>NC_052090.1:21332903-21634203 GCF_015852505.1 Tachyglossus aculeatus | reverse complement strand
GTGTTTGGTTATTGAAAGGTACCATGGTGGGCTGAAAGGCTAAATTATGGTCTACCAGAGCTTATTCTAAAGTAAGAAAATAGCTCATTCAAGTTGTAGCATCTGACCTAGTGTTCTGGAGAGATGCTATCGTAAAGTAAAAACTCTTTTTCTGGGAGCCATAGATTTCTGCATATGAGATCTGTGGGCTTTATTAGCTGGCACTCCAGGACTGTCCCTTCTTCCAAAGACAGTTCTGCAGGCTCAGAAACAAAGTGTCCTGGAGTACAGGAAGAATAAAAAGAGTAACAAAAGTTCCTGTGGACTGAATCCAGAGCTCTTTGAGAGCATGAAAGGAAAATTGTATGGCAGTGTGGCCTAAGGAGCTGGAAGTCAGGAGACCTGGTCTCTAATTCCGCTTCTCCTGGCCTGCTGAGTGACCGTGGGCCAACCCCTTAACATCTTTGAGTTTCAGTTTCCTCCTCTGGAAAGTGAGGTTTTGATATCTGCCCTCCCTGCCTCTTAGATTCTGAGCTCCATTTGTGACTGTAAGCTCGCTGTGGGCAGGGAACATGTCTACCAACTCTGTTATATTGTACTCTCCCAAGCACTTAGTTCTGTGCTCTGCACACAGTAAAGCACTCAGTGAATCTGACTGATTGATATGAGTTTGTCAGCTTGGCCTGATGATCTTGTATAATAATAATAATAATAATAGTAATAATAATAATAATCATATTTGTTAAGTCCTTACTATGTGCCAAGCACTGTTCTAAGCACTGGGGTAGATACAGGTTAATCAGGTTGTCCCACATGAGGCTCATTTTACAGATGAGGTAACTGAGGCACAGAAAAGTTAAGTGACTTGCCTGTTGTCACACAGCAGGCAAGTAGCAGAGCTGGGATTGGAACCCACGACCTCCGACTCCCAAGCCCGTGCTCTTTCCACTAAGCCACGCTGTTGTATCCTAGAACACTTTGCTAATGGTGAGCACTAAGGACTGTTTCTTAAAATTTAGAGAGGACAGTGAAGTCCTGGAACACTGAAACAGATGAAAGCCATGTCTGTCCTTTGGCAGAGTGGTGCTAATGTGGCAGCAGTCCTCAGACTAAACTGAAGGCCCACAGGGTAGTTTTAATTTCAAATCTTCTAGAGCATAGTGATCTTCAACAATTCCCTTGTTCATTCATTCATTCATTCAGTCGTATTTATTGAGCGCTTACTGTGTGCAGAGCACTGTACTAAGCGCTTGGGAAGTACAAGTTGGCAACATATAGAGACGGTCCCTACCCAACTACGGGCTCACAGTCTAGAAGGGGGAGACAGACAACAAAACAAAACATGTGGACAGGTGTCAAGTCGGACCATTTGTTTTCACGATGAGTTTTGGATGGGACATGATGTCAGCATTAGGTAGTATAATTCATCTGACTGAATTCAGCATGATGTGGTGTTGGAGGAAACCGTCATGAATGTCAGTAGAGGTGGGGTGAGTAAAATGCATGTTTTCCGTAGCATGGGGTTCTGCCAGAAATCAGGCCCTGAGTTACAGGAGCAGAGAGTGTATTAACTAAGCATCAAATGCAAGTCAGTACTAGGTACTGGAAATGTGAAAGACATGGCCCCTGGTGTCAAGGAGCTTGTGATCTAATGGAGGAACTTCCCAGCTGCTGTGGATTGTGGTCTGATTACAGCTGAAAAGGCATGGCTTCTTTAGTAATTCTACTAGTGCCACATATATGCTACTACATAGCAAGACCAGATCATAATGATGAGATCCAGGAGCACCTTCAGTCTACCAGCATCATGACAATGCTCATTCCAGCCCAGTAGGATGCCTAAATAGTTATTTATGTTGCGTTGAGATGGGGGAAACTGTAGATAAGGAGAGCAAAAAAATATTTTGAAGTGTCTCTAGTCTGAAAGCTTGTCGAGGGCAGGGAACATGGTCTACCCCAGTGGAAAAAAGTCTCTCCTTCAGCAGCATCCTCTTTAAACTCTTTTTTTTTAATGGGATTTATTAAGCACATAACTATGTGCCAGGGCACCGTTCTAAGCGCTGGAGTAGGTACAAGCTAATCAGGTTGGACACAGTCTGTGTCCCAAAGGGGACTCACAGTCTTAATCCCCATTTGACAGATGAGGTAACTGAGGCCCAGAGAAATGAAGTGATTTGCCCAAGGTCACACAGCAGACAAAGGGCAGAGCCTGGAATAGAACCCAGGTCTTTCTGGCTCCCAGGCCCAACTACGCCACATCTTCTCGAGTGATGACTTTAAGTTGCAGGCTTTAAAAAGGACCCCTTGAAGGGTGATTCCAATTGGACCAGGCCTGAAGGCGGGATTCTTGTTTTCCAAGTCAGGGAGGTTAAAAACCAATGGGGGAGAAATCCAGACAGCGAAAGGGGAGGGAGAGTCTATCCCTGTCTGAGTGGGCTGAGCAGTTGAGTTGCTGGGCTCCCTTCAAACTTGGTGAATGCCAACATGTTTGTCTGTATTATTCTTGGCAGCATCGATCCTGGAGAGAGTAGTTCTTGGATTGAGGTTGCAATGTAGAACATTTGGCCCGCCAGCCAACATTAAACCATTCCAGAGAACTCCTCCTTCCAGGGCCAGTCTTTCTGGGAATGGCTTTGGGCTACCACTGACCTGGGAGGAACTAGGTAGGTGCCTCTGTCAACCAGTCAAACGGTGGTATTGAGTGTTTACCATGTGCAGAGCACTGTACTAAGCTCTTGGTTCAATACAATAGAATTGGCAGGCACAGTCCCTGCCCACAAGGAGCTTAAAATCTAGAGGGGGAGACAGACATTAATATAAATGGCAGATAGGGGAAATGGCAAGGTATAAGGAGAAGGGCATTAGTGTGGTGGGGTGAAAATCAATATCTGTAAAATGGAGATTAAGACTGTGAGTCCCTGGTGGGCCAGGGACCATGTCTTACCTGATTAGCTTGTGTCAGCCCCAGCACTTAAAACAGTGCTTGACACTTACGTGCTTAACAAATACCATCATCATCATCATCAAGTGATTAAAGTGTATACATAGGTGATGCAGAAGGGAGAGCAAGGCGGGGATATGAGGGCTTAGTCACGGAAAGCACTAATCAATCGGTAGTATTTATTGAACGCTTACAGTGTGCAGGTTGGACTTGAAGGTGGGAAGAGTGGTTGTCTGTCAGATCAGCGTGGCTCAGTGGAAGGAGCCCAGGCTTTGGAGTCAGAGGTAATGGGTTCAAATACCGGCTCCGCCAATTGTCAGCTGTGTGACAATTCACTTTTCTCTGTGCCTCAGTTACCTTATCTGTAAGATGGGGATTAAGACTGTGAGCCCCACGTGGGACAACCTGATCACCTTGTATCCCCCCAGTGCTTAGAACAGTGCTTTACACATAGTAAGCACTTAACAATGCCATCAGTATTATTATTATTATCCAATGGGAGAGGGAGCTCCAGGTCAGAGGAAGGACACAGGTAAAGGATCTGGGGTGGAATAGATGAGATGGAGCCACAGTGAGTAGGTTGGTGTTACAGGAGTGAAGTGTGTGGGCCTCTAGGCGTCCTTTTGAGAAGAGGAAAGAAAACAAGTCTTTTAATGGAAGCACAAAAGGGTACTTGTTCCTCTCTGATTCCAGCAACGAGTCAATTTCCTCACTTCCTCTCCCCACACAAGTAAAGCAGATCTGGGATCCTCCAAATCTTCCCCAGTGGTTCCAAACTTTGCAAGGAGTCAGCCCTCTCTCCCAGACTTGCTCAAGGGCTAGATTCATTTACAGTTTCCTGCTTAGCTTTCTTTCTTGCTTAGACTCCCTCCTCACTGGAAAGCCAGCCATGATAGCAGTTCAGTTTGACCAGTTCGAAGGAAGCTTATTTCTGGAGTGAGTGAGGGAGCCATCTCCTTTGGCTTCTTGTTGACTCAGTGCAGTAGAATCAAAATTTCAACAGAAGAAAATTGAAGTAAAAAAAAAGGCCAATCAGTAAAACCTTCTCCCTAATGGCCATCAAGGCAGAATGTGCTCTAGTGCCTAGAACTCTGGGCCGGGAGTTGGAAGGTAATGGGGTTTTAACAATAGACACTTCATACAGTGCTCTGTATGCAGGAAGTGCTCAGGAAATACCATTGATTGATTTCACTAGAGGGTTGGGACCTTGAGCAAACCACTTCACCTGTTTCCTCATCTTCATCTCAGGTGTGGAGGGGTTCCTACTGCTGGCAATATCGAGAGGAGGATCTTTTCAAAGGAGTCCTGGGAAGGTTTGAGGTCCATCCAGAGCTGCTCTACCAACTGGGTAAAGGAGATTCTGCCCATGGCTAAGAGGAGACGCCGTCCTGGTCATTAGGCGGGTCTGCTATAGTTATACAGCCAGCACCTTCTCTCCCCCTCCACCCTCGCTCACCAATTTGGCCACGATTGCTGCCACTCTGGGCTAAAACCAGAAGCTTGAGGGATAAGGAGGAGAGTGCAGATCCTAGTAGCAGAGAAGAAAGAGCCTAAGGGGCTTCCACTGCCTTGAGTTCACCAGAGGCAGAATCCAGCTGTGCTTTTAACCACGCTGAATTGAAACCCGGTGTCCTTCCTCAACCGAGATCATCTCAGCAGGTTGAAAGTGTTTCCTGGGGACATGCTTCATCTCCCCAGAGTTCCTTTCAGTTCAGTAGCCTCAAATTATGACATGTATTCCTCGGCATGAAAGCTTTTGGCTGAGGCTGAATAAGCTCGCCGATAAGACAGATGTTCAGTCTTTGGCTATGTAATAGAAAATCCATCCCACGTCTCATCAACACCAAGCCGATGATGTGATTCTGCCTCAGGTGCTTTGTCTCTTTTGTAAACTCTCGCATCTTTTATTTTGCCAATGGGATGATGGCTTCAAATTGGATTCCAGACATGATGGAAGCCAGTCCCCATGTCATGCCTTTTGTCATTCTTTCACTGGCCAGCTCTGGCACCCAAAAGGAGTGGCTTTTCTGAAGACTCCTAAGGATTCAGGACAGGATTGGGCCCACTGAAAGTTCCTGAGAGAGAAAGAAGTGCAAACCGGAGGGGATGGGGGGAATCCAACAGACCGGAGAGCGAATATAGAGAAGTTTGCCCTGCAGGTGGACTTAACATTTTTGTCCTTATTGTCTTACATATTCTGCTATAAATTACTTTCTTACTCATCCACGTATCCATCTTTCCAGTCCCTCCTTTGTGTTTTCTGGGCATTTTTAAGTCTGACTCCTCATTAGATCATTAGCTCTTTGAAAGCAGAGATCATGTGTTCTAACTTTCTTGTACTTAATAGAGTGTTCTGCGCACAGTGGGTGCTCACAAAATACTCCTGATGGATAAGCAGACAGAGAAGAGAGTCTACGTTTTTGGTTGCTGACAAATTCTTTGCAAGCTTCGGTTCCTTTTGCATTTGAACATTTTGCCCAGGTATCTCACTTACATGAAGAAAAGGCAGAATCATTGCTCACATGGTGTTCTTGGATGAAATGCCTGATGTTGCCAATGAACTTGTTATGCCAAATAAGGGCAGAGCTTCTCCACAGAAATATATTTTTAATGTTTTACTTGAAGAGTTAAGTGGGTTCAGAAGTAGCTGTCCAGCAGTCTGATTGGCTGGCACCAATGCCACCTCCTGTAATTACCCAATAAACCATAAGAGCTTCTTTGGCACATGTATTCATGTTTGTCATGTCAGACCAGCTGCTATTCAGCCTTCAAAGTCTACTTCTGATATCCTCTTAAAAATCTTTGCGGAGAGATTCAGTGTCAGGGCAGCAAGATGAGGGCTTTCTGAAGAAAAACCCCAAGTTTTAAGCTATCACTTCCCCTGGGTAATTAAAGTTATGCTCTTGGCTAAGCTATTTATATTCCCATTTGGAATTTTTAAATCTGTCCTGGCCAACGGCAGGTGTGAAGCACTTTCAAAGATTGAGGAGGGCAGGGGGGCGGTGGTAAAGCCCCAAATTCCATTCAGAAAACAGTCCCTGAGTGAACTGGTGAAATGTCCTGCCTTCCAAATGTGGCACATTAGAAACAAACACTTTGTTCAGGACCCCAGAGTTCAGCAGGCAAAGACCCGCTCAGCCTCTGTGGAAAAGTCTTTTAGACATATTATCAGAGAATGGCATCTCAGGCCCTTAATGTCCTATCACCAACTCAGTCAATTCCCTTATACTGTGAGCCCTTTGTGGGACAGGGACTGTGTTCTGATGGTATTGTATCTTCCCCACTGTTTTACAAAGTGCTTGACCTTTAGTAAATGCCTAACAAATACCACTATTAATATGGTGTTTGTTAAGCACTTACTATATGTCAAAAACTGTTCTAAGTGCTGGGGTGGATACAAGCTTATCAGGTTGGACACAGTCCTTATCCTTCATGGGGTTCACAGTCTAAATAGGAGAAGGAAAAGTTATTTTATACCCATTTTACAGTTGAGTAAACTGAGGCACAGAGAGGTTATGTGACTTGCCCTGGGTCATACAATTGCTTGCTGTGTGATGATGGGCAAGTCACTTAATTAGAACCCAGGTCCTCTGACACCCAGGCCCGGGCTCTTTCCACTAGGCCATGCTTATCATTATTATTATTATTTTTGTTCCTGTCTCCCGCCCAAATCTTTGCAGCAGTGTTTGCAAGATGACAGCCCAAACCACGCTTGGGTTTCCCTTCATTCCTTTGACTTACTCAAAATGCCTTTTTTGACTGAAACTGAAATAGCCGAGGTTTAAACTTTCACTGTCTGGGCTCAGGGAATAGACTGAACCAAGAAGGAGTGAGTGTAGGGATATGATGCCTCGGCGTAGTACATGTAAACCAGAGAGACCAGCGTGGGAGAAGGAATTTGGGAAATGAGTCTTGATGCTTGCTGCCTTCAGGCCCCCCACATCCGTGGGTTTAAAGCCAGGGGAGGCTTCTACAAAAACCTTCAGGACATGTCATCCCACTCCTCAAAGAACTCCAGTGGATTCCCATCCACCTCTAAGAAAAACTCATCATTGGCTTTACAGTACTCCATCACCTTGCCCCCTTCTACTTCACCTCACATCTCTCCTTCTACAACCTGGCCCACGCACTTCGCTCCACTAGTGCTACCCTTCTCACTGTGTCTCGATCTCACCTATCTTGCTGCCAACCCATAGTCCCCATCCTGCCTCTGCCCTGGAATGCCTTCCCTCCTCAAATCCAACAGATGCTTACTCTCGTCCCCTTCAAAGCCTTATTGAAGGCACTTTTCCTGCAAGAGGCCTTCCCAGCCTAAGCCCCACCCTTCCTCATCTCCCACTCCCTTCTGCATCGCTCTGACTTGCTCCCTTTGCTCTTCCCAGCCCCACGACACTTATGTACATATTTATAATTTTATTTGTATTGATGTCTGTATCCCCCCTCTAGACTGTAAGGTCGTTGTGGGGAGGGAATGTGTCTGTTTATTGTTGTACTCTCCCAAGCGCTTATTACAGTGCTTTACATACAGTAAGCGCTCAATAAATAGAATTGAATAAATAAGAAAATTAGTTCTGGGGTGATGGGTGCCATTTTGTCAATGGACACTTTCACAAGTTTACTTGCTTTGCTTCTCTTTTATAGAAGAGAATTGTTGTACCAGAGCAAATTAAGAGAAAATAGTAGCTTGGTTTGGGATTAGAACAGTGCCTCACACCTAGTAAGCACTTAACAAATGCCTATTATTATTATTATTATTATTATTATGTTCGTGCAAGCATTCATTCATCCATTCAATCATATTTATTAATCAATCAATCGTATTTCCTGAGCGCTTACTGTGTGCAGAGCACTGTACTAAGAGCTTGGGAAGTACAAGTCGGCAACATATAGAGACAGTCCCTATCCAACAACGGGCTCACAGTCTAGAAAGGGGAGACAGACAACAAAACAAAACATGTAGACAGGTGTCAAAATCATCAGAACAAATAGAATTAAAGCTATATGCACATCATTAACAAAATAAATAGAATAGTAAATATGTACAAGTAAAATAAATAGAGAAATAAATCTGTACAAGTATATATACAAGTGCTGTAGGGAGGGGAAGGAGGTAGGGCGGGGGGGATGGGGAGGAAGAGAGGAAAAAGGGGGCTCAGTCTGGGAAGGCCTCCTGGAGGAGGTGAGCTCTCAGTAGGGCTTTGAAAGGAGGAAGAGAGCTAGCTTGGCAGATTTGTGGAGGGAGGGCATTCCAGGCCAGGGGAAGGACGTGGGCCGGGGGTCGACGGCGGGACAGGCGAGAACGAGGCACGGTGAGGAGGTTAGCGGCAGAGGAGCAGAGGGTGCGGGCTGGGCTGGAGAAGGAGAGAAGGGAGGTGAGGTAGGAGGGGGTGAGGTGATGGAGAGCCTTGAAGCCGAGAATGAGAAGGGCAGCTTCATCCCTTTCTCCAAAGGTGTGTTAGACTGGGGATAAGGGAGATGACTAGAGGGAATCCTGTTAGTAGGGTCTGAGGATGCCCCTTGGCAAGGACTGCCGGATTGTGCTTTTTTTCCTCTCTTCGGGTGGCATAAGGCACCTTGAATAAGACTTGGGTTATGGCAGTTTCCTGGCTGTTGCTGTTGATACCTGAAGTAGTTTCACTTGGTCCCGCATGTCACTTTCCACTGGCCCAGGGCCCTTTCCTCAGTGCAGCGTAATTGAATATAACATGGGGCAGGACATACTGTGCCAGCAGTTGAAATGTGTTGAAAAGTTGGTGTTTAGAAGTGCCTTGGAGAAATAAAGAGCTGCGTTATTCAAGGAACAGATAAATCCCTACTAGATACTGAGGAGGTTGGATATGCCGGCATCATTTCCCAAACACTCTTAGCAAACTAAACTGCAGTGCTGTGGCCTCCACCTCACGTTCGAATCTTCAGGGATGAGAACATTGGCAGTGGGCTAATACGTAACAAAAGAAATTAAATGCACTTGACAGTAATTGCCTGAAGAAAATGCAGGAGATACGATAGCAACATCGGAACACAAACAAAATAACACAATTAAGAACACATTAGCCATATGTCTGTGTTTTATTGAGAAAACAGCAAGGCGGATGACTAGGTCATGACCTTCACCGAGTCCACAAAAGTACCTGACAAACCAGAGTTGGACTGGAGACCAAAGGGAGAAGAGCGAGCGGTGGAAATTGGGAAGAATAGACTGTTGAATTGAGGTTGATTTCAACAGGAGTTGGCGTACAGTCGGTTCAGAGTGAAGTTGGGGAACAAAGGTCTGGAATGGCTCAGGGCCAGAATGATTCAATAAATACCAGTGGTAGATTGGTTAAATGTCTTTCTTCCCCTCTAGACTGTGGGCTCCTTGTGAGCAGGGAACATGTCTATCAACTCTGTTGTAATGGACTCTCCCAAGCATTTTGTAAAGTGCTATGCACAGCGATGATCAGTCAATTCCCTGATTGTAGCTTGGGCCCCTTGCGGATTCTTAGCGGATCGACAGCATTTATTGAACGTGTTCTATGTCTGAGGGCAGAGCACTGTATTCAGTGATTATGTGAGTACACACAATGATGACTGTGTTTTTGTTAAGTACTTACCATGTTCAGGCTCTGGGATAGATATAATAATCAGGTCAGATTTAATCCTTATCCCACATGGGGCTAACTGAGGAAGGGAGAACAGATATTTTATCCCCACTTTACAGATGAGGAAACAGAGAAGTCAAGGGACTTGCCCAGATCCATTCTTTGCCCAAGAAGCAGCATGGCTTCATGGGTAGAGCAGGATGGCCCAGGTTCTAATCCGGGCTCCATCAATTATATCCGTATATATCGTCATCCTTCCTATTTGCAGAAGATGCCACAAATGGTGGAATTCACCTCTGAGTGCCTGGGTAGCAGAAAAGGCCAGTGCCAGATTTGCGGTACTGACCACATTGTGCCCTCAAAAAGACCATCTCTTGTCATGCTTAGTGTTGGCAGCCCTTGGTGCTTTCTTGCCTCTTGTCCCGTACATAGCTTTTGCTCGAAAAGAGCCACTGCTTTCCTGAGAGCTGTATGTCATTCTGGTCTCTCCTCAGCAATTGACTCCCAGTTTTCAGTCAATCAATGGTATTTATTGAGCACTTTCTGTGTTCAGAGCACTGTATTAAAAACTTTTGGGAGTACAATATAATTGAGTTGGTGTCAAAGGTATTTATTGAGTGCTTACTGTGCACAGAGCACTGTACTAAGCATTTGGGAGGGTACGATGCAATAGAGTTGGTAAATGCGATCCCTTTCCATGAAGAGTTTACAGTCTAGGAAGGGGGACAGACACTGTAATAAATTACAGATAGGGGAATGGCAGAGTATAAGAATACATACATAACATTGTGCAGCTGGAGTGAATATCAAGTGTATCAAGTGTAATGTTAATGGCTGTCACCCCCTCTAGACTGTAAGCTTGTTGTGAGCAGGTTATTGTTAATGTCTGTGTCTCGTTGTGGGCAGGGAATGTGTCTGCTTATTGCTATACTGTACTCTCCCAAGCGCTTAGTACAGTAATTTGCCCGCAGCAAGTGCTCAATAAATACGATTGGATGAATGAACAAATATAGGTTTCAACCTCAAGTGCAGAAAGGAGGGTAAATAGGGGAAATGAGGGCTTATGAATGATTTCTTGGAGGGGATGTGATTCTTGGAGGGTTTTGTATGTATGGAGAGTAGTGAATTTCAGTTCTGATGGGGGAAGGAATTCCATGCCAGAGGGAGGATGTGGACGAGAGGTTGGCAGCGAGACGGATAAGATTGAAGTACAGAGAATAGGTTTTCATTAGTGGAGCCAAGTGTGCAGGTTGAGTTGTAATAGGGGATCAATGAGGTGAGATAAGAGGGGAAGAGCTGATTGAGTTTTTAGCTGGGATCCACCATTGCCTGAGGCTTTATTTCACAGTGACCTTAAAACATTTTTTTGTCGTCTTAGTTTTCGGTTTCCTCATTTTAGCTCTATACGGCATTTGTCTGAGTATCCTGATGCCCCTCATTTCTTTCATGTGTTCTAGTTAGCATAGCCGTGTTAAGGCGACCATTGCTGTAGTGATAGACCAACTACATTCTAAATCTTCTTTGTTTGTGGTCTTGCCTGGTTATTTGATAGTACGGTCAGTAAGTGACTCTGATAGAGCTGTACAAGAATATCAGTAGTGCTTATTAAGTGTTTACTGTGTATGGAGCAATGGTCCCTACGCAGTGTGGCCTATGAGCTGGGGAGAGAAACTGATGATATATTTAAGAGCATTTATAGCTTTCAAGTAAGCATTCCAAATGTAGGAGTTCATGCGTGGAGAAAGTTTTTTGAGTGTGTCCTCAGGAAGGGTAGGGAACATTTACTGCCTTCTTCAACTTCAGAATTCAAGCCATGTTGTGGCTCTCTTGTGTTTAACATTTATCCATTAGATTAAGGGGAAGGGTCATAAAGCATTCTGTGAAATCAGGAACTGATATATCACTCTTGAAAGGTGTTAATTTGGTTCTCCAGCTCTGATTTGTTTAGTAGAACATATTAATTGCTTGGTGGACAGAATTAAACCGTTTTGTGCTTCAGAAAAATTGGAAGCTCGGAAAATAAATAGCTCGATCTTAGCAGGACATTCATTCTGATTACAGCAGCTTGTTTGGTCAAAGGCAGTATATGCTTATTCTCTCTTTTGGAATCTTTAGCAATTGCTAAAAATAGAACCTGATTCTAATGTAACCACTCAGATGAAAAAAAGTTTCTTTCCTGCTTTCTGTGCTCCCTAAAACAGATTCAAGTGATATTATAGCAGGGTAGACAACTGAGGGTGCTCTTTTTTCATGAAGGTAAAATGGCAGCAAACTCAGGAAGAAGGAAGAAGTATTGACAATACCAAGTTGTACTGTGTGGTTCCCAAATAAATTTTGTTGAGTGTGTGACAACTGGGACACATTCTTTAGAGTCCTAATTTCTTTGATTCTGCCACATTTGTTGGGAGCCTCTCGGGCCGAATAAAATATTTAACAAGGTTTAGCCACTTTTTTGTGCAGAACGGGCAAACAGAATGAGATCTCTGAGCAGTTCATGCGCAAAGAGCTAACCATACAATTTAAACACATATTAACGGAGCTTACTTCATTGTGAATCTAATGGCTTTAAAGGTCTTGTTCTCCACGCAGAGCCCTCTTGGTGGCCAGAACCAAATTAAGCCCCACCCCTGGCCCAGGTTTATTTGGATTTAGGGACCCCCATGTGTCATTTAATCATGCTGGATGTGGACCAATGTGATGACATCATTGCACAGCATGGAGGCTTCCTAGCAACAGATATTGCTACCATAGTGGAAGGCCCATGAGGGCCGCCTTTTGCTGACCCCTTTCTCTCCGCCCCACTCCTCCCCCCCACACCCCAGAAGCAATGGGTTGGACTAAGTCCAACACAGCCTGGTGCCATCTGCCACAGTTTTTAGATAGGTTGTGGCAGTATTTTTATGTGTACACTGTAGTGAGCATGATGGATTCACTGTAGTGAATATGAAGTGAATACCACTGTACCTGAGGTTCTGAGTGGCAATTTTAAATGTCTTGCCCCGGCTCCCTCCTAATGGCACAGGAGCCACATTTAGTTCCAAGATGAGTCAGGTATGGCTCACAAACCATAGATTGCAGTCCCCAGATCAATCGATCCATCAGTGGTATTTATTGAGCATTCACTGTGTGCTCTGCACTATACTAAACACTTGGGAGAGTCTCATAGAGTAAGTAGACATGATCCATGTCCTCAAGGAGCTTACACTCTTGGGAGGGAGGCAGATGTCAAAATAAACCCTGTTATGTAACTAGTCACGCTCCTTGACCTAACAGAGTTGCAATTTAAATAATAAAATCTGAAGACAAGACAGTGCTCTAGTCTGTTCAAATGTCTCCTCTCTCTTCTGGGCCAGCATTGTGAATCCTCATTATTGCTTAGGCTGCTATTGTAGTAGTAATCATATTTTTTATGGTATTTGGTAAGCACTTAACTATATGTCAAGCACTAGTTTAAGCGCTGGGTAGATACAAGATAGGTTGGATAAAGTGCAGGTCCCTGTAGGACTCACAGTCTGTCAGAGGAATAATTTAATCCCCATTTCACAGCTGAGGCAACCGAGGCACAGAGAACTGAAGTGACTTGCCCGAGGTCACACAGCAGACAAGCAGCAGAGCTGGGATTAGAATCCAAGTCCTCTGATTCCCAAGCCTGTGCTCTTTCCACTTGACCGCATTTGCATCTATTAAGCGCTTATTGCGTACAGAGCATTATACTAAGCCCTGAGAGAGGAATACGCAGGTGGAAATCAGACATGATCCCGGTACCATTATGCTCCCTCTGGCAAGGAAGGGGGATTCCAGTTTAGCTCCCGTTCAAAGGGGGTTAAGGCTACAACATAGTTTGAGTTCCCAGATTAAACTGGCTAGTCCTCGAAGGCAGGTGCATTCTCTTGCTCTTCTTTGTATCCTCCCGAACACCCAGTAGGGTTCACTGCACACCACGGATATTTAATCCATACTCAGGAATAAATGACAGCAAGTGACCTCCTTTAAATCTCAAGAAGAGGCAGGGCTTGCTTGTGGATCCTTGCAAGAGGAGAAAAGAGAGCGGTGGTGGTATAACTGAAGAATAATGGGGAATGTAAAGTGGCCGGTTGCTCTTCTTCCATTATTAGAAGGAAAAGCAAACATGGATCTTCAGTTTCAGATGGAAGTTTTCTGGATGTAGCTGTGAGAACAGAAAATGATACTATTTGTCTAATAGAGTGAGAGTAAGAGATACGTGGTTAAATTGGGGAACACCCTAGTTCCCTAAAGGGGGGTTGCTGTCTGGACTCAGCGCTCAATAATACAATTGAATGAATGAATGAATCTCCCCCCTGTCTTATCTCCTTCCCCTCCCCACAGCACCTGTATATACATGTTTGTAAATATTTATTACTCTTTTTATTTTACTTGTTTATATTTATTCTGTTTATTTTATTTTGTTAATATGTTTTGTTTTGTTGTCTGTCTCCCCCTTCCAGACTGTGAGCCCGCTGTTGGGTTGGGACTGTCTCTATATGTTGCCAACTTGTACCTCCCAAGTGCTTAGTACAGTGCTCTGCACACAGTAAGCGCTCAATAAATACGATTGAATGAATGATTGAATGACTCCCTCGGTTTTTATCAGTCATGGTATTTATTATGTGCTAGGCCTTGAGGTAGACACAAGGTCATCAGATCACATGGAGTCCCTGTCTCACACAAAGCTCACAGTCCAAGTAGAAGGGAGATCAGGTATTTTATCCCTATTGTACAGTTGAAGAACCAAGGCACTGGGATTTTTCTACATGTTTTGTTGTCTGTCTCCCCTTCTAGACTGTGAGCCCGTTGTTGGGTAGGGACCATCTCTATATGTTGCCGACTTGTACTTCTCAAGCGTTTAGTACAATACTCTGTACACAGTAAGTGCTCAATAAATACGATTGAATGAATTAATGAATGAATTTTTAAGTGAATTGTTCATTTCTTTGGCTGGGTTAACTGGATATTGATCTTTGTACATTCATTCATTCAATCGTATTTATTGAGTGCTTATTGTGTGCAGAGCACTGTACTATGCACTTGGAAAGTACAATTCAGCAACAGAGACAATCCCTGCCCACAACGGGCTCACAGTCTGGAAGTGGGGAGACAGGAGTCAAAACAGATAAACAGGCATCAATAGCATCCATCTAAATAGAGTTAGAGATATATACACATCATTAATAAAATAGAAATATAAACATGTACATATAAACACACAAGTGCTGTGGGGCAGGGAGGGGGTTAGAGCAGAGGGATTGAGTGGGGGCAGAGGGAAGGAGGGTGCAGAGGAAAAGGGGGACTTAGTCCAGGAAGGCCTCCTGGAGGAGGTGAGCTTTCAATGGGGCTTTGAAGTGTGTTAGTTTGGCAGATTTGAGGAGGGGGGCATTCCATCATCATCATCAATCGTATTTATTGATTTATTGATTTATTGGTTCAAATCCCGGCTCTGCCAATTGTCAGCTGTGTGACTTTGGGCAAGTCACTTAACTTCTCTGTGCCTCAGTTCCCTCATCTGTAAAATGGGGATTAAGATTGTGAGCCCCCTGTGGGACAACCTGATCACCTTGTAACCTTCCCAGCGCTTAGAACAGTGCTTTGCACATAGTAAGCGCTTAATCAATGCCATTAGCACCAGAGGAGCGGAATGTGCAGGCTGGGATGTAGAAGGAGAGAAGGGAGGTGAGGTAGGAGGGGGCAAGGTGATGGAGACCTTTGAAGCCAATAGTGAGGAGTTTTTGTGATAGACGCAGCCTGGGGAGAGGCCAGAGTCTTGGAGGGGAGCCGGATGGGGATGGCAGGGAGAAGTCTGGAGCCCAGGTTTCTGTTCCTGACTTTCCCTATCACCTGAGCTAAAACAACCCCGAGCCAGTGAATGAATGAGCCTGGTCTTGCTCTGTCTGTGAAATTGGGCAGTGACACCTGACTTCTCCATACCAAGCGGGCCTGCTGGGAGAACGTTGGACTGTGTGGGAAGTGCTTCGTCACTAGGCCGTAGGCTCCTTGAGGTCAGGGATTGTGTTTTTTGTCACTCTACTGTACTCTCCCAAGCACTCAGTACTGTGCTCTTTCCCCACAACTGAAGTTCAATAAATACTGTCAATTGATTCTTCAAAGGGGAATGGAAAGTCAACTCAGAGCAATCCCTTTCAAAAATTGCCCTTCTCCAAAAAGCACAAATATGCCCCCTTGGCAGGAACAGGTTTTTCCCAAACCCATTTAACTGGAAATGCAATAATAATGTTTTCTTTTTGTGTATCCCTCTTGGTCTTCTGGAGACGAGTGGATTCATATTTTCTCAGCTGGAGACAGAAAAACTTTGTTACTGAAGATCCTAATTGTATAGGCAGTGAAAAACTCAGTGATATTTATAATTTAATTAGCTCCTTTACTCAGGATCCAGTATCACAGTCCAATTTTGCTAATAAGCTGAAAAATGGGAGCAAATGATACAACTTGCTATTAATAAAAAAACGAAACAGAAACCAGTGGCTCGTCATCTGAATTTTTTTTATCAGTCTGTGCTCTCATCATCATCATCAGTGATCTTTATTGAGCTTTTACTGTGTGCAGAGCACTATACTAAGTGCTTGGGAGAGTACAAAACAACAGAGTTGGTAGACACATTCCTTGCCCACAATGATCTTAATAATAATAATAATAACTATTATTATTATTATTATTATTATGGTATTTGTTAAGCACTTACTATATGTCAAGTACTGTTCTAAGTGCTGGGGTAGATATAAGGTAATCAGGTTGTCCCATGTGGAGCTCACAGCTTTAATCCCCATTTTACAGAAAATAATAATAATGGCATTTATTAAGCACTTACTATGTGCAAAGCACAGTTCTAGGCACTGGGGAGGTTACAAGGTGATCAGGTTGTCCCGCGGGGGGCTCACAGTCTTCATCCCCAGTTTACAGATGAGGGAACTGAGGCCATGAGATAACTGAGGCACAGAGAAGTTAAGTGGCTGGCCCAAGGTCACACAGCAGACAAGTAGAGGAGCTGGGATTAGAACCCACGTCCTCTGACTCCCAAGCCTGTGCTCTTTCCACTGAGCCACGCTGCTTTCACTGTCTACAGTCTCCTGACGTGATTTTCCTGAGATTTGATGACATTCAGTTTCCAGAGTTCAAGCCCATGTTTTGGGGTGAATTAGCTCAACCATCCTCAGGTCCGAAAATATCTGGGTTGGGGGTTTCTGCTGGACTGTTGTTTGGGAGGGTGTCCAGAGGGAATCAAATTGGTTTATGGTAACTACTAAGCATTCACTATGAGCCAAACCCTGTATTAAGAACTGGGGTAGAAACAAGTTAATCAGCTTGGTCACAGTCCCTTTCCCACATGGGGCTCACAGTCTAAAGGGGTCAAGAGAACAAGAGGTACTTCATTCCTATTTTACAGATGAGGAAACTGAGGTAGAGGTACGTCACCTGCCCAAAGTAACACAGCAGACGCGTGCCAGAGCTGGGATTAGAACCCAGGTCCTTCTGATTCCCAGGCCCGTGCTCTTTCCACCCAACCATGCTGTTTCCCAGTAACAGAAATGATGATTACGTATGGGGAGTTTCCCCAGGGAAGGGAGAGAAATGGAGAAATTTTGAAGACAAAGACGTCTTGTTTGGGGAGAGGGGTTGGGTGGAAGGGGATACCGGAGGTACGAAAAATGGAGTTGGAACAGATGTCGAAGGAAATTTTGATGAAAGGAATTTGGCAGGAGGCTGTGTGCTCATGAGGGGGACAGAGACTGTTACTCGTATTGTATGGTCTCAAGCACTTAGTACAGTTCTTTGCACAGAGTAAGCATTCAATATGTACTAATGAATGACTGGTCTGGTACTTCTCTGTGTCTGTGCCTGTAGGACTTGGATAACTCTGTGTGTGTGTGTATATCTGCAAGTGTGGGCACGTATGTGCATGTAGCCTTAGGTATTCTTCCAGGATTCTGCATGGCAAGTTTGTTAAAGCATGGTAAGGATTTAGATGACATGCAGATGTCTTTTTTTCAAGGAGTAGCCTCTCAGTGAGAGAAATTTTGAGCTGCTGTGGATGTGGAGTTGCAGGGAGGCTACCCTGCTGATGAGGGTGGAGGCTGATTTGGTGTGTGTCTTTGGAGGCATGGTCAGTAAGCATCTCACCCGGTAGAGCTTTGAAAATCTCAAATCTGAATGGAGAGGGTGAAATTTTCCAGGTTGGAGAGAGTCTTGTTAGCAATTGGAAGTTTTGCTCTTCTCCTTTTTTTTTTCCTTTTTTTTTTTTGTAACTTTTGGGGTATAATAAAGGTCATCCAATTTTTCAGATTCATCCGTCTAAACTTTTTGGTCCATCTGTTTTTGTCCTGGCACGCACAGTAGTAAATGCTTCATCTGAGAGCTGCTTCACTGCTCTTCCAGAACAGAGAGAGGGAGGACTCAGGAATATTATTAATCACGGAATAAAATGGGCCAGGTCCCATTTTCTCTAAAAATGGAAACCTTCTTTCATGAACCGAATAGAGGGTATATGTGAATGTGGCTAGTTGGCGAGGGGCTGTCTAAACCTTCAGAGGGAAATAACAATTAACTCTGGGCTAATCTGGGGGGCTTGGTGGGCGGGGGGGAGGGGAGAAGAGTGTCTTGGGAAGAGAGGATCAGAGCCCATTTTCCTTTGGCATCCCAAGAGGTTTTCTCCTGGCAGAGCATCTTTGAGGTCAATGAGATCTCTCTGCTAGAAAAGGTTGTAGTGTGAGGCGAAGGAAGAGAGCAGGAGGCTGGCCCCTGAATGGTTATTATTTCAGCCCGTCCTTTCTGTTTATGGTATTTAAGCACATACTATGTGCCAAGCACTATGCTAAGTGTTGGGGTAGATACAAGCTAATCAGGTTGGACACAATCCATGTCCCACATGGGGCTGACAGACTTAGCCCTCATTTTACAGATGAAGTAACTGAGGCCCTGAGAAGTGAAGTGACTTGTCCAAGGTCACAAAGCAGAATAAACGCTCAATAAATACAATTGAATGAATGAATTAGTGAAGAGGCAGAGCACGTCTTTTTGACTCACAGTCCTGTTCTTTCCACGGTGCTCTATCCGTGCTGCTTTTCCTTTCCATAGTAATGAAGGAATTTGGGCTGGGTGAAGAGAGCCCATTGCTGGGTAGGGACCGTCTCTATATGTTGCCGACTTGTACTTCCCAAGCACTTAGTACAGTGCTCTGCACACAGTAAGTGCCCAATAAATGCGATTGAATGAATGAATGAGAGACGTACCGCAAATTGATGTCAGTGCTTCACTGAGCTCTAAGACCAGGGTCTTTGAGTGGTAAAACCAAGACTCAGAAGCAATTAGAACAATTCAGCTGGACATTTTTAGAAGTTTTTTTGGAGCAGCTGACTGAGGGGAGAGAGATGGGAGAATGTCATTGTCATGATGCTCTTGGCTCAGCCACCATCTATCTCTGTGCAGTGTGGCCTAATGGAAAGAACACAAACCCGGGAGTCATGGGACCTGGGTTCTAATCCTGAATCTGCTACTTGCCTGCCATGGCCTTGTTAGTTTCTTAGTTTCTCTAAGAGACTGAATTTCCCTAGGGCTTAGTTTCCTCATCTGTAAAATGGGGATTAAATATGTGTTCTTCCTTCCCTTTAGTTTGTGAGCTTCAAGAGGGACAGAGATTGTCTCTGATCTGATTTTATGGTACTTACCCCAGATTTTAGTGTAGTTTTTAATACATAGTAAGGGCTAAATAAATACCATGATTATTATTATTATTATCATCATTACTAGAAGATGTGGGCATTATGGAAGCAGGCATTTTGTTTTTATATTTTTCACAATTTCACGAGATCATAAATAAAGGAGGGACTTTAAGGACATCTGGTCTGGTCTCCTGTCACAGAACAGGAGACATTCAAACACTCTAAGCCAATCACTTCAAAAGGTCGACCGGCTTATTTTTAATGATCTCTTGTGAAAGTGATCCCACCCAAGTGGGTCAGGGACTATGTCTAATATCTTTGCCTTGTCTCTTAGCCAGTGCTCATTTCAGTGCTTGGCACATAGTAAGTGCTGAACTAATTCTACAATTATTATTGCTTCTTCCTTCCCACTCCACTTAGGGTTCAGTTTAGGGGTACCATTCATTCATTCAGTCGTATTTATTGAGCGCTTACTTTGTGCAGAGCACTGTACTAAGCGCTTGGGAGGTACAAGTTGGCAACATATAGAGACGGTCCCTACCCAATGGTGGGCTTACAGTCTAGAAGGGGGAGACAGACAATAAAACAAAACATATTAACAAAATAAAATAAATAGAATAAATATGTACAAGTAAAATAAATGCATAAATAGAGTAATAAATATGTACAAACATATATATATATATATACAGGGCTGTGGGGAGGGGAAGGAGGTAAGGCGGGGGGATGGGGAGGGGGAGGATGGGGAGAGGAAGGAGGGGGCTCAGTCTGGGAAGTCCTCCTGGAGGAGGCAAGCTCTCAGTAGGGCTTTGAAGGGAGGAAGAGAGCTAGCTTGGCGGATGTGCAGAAAGGCATTCCAGGCCAGGAGGAGGATGTGGGCCGGGGGTTGACGGCGGGACAGACGGGAACGAGGCACAGTGAGGAGATTAGAGGCAGAGGAGCAGAGGGTGCGGGCTGGGCTGTAGAAGGAGAGAAGGGAGGTGAGGTAGGAGGGGGTGAGGTGATGGACAGCCTTGAGGCCGAGGGTGAGGAGTTTTTGCCTGATGCATAGGTTGATTGGTAGCCACTGGAGATTTTTGAGGAGGGGAGTAGCATTCCCAGAGCGTTTCTGCACAAAGACGATCTGGGCAGCAGCGTGAAGTATGGATTGAAGTGGGGAGAGACAGGAGGATGGGAGATCGGAGAGGAGGCTGATGCTGTAATCCAGTCGGGATAGGATGAGAGAAAAAACCAGTAGGGAAGCGGTTTGTATGGAGAGGAAAGGACGGATCTTGGCGATGTTGTGGAGGTTTTGGTGATGGATTGGATGTGAGGGGTGAACGAGAGAGCGGAGTCGAGGATGACACCAAGGGTGCGGGCTTCTGAAACGGGAAGGATGGTAGTGTCGTCAACAGTGATGGGAAAGTCAGGGAGAGGGCAGGGTTTGGGAGGGAAGATAAGGAGTTCAGTCTTGGACATGTTGAGTTTTAGATGGCGGGCAGACATCCAGATGGAGATGTCCTGAATGCAGGAGGAGATATGATCCTGGAGGGAGGGAGAGAGAGAGAGATCAGGGGCAGAGATGTAGATTTGGGTGTCATCAGTGTAGAGATGATAGTTGAAGCCATGGAAGTGAGTGAGTTCACCAAGGGAGTGAGTGTAGATAGAGAGCAGAAGGGGACCAAGAACTGACCCTTGAGGAACCCCTACAGTAAGGGGATGGGAGGGGGACGAGGCGTCCGCAAAAGAGACTGAGAATGAACGGCCGGAGAGGTAAGAGGAGAACCAGGAGAGGACAGAGTCTGTGAAGCCAAGGTTGGATAGCATGTTGAGGAGAAGGGGGTGGTCCACAGTGTTGAAGGCAGCTGACAGGTCGAGGAAGATTAGGATAGAGTAGGAGCCATTGGATTTGGCAAGCAGGAGGTCACTGATGACCTTTGAGAGGGCAGTTTCAGTGGAATGTAGGGGACAGAAGCCAGATTGGAGGGGGTCGAGGAGAGAGTTGGTGTTGAGGAATTCGAGGCAGCACGTGTAGATGACTCAATCAATCAATCGTATTTATTGAGCGCTTACTGTATGCAGAGCACTGTACTAAGCGCTTGGGAAGTACAAGTTGGCAACATATAGAGACGGTAGACATATAGAGACATATAGAGACTCGTTCAAGGAGTTTGGAAAGGAATGGTAGGAGGGAGATAGGGCGATAACTAGAAGGTGAGGTGGGGTCAAGAGAGGGGTTTTTTAGGATGGGAGAGACGTGGGCATTTTTTAAGGCAGAGGCCACTGACAGTAGAGTCAAGGAATGCACCCTCTTGGGATACAATCTCCTTGGAGTCCATTTTCTCTTGTCCTGCCCTTGGTGGTGGTGATAAAAAAGGGATTAGGGACATTTCTCCTTTACTTGTTTGCAGATTTCTATCTCACCCAATCTCTGTTTTCTTTTGCTTGGTCAAACAAACGTAACTCTTTGAGTATCCTTTTAGAGTGTTCAGTTCAGTCCTCTTTCTCCCTCTCACTTAGACACGTTTCTTAGAACGAAAAGGACCTATCATTCAATCGTATTTATTGAGTGCTTATTGTGTGCAAGGCACTGTCAGAAGTCTAACAGAAGCTAGAGGGGTTTTCTTCTTTGAATTAGTGGGATTGGTCAACTAATTTCATTTGCAGTCTACTGTGACTGTGATTTTTTTCACAAATGAGATTACAAACCATTGCTCCTGTTTACTCGAGATGGACTCCCTTCCTCCAAGGATCAGCAACCCCCACCAACCAATCAATGGTATTTATTGAGCACATACTGTGTGCAGAGCACTGTAACCAAATGCTTGGGCAAGTACAGTACAACAGAGTCGGTATATATGATCCCTGCTCACAAGAAGCTTATAGTCTAGTGGGGGAGATGGGCATTAATGTAAATAAATGAATTATGGATATGTACTTAAGTGCTGTGGGGCAGGGTGGGGTGAATATCAAGTTAAAGGGAACAGATCTTATTTGTAGGTAACACAGAAGGGAGCAGTAGAGCAAAAGAGGACTTAATTGGGGAAAGCCTCTTGGAGGAGATGTGATTTGAGGGTGGGGAGAATGGTGGTCTGTTGTGTATGAAGTGGGAGGGACTTTCAGGTAAGAGGGAGGATGTGGGAAAGGGGTCAGTGGTGAGCTAGATGAGGTCGAGGCACAGTGAATAAGCTTGTGTTGAGGAGCCAAGTGTGTGTGTTGGGCTGTAGAAGGAAATAAGTGGGTTAAGGTTAATTGATGGATTGAGGGAAGGTAGGAGGCGACAATCATCCACCATCATGGAATCAAGAAATCATCCACTAACTGCATGAGCAGACACAGAGGCTACAAGGGGCTTTGTCTTTGTCTCTTTTCTGTGCTTTGTCTTTCGGCCATACCACTTCAGACAACTCAGAGGTCATTTCGGCTCACGACCGCTAAAAGCGGTCTGAATCCCATTGATGTTGTAAAGAGACCAGGCAAAACAAATTCACCAGGCATTAATTCCGTACACCAACTCCAGTTTTATATAATTTACAGTGGCAAACATGGGGTCCAAGAGTCTTCCGGATCACCCGGCATTTTTCCACTCCACTGGACTCTTGCTCCATCACCCAGAATCATCGCGATAATGGAAACCCAACTTGGAGCGTGGGTGGAGCAGTTCAGGAAAGGCCAGCAGCCAGGGAAAACGGCACTTACAAAGCAAAAGGAGACTGAGCAGGGCAGTGCATATAATCATAGCTCTCTGCGGATTCCTGCCACAAATTACTGCAAGCGCTGGGGCTGAATTCCGACCAGAAACGAATTCGCAAATTGGTCCTAGAGAATCGTGCCATCGCTTGTTGCTCTGTGACCCAAACAAGCTACCAGATGTGATCCCTGCCGAGAAGTGATTTGCAAAATGTGTAAAAGCAACTAACTCCACTGTGAGCCTAGGTAGAATCGCTTCTAGGAGAGGGTGAACCCGGAAAATTTCCCCTGGCTCTAAGTTGAAGGGCCCTTTTCCTTCCAGTAAGCCACAGAGCCACTTGGTGCTGGACCACATCACCCTGCGAAATAAATCGCTTTGGGATCTCCGACTGGGGGAGAGGAAAGTGGCTTAATGGTGAAATTTCTGATCGGCTTTCCTCTCCTCACCCCGACACCCAGACTGCGAACCTTTAGCCCCACACCTCCAGGAAAGCCCTTTCCTGGCGATTCATTAGTCATCCTAGCATCTCCTCTCATGACTGGAGAAGCAGCATGGCTTAGTGGATAAAGCACGGGCCTGGGGGTCAGAAGATCATGGGTTCTAATCCTGGCTCTGCCACTTACTTGTCTGCTGTGTGACCTTGGGTAAGTCACTTCACTTCTCTGTGCCTCAGTTCCCTCATTTGTAAAATGGATGTTAAGACTGTGAGCCCCACGTGGGACAACCTGATGACCTTGTAGCTAACTCAGCCCTTAGAACAGTGCTTGACACATAGTAAGTGCTTAACAAATACCATAATTATCATCATTATTATTAAATGTCGAAGGAGGATGGGGAAGAAGTTGGGGAGGGTTGAGTTGATCTTTTCAAAATGGTTTCAGACTGCTCCAGGCAGTCATTCTGAAACAGTTTCCACAGGGTCTTGGACAGGGTTGAAGCCCTGTCAGCCATTCAGTCGTATTTATGGAGTGTTTACTGTGTGCAAATTACTGTACTAAGCATTTGGGAGAATACAATGGTACAGTGGTAGTTAAATGTCTGCAGAGGGCAAAGTACTGTATCAAAGTCTTGGGAAGCAGCATGGCTTCATGGAAAGAGCACATTCCTGGCAGTTAGAGGACCTGAGTTCTAATTCCACTGTGTGACCTTAGGCAAGCCACAACTTCTCTGTGCCTCAGTTACTTCATCTGTAAAATGGGGATTAAGACTGTGAGCCCCATATGGAACATGGACTGTGTCCAACCTGATTAGCGTGTATTTACCCCGGTGCTTAGAACAGTGCCTGGCACATAGTATGTGCTTAACAAATACCATAAAAGAAACCCAAAACAAACATACGCTTATTTTGCCCTCAAGAAGCTTACTGTCTTGGGGAGGACAAAAATATTAACATATAGTGGGAGCAGGAAAAAGACCAAGGATATGGCAGAAAGTAGTTCAAATACATCAGGATTTGAAAGAACTGAATGAAGTTGAACGTATGAGTAAAAACACAAATGTGTGAATCCAATAAAAATGTGTTTGCTCATTTAGGCTCAGTCCTCTTCCCCTTGAAGATTCAAGTCCCTCAGATAATTGGAAAATATTCTTATACAGCATTTAGAACAGAGGGGGAAAAGAGCCTCTTCAAATCATTTAGAAATTAGCTAACCCTTCCCCAAGTGTTCTGCAGATTGTTTCCAGTGATTCAGTCAGTAAATAATAATAATAAATAATTATGGTATTTGTTAAGCACTTACTGTGTGCCAGGCACTGTACTAAGTGCTGGGGTGGATACAAGCAATTTGGGTTGGGCACAGTCTCTGTCCCATTTTACAGATGAGGTAAGTGAGGCACAGAGAAGTTAAGTGAGTTGCCCAAGGTCACTCAGCAGACAAGTGGTGACACGGGGATTAGAACCCATGACCTTCTGATTTAAGAGTTAAGGGATTCCAAAGCTTTTGAAGTTGGCTATAGAGTTGCTGACACCACAAAGTCCAGTCAGTGGAATGCCGGGTCAGAAAGACTGCAGTGGTACCAAATCTTTCTTCTCCTGGTACAAATTCTCCCTTAGCAAGTTGGGTGGAGGAGATAAGGCAAAGAATCCACTTAATAGGATTCTAGATTGTAAGTTCCATTTCCTTCCACTGCAAGCCCCAACTCCTGCTGTGTGACCATGGGCAAGTCACTTAACTTCTCTGTGTCTCAGTTCCCTCATCTGCACAGTGAGGATTCAATACCCGTTCTCCCTCCTACTTTAGACTATGAGTCCCATGTGGGACCTGATTATCTTATATCTACCCCAGCACTTAGTACAGTGCTTGCACATAGTAAAGGCTTAAAAATACTATTATTATTGTTTCATTTGGTTTAGCAGATCTTGTATAATAGTAATGGCATTTATTAAGTGCTTACTATGTGCAAAGCACTGTTCTAAGCACTGGGGAGGTTACAAGGTGATCAGGTTGTCCCACAGGGGGCTCACAGTCTTAATCCCCATTTTACAGATGAAGTAACTGAGGCACAGAGAAGTTAAGTGACTTGCCCAAAGTCACACAGCTAAGTGGCGGAGCCGGGATTTGAACACACGACCTCTGACTCCAAAGCCTGTGCTCTTTCCACTGAGCCATACTGCTTCTCCCACTGAGCCATGCTGCTTCTCTTGGATCTACCCCAGCACTTAGTACAGTGCTTGCACATAGTAAAGGCTTGAAAATACTATTATTATTATTATTTCATTTGGATTAGCAGCTCATCCTCCTGGCTGTCTTCAGTTACTCCAGCTTAGCATTCTTCGCTCACCTTCTAATTTCACCTTATTCTTGAGACTTTCACCTCTGACCCTTTGAGGGCAGGGAATGTGAGTCTTGCTTCTGGTATTCTTTCCCAGAAGCTTTTATTATCACTATTATTATTATTATCATTATTATATCATGTTTAAGCACTTACTATGCGCCAAACACTGTTCTAAGTGCTGGGATAGATACAAGATCTTTAGTCAGACACAGTCCCTGTCCCAAGAGATTTCTGCTTACTTTCTTGTATTGTACTTTCCCGAGTGCTCAATAAATACCATTGATTGATTGATCCCATATGGGGCTTCCAGTCTAAGAGCTTAGCACCCAAGTGCTCAATATATGGTGCCTCTTAACTCTACGTTTTTAAGCCCCTAGCTTAGTTTTCTGCATCCTGAACCCAGAGTAGGTGCTCAGTAAATGCGGTCGGTGCTGACACTCCACTTTCCACCCTTCCCGCTTCCCCCAGCCTTCCTCTGTAGCCGAGACTTGATCCTTCTTGCGAGAATAGAGTCTACTGGGCAAAAACGCCCCCAAACCACGCCTGGCCATGCTTCCTCCCGCGGAGCAAAATGCGGGAAGAATAAGGAGAAGAAAAGCCAATTTCAGTCGCGGAAAGGAGTGTCAGCTTGCCGCGTGCCCCTCTGCTCGGTTTTCGTTGTTGCTTGGAGCAGGCTTTTTGGATGTATAACAACATTATGTTCCAGGGCTTAAAATAACAGGAATTGGAGCTCCCGGCCCTGCCGTACATTTGAGAATCTGTGCAGCCTCGCTCTACCTGCTTGCTCGCTCTCTTCTCAGTGCTTGTGCCATAGAAGAAATCGCCTCCTTTTTGATCCGCTTGCTCACGGGGGTGGAGAGGTGAGGGGAGATTTTATTAGAAACCTCCCTTTGCGGTGGAGAGTGGGCCTAGGGATCAGGATCCCTGCACCCAGCTGCAGAAAGAGTCCCATGGCTGCTGCCCTCCCAGAAGGCTTAGTATAGGCTTGGGAGTCAGAGGTCATGGGTTCTAATCCCAGCTCTGCCACTTTTCTGCTGCGTGACCTTGAGCAAGTCACTTAGACAACTCTGTGCCTGTTACCTCATCTGTAAAATGGGGATTAAGACTGTGAGCCCCACATGGGACAACCTGATTACCTTGTATCTCCCCCAGTGCTTAGAACAGTGCCGGGCACATATTAAGCGATTAACAAATACCATTATTATTAGTAGTAGTAGTAGTAGTAGTGCTTAGTTCAGTGCTGTGCACACAGTAGGTGCTCAATAAGTACAATTGAATGAAGGAATGAAAGGCTTCAAAGTCCATCCCACTGAGCTAGAAATGGGCATGTTGTATCTACTGTTTCCCCACCCGCAACTGGGTAACCTCATTTGACTGTGGATTCAGGATGTACCAATCTGGGAACTAAGTCTTCTATTTCAGAGATTTCAACTTTCCTGCTCCTGCCTCTCTTGGAAGTTACCTGCCCTCTCTTCCCTGCCCGCCTCACGTTAATGTTTAGGTGAGGTGGAGGGAGAATTTTGTATTCCCCGAAGAAAGACATTATAAATTCTAGCAGGCAGATAATGGAGCTATTGGTTGATAGCCAATCACTATTTGCTATTAGAAGCATCGCGGTCTAGAGCCTAGAGCCTGGGAGTCAGAGGGACCTGGGGTCTAATCCCGGCTCTGCCACTTGTCTGCTGCATGACAAGTCACTTAACCTCTCTTTGCCTTGGTTCCTTCACTTGTAAAATGGGGATTAAGACTGTGAGCCCAACGTGGACAGGAACTATGTCCAACCCAATCATCCTCTAACTACCCCAGCACCTAAGAACAGTGCCTGGCACATGGTAAGTGCTTAAAAAATACCACAATTATTATTAATTATTATAATTAATGGTTGCCCATGGTCCCGGGCTAGAGCTGATCTCTGCCCCTGCTGTTTCCTGGACGCCCATGTCTGCCTCTATTTTCTGCCTAGCCCAGGTCACCTCAGTCCTTTGGAGAATTTGGAAAATTCTTTGGGCAATAAGATTGTGACCCTTATGTGTGACAGGAACTGTGTCCAACCCGATTATCTTGTGTCTGCCCCAGCACCTAATACAGTGCCTGGCACATGGTAAGTGGTTAACAGATATCATTTTTTATTAAAGGGGACAGAATTCTTCTCCACTTCTTGTGCTCTAGGGCTGAGCATTCTCCAGAATAAGCTGCATGAATCAAGCAGTAGTATTTATTGAGCACCTACTATATGCAGAGCACTCTACTAACTGCTTAGGAGAATATAATAGATGGAGTAGACATGATCCCTGTCTCTGAGGAGTTAACAGTCAAGAGTGGAAGACTGACACGAAATATCTATGAGGATTTCTGAACAGGGATCTGGTCTTCTGTGTCTCTTGTTCTGTCTCCAGCCCTAAATACTGTGTTGTGCAACCAGGGTTATTCAATAAATACTAATGATTGATTGTTTAGGTCTGCTTAACTAAATGGCCACCACCTCCCAGCCGGACAAAATATCCACCGAGCACCTTTTCTTCGGGTTTCTTTGTTTTCACGAGGCCCTAAAGATGAGACTTTGCTGAAAGTCGATGAAAGAAACATCACTAGTAGTCCAGTTGAGCTGCAAATGACTCGTACATCGTGAGTCTGTAGCTATTTTATTATAGGGCTTGGCATGTGGGTGGCTGAAAATATGGTGAATGGCCTTTTGGTGCCAAACTTTCAAGCAGCATCAGCTGTCTTTATACAAAAGACGTGGCAGAATGTGCTGCTTTACTTTTAATATTCGGAATCGTCTGTTTTGCTACTAGCAGAGTGTCTCAGAAAGCTGACCGGTGCCCTCCTCTTGTAACCTCAGTTAACGACGGAAGGTGCTTTTAGGAGAAGGGAGAGAGAGTGCAGATGGGGGTTGCTTAGAAAAAAATCTGCAAATTTCTGCTTTCTCTGACTACGTTCTCCTCTTTGTCCCCCTTCTTTGCCACCGCCATTGCTGAACGAAGAAGTACAGAGCTTTAATGGGGCTTTCATGGAAAATCTGAATGTCTGAAATAATCTTAGCATTTTGCTTTAGTTTGGGGATTTGTTTTTAAGTGGAGAGGATAAGAACTGCTCTGTTCTGGACAGGAGTAGCCAGCGGGGTGAATCAGATAGTAAAATTGCAATTAATTGTAAATTATTTTATGTTTGTTTCCCCGGTTAGATTGTAAGCCCTTTGAGGGCGGGGATGATGCCTCTTACATCTATACTCCCCCTACTCTGTCTCGCCCAGAGTAGATGTTCAAAAAAGAACATTCATTGATTACAAGTTGAGGGAAGGGGACTTGTCTTATGCTGTCGAGTCGTTTCTGACCCAAAGCGACACCGTGGGCATATCTCCTTCAGAATGCCCAACTCTCCTGCAGTCATTCTGGTAGTGTATCCATAGAGTTTTCTTGGTAAAAACACGGAAGCAGTTTACCATTGCCTCCTTCTGTGCAGTAAACTTGAGTCTCCGCCCACGACCCTCTCCCTTGCTGCTGCTGCCCAGCATGGGGCAGTTTTGACTTGTAGCAGATTGCCTTCCATTTGCTAGACACTGCCCAAGCTAGGAATGGGATAGGTCTAATAATAGTAATAATAATAACAATGATGGTATTTGTTCAGCGGTTACTATGTGTTCTAAGCGCTGGGGTAAATACAAGGTAATCGGGTTGTCCCACGTGGGGCTCACAGTCTTAATCCCCATTTTTACAGATAAGGTAACTGAGGCACAGAGAAGTTAAATGACTGCCCAAAGTCACACAGCTGCCAGGATTAGAACCCACCTCCTCTGACTCCCAAACCTGTGCTCTTTCCACTTAACCACTCCACTTCTCAGAGGTATGCCTCTGCTTGACTCTCCCTCCCTTAGCTGAGACTGGTAGAGGACTGGAAACTCTCCAGCTGTGACCCTGAGAGGGGGAGGGAAGGGGTAGCCAAGTTTTATTCTTGACTTTCACTGTTTCATAATAGACCTTAAACATCCACACCCAGGCCTCTCTCCCACGTCCCTCAAGCGCTTAGTGCAGTGCTCTGCACATATTATTACTCTATTTATTTATTACTCTATTTATTTATTACTCTATTTATTTATTTATTTATTTTACTTGTACATATCTATCCTATTTATTTTATTTTGTTAGTATGTTTGGTTTTGTTCTCTGTCTCCCCCTTTTAGACTGTGAGCCCACTGTTGTGTAGGAACTGTCTCTAGATGTTGCCAATTTGTACTTCCCAAGCGCTTAGTACAGTGCTCTGCACATAGTAAGCGCTCAATAAATACGATTGATGATGATGATGATGATGATTAGACTGTGATCCCGCTGTTGGGTAGGGACCGTCTCTATATGTTGCCAACTTGTACTTCCCAAGCGCTTAGTACAGTGCTCTGCACACAGTAAGCGCTCAATAAATACGATTGAATGAATGAATATTAAGCCCTCAATGAATACCGATTATGGTGATGGTGATGATCTCTCTAGTTCTCTACCTTTCTCTCCTTCCAACCCTTCTCCTTACCCTCTCAGGGTCGCACCTGGAGAGTTTCCAGTGCTCTACCAGTCTCGACTACAGGAGGAAGAGTCAAGCAGAGGTATACCCATTCCATTCCTAGCTTGGGCAATGGCTAGCCAGTGGAAGGCAATCGGCTACAAGTCAAAACTCACCCATGCTGGCATCAGCCTCATGGGAGAGAGTCGAGGGCAGAGACTCATTAACTGCACTGAGAAGCAGCGTGGCTCAATGGAAAGAGCCTGGGCTTTGGAGTCAGAGGTCATGGGTTCAAATCCCAGCTCCACCAATTGCCAGCTGTGTGACTTTGGACAAGTCACTTAACTTCTGTGGACCTCAGTTACCTCATCTTTAAAATGGGGATGAAGACTGTGAGCCCCCCGTGGGACAACCTGATCACCTTGTAACCTCCCCAGCACTTAGAACAGTGCTTTGCATATAGTAAGTGCTTAATAAATGCCATTATTATTATTATGGAGGCGGTGGTAAACCACTTCCGTATTTTTACCAAGAAAACTCTCTGGATATACTACTTGAACAATTGCAGATGGAAGTGGGGCGTTTTGAGGGAGATGTGTCCGTGGTGTCGCTATGGGTTGGACATGACTCGACAGCGTAAGATGACAACAGCAACCCTTCTCCTCCTCCTCTATTTTTCCCAGCCAATCTCCCTGGGAATCGGTCAGTTCAGTGGGGGCATTGTGTCCTGCTGCTTCCTCATTTCCCAAGGCCCTCCAGCCTGGGAGTCCAAAGTAGCAGCCACTAAAAGCGTAGCTTACCTTGAAGCAGTCCTCTAGACTGTAAGCTCCTCCTCTGGAATGTGAGCTCCTTGTTGGCTGGGAACGTGCCTACCAACTCCATTGTATTGTACTCTCCCAAGAGCTTCGTACAGTGCTCTGAGCACAGTAAGGGCTCAATAAATACCATGGATTGATTTGCTGTCCCAGCCCCATGATGCTTAGATAAATATTTTTACGACTCTACTAGCCCCCGCTTTCTGTAATCTATTTTAATTTCCGTCTCCCCCTATAGACTGCTAGCTCATGGTGGTCAGGGATCATGCCTACCGACTCTGGTGAAATGTAATTTCTCTAGGGCTTAGTACAGTGCTCTGCACACAGTAAGCACTAAATAAGTAATAATTCTGGTATTTGTTAAGAGCTTACTATGTGCCAGGCACTGAACTAACCCCTGGGATAATTGAGTTGGTCACAGTCACTGTCCCACGTAGGCTCACAGCCTTAATCCCCATTTTACAGATGTTGTAACCAAGGCACAGAGAAGTGAAGTGACTTGCCCAAGGTCACACAGCACACAAGTGGCAGAGCCAGGATAAGAACCCAAGTCCTTCTGATTCCTAGGCCCGTACTCTATCCACTAGGCCATATTGCTTCTTAAATACAGAATTAATAGCTACTTTAGAGTTGTGTGCCATGCGAGGAGCTCTAAGTCTTATTTAAAACAGTAACTTCAGCCCTTGAAGAGGATCTGATTAATTTTTGTTGGACTGTTATTTAGGAATCACCATTTTGTTATGTCTGCTCTGGCTGTGCGATGAAATGGCAAATAATGTTAACCAATTGAAGGGCAGCAGGACATTCCAATGACCAGCTACTCTTAAATCATTTTATTGGCTTGTCTCCCCCACTTGGATTGTGAGCTGCTTCATGGGAAGTGATCGTGCGGCTTGCTTCTGTCATCCTCTCCCTAGCACTTAGTTCAGTGCTCTGCCCCTCTGCAGGCACTCAGGAAGTACCACCCCTGATGCTCACATAGGCCTTCTTAAGAAAGTGAAATAGTGAAGGACCTTTTCTCACACTGTATGAGTGTGCAGAGCAGAGTTGGGATGCTCCCCTGAGGGCTTGAGACTTGGGCATTCAGCTTGTAAGCATCCTTGGATCTAGGTGTTCTAATTCTCACACAAAATAATGTCCATGACATTCTTTACTGCAGTAATCATCATAATAGAGAAACAGCGTGGCTCAGTGGAAAGAGCACGAGCTTGGGAGTCAGAGGTCATGGGTTCAAATCCCTGCTCTGCCAATTGTCAGCTGTGTGACTTTGGGCAAGTCACTTAACTTCTCTGGGCCTCAGCTCCCTCACCTGTAAAAGGGATCATCATCATCATCATCAATCGTATTTATTGAGCGCTTACTGTGTGCAGAGCACTGTACTAAGTGCTTGGGAAGTACAAGTTGGCAACATCTAGAGACAGTCCCTACCCAACAGTGGGCTCACAGTCTAAAAGGGGGAGACAGAGAACAAAGCCAAACATACTAACAAAATAAAATAGAATAGATATGTACAAGTAAAATAAATAAATGGAGTAACACATATGGGACAACCTGATCACCTTATATCCCACCCAGCACTTAGCACAGTGCTTTGCACATAGTAAGCGCTTAACATGCCATCATCATTATTATTATTATTATTATTAATAATAATGATAATAGTATTTGGTAAGTGCTTACTATATGCCCAGCCCTATACTAAACTCTGGGGTAAATGCAAGATAATCCAATCCTACATGGGGCTCACATTCTAAGTAGGAGGGAGAATAGGCATTGAATCCTCATTTTGCAGATGCAAGAGTTGAGACTTAGACAAGTTAAGTGATTTGCCCAGAGTCATACAGCAGGTAAGTAGCAGAGCAGGGGTTAGAACCCAGGTCCTCTGACACCCAGGCCTGTGCTCTTTCCACGGCTGCTTCCAAATAATGCAAATTCCAAAGCCCTTCATAGGCCATTTAATGCCTGTTAGTTTGGTTTTTTAAAAAAATACTACTCATTAAAAGCTTACATTGTTCCAAATACTTGGATACTGTAGAATAATCAGATTGCACATGGAACCTATACCATATGGGGAACACGACCAAAGAGGTAGAGGGAGCAACTACTGTATTCCCATTATACAGGCAAGGAAACTGAGGCTCAGAGAGGGTATGTGACTTGCCTGAGGTCACACAGCAGGCCAGTGGCAGAGCTAGAACTCAGGTCTTCTGCCTCCCAGTTCCTAGTGCTTTCCACTAAGCTATGCTGCCTTCTGACCCACATCAGCAGACTCTCAAAGCCCCGTAGTCCTGAAATTGCAGCACAAGGAAATAAATGAATGTAACAAAGAGAGAAATTGAGAGAAGGCCAAGGGAGGGAAGATTTTCCGTCACTCTGTCCTGCCCACTGCCCCATGAAAGCCCATGTCATTTGCACCTTGCAATTTCGAAAAGCAATTTTTTTTTTTTTTAGGACAAATTCTTCTCAATTTCTCTCTGTAGCCACCAACCTTATTGCCGATTCCCCACTGCTTCCATAAACTTCAAGTAAACCGTTTCTAGTGCCCCACCACTGGTTAATGTCCTGAATGCCCCCCAACTTTCCGCAGGGCCTAGCTAGTGTTTTGTTTTTAGTAGAAATTCTCCCACCATTGTCTGTGGTGGGAAAGAAAGAAATCACCCCCCCGCCTTTTCCCCCCTTTCCATGAGCCCATAAAATGGCAGAGCTTCTAGAGTCAGGCTGGCCTGAGTCGGAAAAGCTCCGGCTGCCGACACCGTAATGAAATGCATGACTCAGGAGATGATAATAATTGCAGCAATAGCTCGTTACAGCTCCCAGATGATTTGGTGCTGTCAGAAGTGCAGTGTCCTCTGACATCCCAGAAGGCAAGCCGCTCCGCCGCCTGCAGGCCCCCGATTGGTGCGGTGAAATATCGCTGGCAAAAATTAAAAGGTCCCCGTGTCAAAATAATTCATGCTATGCATATCTTCCATTCTGATGAAACGGCTGATATCCGGATTAGCAAGATAATAAAACTGATCAGGCTCCAGTTAAACAATTTAAGCTGGAGAGCTGTTCATTTTGTAGGTGTCACTTGTCAGATCAGGGGGTCACCCCGGAATGAAAGGCTCTCCCCGGTAACCTTCTGAGGATGGGGATCGGGAGTGTTCTTCATGATTTGTCCAAAGTTTTCATCACCACCCTGCCGCCTAGCATTACCGCAGCAGGCTGTATTCTGACATTCAAATCCTGGGAATGACAGGTTATTAGGAGAAGAGAACAGCCTGTACATACATTAAGCACCATATCTCTGACCTGTAATTTGAACTGATAGTGATATTGTAATTGAGTGAGTTTAAAAAAAAAAGGAAAGAAAAGGAATTCTTTATTAAAATACGGCGAGTGGAAGAAAAGCATTTATTTTTCAGATGACTGGTGGGTTCATAAAATCATCTTTTCGGCGATGATTTGTTTTTCCGTTTCTAAAAGGTTCAGCTCTGTGCATGGTGTTTATTTGCTGTTACAGTTATTTAACTAAGATAACATACCTTCCCTCCGTCTCCTCTCCACAAGCCAAGAGGGCATAGATCAAAAGAGATTAGTCCCGTAAAGGATTTGAATAGTTAAAATGAGCCCTGGATCATTTAACTGGAGACTGAAATTCCACCCAGTGATGGTTATCTGTTGTCGGTCCTCTACACCTCGTGGTCTGAGGTGGCTAGACTGTTAGCTCGTTGTGGTCGTGGAATATGACTATTGTATTGTTGTGTTTGTACTCTCCCAAGCGCTTAGTACAGTGCCCTGTACACAGTGAGCACTCAATAGATACTTTGGATTGGTTAATTGAAGGGTGGGTTGAATGGGCATCATCCATTCATTCATTCATTAATTGTCATATTTATTGAGTGCTTACTTTGTGCAAAGCTCTGTACTAATGACTTACAGAGGGCTTCCTCCCAGCCCTCTCCTAGAATCGCCTCATCGAATGCAGGATGATTAGAAGGGTTCCCGAGCTCTGGGATGTGAAATGATGCCAACTTTTTGGGAAGGGGGAGAGCCCCCCTGATCCAAAGACAGTCCTCATTTGGTGGCACCCTCATAATATCTTGGGGTACATCTTGGCTGCAGGATCTGCCTCCCTGGAGGATGGGCTGGCTCGTCTTGTTGGGGGTTGGGGTGGAATTCTGCCCCTTGAGAGGGCTCTAACCCTTCAGAAATTTTAACGGGACCATTTCTGAAAAAGTCTCTCCAGAGGGAGTACAGTGACTGAACAGAAAATGGTAGAGGGGACCATTAAAGATGGTCCCTTTAATGCACTTAGAACAGTGCTCTGCACCCAGTAAATGCTCAGTAAATGCCACTGATGGAGTAAAGATGCCAATCCGTACCATTCATTCATTCTTTCAATCGTATTTATCGAGCATTTACTGGGTGCAGACCACTGTACTCAGCACTTGGAAAGTACAATTCAGCAATAGAGTCAATCCCTGCCCACGCCGGGTTTACAGTCTAGAAACCGGGCTTGCCAGAGCTGAGATCTCATCACACTGAGCCATCAGAACACAAACGACCTCATTATTAGGCCTCATGTACAGAAGAGAAGCCACATGGTTTAGTGGAAAGAGCATGGGCTTCGGAGTCACATGTCTGCTGGGTGACCTTGGACAAGTCACTTCACTTCTCTGTGCCTCAGTTACCTCATTTTTAAAATGGGGAACCCCACATGTGACAGGGACCGTATCCAACCTGATTAACTTGTTTCTACTTCAGCATTAAGAACAGTGCTTGGCACATAGTAAGTACTATTTATTATAATTCGATCTCTGGTCAGTCAATCCAAAGTATTTGCGCACCTACTGTGTGTAGGATACTTTAGCACATTCTGGGGGTTTACAATACAGGTATAAGTCACAATTCTGCCCCCAAAGAGTTTATAATCTAACAGGTGAGAAGCAGCATGACCTAGTGGATAGAGCACAGTCCTGATAGTCAGGAGGACCTGGGTTTTAGTCCCAGCTCCACCACTTGATTACTGTGTGACCTTGGGCAAGTCACTTAACTTCTCCACTCCTCAGTTACCTCCTCTGTAACCTGGGAATTACGACTGTGAGCCCCAAGTGGGACATGGACTGTGTCCAACCTGATTACCTTGTATCTACCCCAGCGCTTAGGACAGGGCCTGGAACATAGTAAGCACTTAACAAATGCCATTACAAAAAAAATTGGTTATGGGATTAGTCTCACATGGAAGTCTTCATTTGTTTCTTATTGCTTGGGTTGCGATGAATATTATGACATTCTGGTTTTAGTCCAGCTTTTCCATCCCTGGCCTGCTGAATGACCTCAGGCAAGAAACTTCATCTGTCTGGGCCTCAGTTTCCTCATCTGCGAAGTAGGAATACTAATTCTTGTCTTCCTGTACCTCCCAGAGATAATGTAATGATGAGACAATTAAAGTGTAAGTGCTTCAGGAAAATCAAAGTCCTGTAAAGTTCAAGGTGGTATGATTTTATTTCTATATCAGAAAGTCTGAAATGAGTATTGTGGGGGTAATGGGGTTATGTCACTTGGGTGTAGCATATAATTGTTTTTATCCCTCCCTCCCTGAGTTTCATTTTGTTTCAAGTGGAGAGATAGAAGCAGTGTAGCCTAGTGGATAAAGCCTGGGCCTGGGAATCAGAGGGACCAGGGTTTTAATCCTGGCTCTGCCGCTTGTCTGATGTGTGATGTGCACAAGCCACTTACCTTCTCTGTGCCTCAGTTACCTCATCTATGAAATGAAGATTAAGATTGTGAACCCCATATGGGACAATGGACTCTGTCCAAATGGATTATCTCGTATCTACCCTAGTGTTTAGAACATAGTAGGAACTTAACAAAGATCATTTAAAAAAGGGGGGACTTAGCAATCAGTGAATTTGAGGGCTTACTTTGTGCAGAGTGCGGGGAGAGAACAATGCAATAGAGTTGATAGACTCATATATCGTTTTATTGTACACTCCCAAGCACGTAGTACAGTGCTCTGCACACAGTAAGTGCTCAATAAATATGAATTATTCAATAAATTGAATGACTGACTGACTGATAGATGTGCTCTCAAGGAGCTTACAGTCTAGAGGGGATCGTGTGAAAAAGGCCATTAAAGTGTTTTAGAACCTGACAAAAGTAAATTGGGAAACCCATGCTGAGCCCTAGAAGTAAAGCCAAGAGGGAAAGGTCAGTTTGTGCTTTGACCCTAGACCCTCCGGCCTGGTGCAGCACCACTCCGGGGGCCAAAGTTTACTGCCATTCCCAGTTGCCTTCTCACAATGAGCTAGTACATTTGGGAACCTCGAACCGTCCACATCATTACTGGGGCAGGCCAGTGGTCTCTCTTCCCAGGCCAGTGTCCTGTCTCTGAGAACTTCACCAGGAACTTGGGCTAAATATAAAATGGATCTCTGGGATTTGGGGTTTGCTATCTGGAACCCGTTACTTAACTGTCCTTTACTTAATTGTCCTAGACTATAGGCAGGTTCCTTGTTGGCAAGGAATTTTGTCTGTTATATTGTCATATTGTACTCTCCCAAGCACTTAGTACAGTGCTCTGCACATAGCACTCAGTAAGTATGCTTAACTGACTGACTCATCTGTGAATTTATCCAAACCCCTCGGGAATTGGGCTGATACTCTTCAGCGTACATAACCTCCCCTCGGAATGAATTCTATGAGATCTCTGTATGTGGCAGGAGTGATGTCTTTCTGGGGGCAGATAGATTTTATTTTAAACCCACCTGCAAGCCTCTATTAAATAGAAATGCAGGATGGGTCAGATCTGGAAATGTAATCGACTATCACAAATGAATTATTGGTAACTGAGTTACTGCAAGATGTTTGTATTGTCCCAGTGAGATATCTATTCTCACTTGTGGGATCTGTCCATGCCTAAAAGGTAGTACTCGCCCAGATACAACTGTTCTGGATTAACGCAAGGATCATTATCCTAAAATCTGACCTAGGGAGAGGTTCTTATGCAGTATGAAATGTGGAATTTTAGGTACCAAGTGTACCAGCATTTTCTCCCTCATATTTGTTGGCTTGTGGTGATGGATTAATTTCCCCAGACATAGGGTTTCAATCCTTCTCTCTCCAATGCAGTAGGTGAAATGGCAGACAGCAAGAGACCTTTTCTGAAATTTGAGAATTTGGGGTTGGGGGTTACTGTGGCAGTGGCTGTGGTAATTTTTTTTTAAAGGAATTTTTTAAGCTCTTACTGTGTATCAAATACTGTTCTAAGTGCTGGGGTAGGTACAAGTTAATTAGGTTGGACACAGTCCCTGTCCCACATGGGGTTCACAGTCTACAGAGGAAGAGCATTTAATCCCCATTTTACAGTTGAGGAAACTGAGGCATAGAGAAGTTAAATGACTTGCCCAGAGTCTCACAGCAAACAGTTGGCAGACTGATATTAGATCGTAGGTCTCCAACTTCCAGGCCCAGGCCTGGGCACTTTCAACTAGGCTATGCTGCTTCTCAGGGCTCTGAACAGTCTTGCTGTGGTGGCGAGGAGCATGAAACTGGAACTCCTGTGGAATTTATCCTTGTCTTTGTCTTTTCATGTTGTTTTTCTGTTTTTTGTTGGGTTTTTTTTTATCATTTCACATTTCCTTTGTCTCTACTGCCAATCCTCCCCTTACCTTATTCTTAGATTATGAGCCCTTGGGGGCCAAGGAACTTGCCCAGTTGTCATCCAGGTACGTTTTTGCAAGCATTGAGTATAGTGCTTTGCGCGTAACAAGCACTTAATTAATACATCTTCTAAATGTGGCAGATTTAAATCCTTCCCTAAATTAAAAGGAACATCAGTTTTTTTCTGGGTGATGTCTTTAAAATGAAGGCCCAGGTCAGCCCCAATAGCAGCAGAAAAATCTCTCCTGGACAAAGTGAATTCTCTACTCCCTAATCTATTCATAATATCTTTGACATCATTAATGTTATTTATTGAGCCCCTACTTATTTATCATTTACTTATTTATTCACTTATTTATTGAGCTTACAAACAGGCAGAAATGGTTTCTGTCCATGGGAACAGCAGGTAGAACAAGAATGTAGCAGGAAGTAGTAGTATAAATATCCTTGGAGCCACAGAGTAGTCGGCTGGCTTCTGAACTATGGAATGATGCTTGAATCTGAATGTGACTTTATCTTTTTTTTTCATGTCATAGATCATTTGGGTTTGTTGTGGGCATTTAAATCAACTTGACTAAAAGAGTAAAAGTAGCACTGAGGGAATGGCCCAGGCAAATGGTGGAGGGAATCGGTGGGAGGAAGTGGTGATGACAGCTGTGACCAACATTCTCCCCAGACTCCTCAATTCCAGATTTTGACTGGCCAGAAACTCCAGACTCCTACTCAAGAGTTTATTCTCACCACCATCTTTCTTGCATTAGTACAGTTGAGTAACAATTATAGTAAACGATGAATCAGGCTCTCTCAGAGTGGGCGTGAACTCAATAACTTTGGAAGATGGAAGCTGATGTTCTCAATGGCCTGCCTCTGTGACATCAGTTTCATTACCCCCCCTACAACAGGGACAAGGCTAATGGTCCTTTCTGTTGCAAAACATTCGACAAGACTGAAAAGGGTTAGGTTGAGGCCATGTAACTGAGGTCTTTTTTTTATCCTGTAAAATCACTCCTCTGTGTGTGCCTCCTGATTGGTTGGAGGTTCCCTTGATTGACAGCTGCTGTCAGTGGGAGCTGGCCGCCTTGACTTGTCCTCCTCTCCCATTAGCCAACTATTCTGGACTCTTGGGTCTTCCCAGAGATCTGCCCCCCAACCCTGGAGAAGGGGAGGGGTCAGACATAGATTCTGGAAAAGCTATCTGCCTAACAGCCAAAAGCCTAATCCCAAATTCCAGGGTCAACCTGTATTTCGGGGCTAGGATAGTGTATTGTACTTTCCCAAGAACTTAGTACAGTGCTTTTGCACAGAGTAAGCACTCAGTAAATACGATTGAATGAATGAATATCTTACTGCTTTTTGATTAGCCTTTAAAATTTGGCTGACTCCTTGCAGAGCTGAGGCAAGAAGGGGAGTTTTCCATGCAAATACCTGTCATTAAATATGCTTGGCCCGGGGCAGATGTGGCCTAGAATAACCTGGTGGATCATTTGCAAAACCCTACAGGTCCCATCGACATTTCACCCCCATAGCAATTCTGATTCAGAAGTCCACCAGGTCAGCAGGTTTGAGCAGGGGCATGAGCCCTAAAACCCGAGCCTCCTGAGCCCTACCTTCCTTGGGCGACAGGACAGTAAGTGGGGGGCTTCCTCCACATAGCCCACTTCCACCCACCTGTCAACACTGCCATTGAGGTTTCCTGCTGTGGACTAAAATTGGCTTCAACGGGGTCAGAGAGGAAAGTGCATTTAGTCTGGGCAGAGTGGTGGCAAATGTTTCATAGTTTTGAATGGGTGCCAAATGATAAAATCTTACTATGAGATGGCATTTTTTTTTGGCAGTTTGCACCTCAGAAAGAATTTTCATTATTTTTTTCCAAAATTGAAAATGTAATGTGGTAGTTAAGTGCTTCCTATTGGCCAAGGACTGTTCTATGTGCTGGGATACATACAGTACCATCAAACTATTTCACCGTATTTCCACAAGTCGAAGTGTTGTTGAAAAAATGAGCCCAGTGGATATACAGAAGGGTCTAACACTGAATGAAAAATGGAATCGGAGCATCAAGGATTTCATATGAGATGGCAAAAAGGTTGGGGCTGAAAAATGTCCAATAGTTTCATAAAGATTCTTTCAGTTCTCCTTGTATGGAGAAATGAAGGGACCTAACACTACACCCATAGGCCATGCCCAGCACTTGTGGTGGGGAGAAACCACGGGTTAGACCTTGTTACTGGCCCTGAAATATCTGTAATTTATTCATTTATTTATTTGAATGTCTGTCTCCTCCCTCTAGACTGTAAACTCTACGTGGGCAGGGAATGTGTGTGCTTATTGTTGTGTCATACTCCCCTAATTGCTTAGTACAAGTGTTTCGCCCACAGCAAGCCCTCAATAAATACGATTGAATGAATGAATGAAAGTTAACCAAAAGCTTCAGTTGCTTGTCGGCACCTAGGTGTTTTCATCATCCCCTTTCCAAATTTTTTTTTTTGCCTATTCTAATTTATATATGAGATCGGACATCTTTGGAGTCATCTGGTTATATACGGATTCAGTGTTAGAACAACCCTGCAATTTGTTAACCTTTGGGTGCTTGGTGGTGGGGTGCAGGGTGGAGGGAGAGGAGGAGGAGAGAATCCTCCATTTCTTTACGATACCTCGTTGGCTAAGAAAGTCCTTTCTGGTTCATTTTCCTCCTCCCATCCAAGGTTTTTGTATCTGCCCTCTGCTAATTTGTCATTAGAATATAATAATAGTTGGAGGAAAGGGCGATTTGATATGTGATATATTTCATTATGCTCTTATGGTAAGGGTAGAATCTAAAGTGGGAGCGCAACACTAATTTTTCGGCAAAGTAATTTATTCCGCAGGATTTAAATGTTGTAATTTTCACACGGAGGCACATGCTGCCACATCGATCTTCCCCTGAACCACTCTGTCTTGCTCTTTCCTTTTCATCTGTTTTGTTTTTGCATATTTTTTTTCATAAATTCGACAGATGGCCCCTTGATGAATCCTTGATAATACTGTCGTGTAAAGCAGCTAAGACGAGAAATCATCTCGCAACAATTTTTCATTGCAAAGAGAAAATTGAACAGAGACAAACATCCATAAGTCCACAACAACAGCAACCAAATATTTACTTCCCGGAAACAGGGAGGACGGGCGTGCCTTTGAACGCATAGGCACAGACATTAGCCTCCTCTTGAAGTCCCTCGACTATTTCATGTTGTGCTTCAAGTCTGTGGGTTTGGGAAATGTTTGGGTAGGTTTCTCTCAGACTCTTTTCTGTGCTCTCCCTTACTTCCTCCCTCCCTTTCTTCTTCATGTTCTTCTTCTCTCTCTCCCTCCCTCTCCCCCTTTCCCTTCCTCTCTCCCTCTTCTCTCCTCCTCTCCCTCTTTCCTCATTCCCTTCCTTCCTTCTGTCTCTCCTCCTCTCTCCCTCACAGTCCCTCTTTCTCCTTCTCACTCTCCCCCCAGCCCTGCCTTCCTTCTCCTCCTCTCCCTCCCTCCATTCCCTCCCTCCCTCCCATTCCCCTCCCTCTAAGTCTTTATAATTGTGGATCAGGTGAAGTCTGATTCCCCTCATTTCAAGGTCATGCACCAGTAGGACCATTGTCCTGACTCAGAGGGCACGCAATTTCACAGCCGTGTACTCCTCATTAATCCACTCTGAGTGGGTGCTCAGGAAGTTCCAGATCACAGATTTGTTTTTGTCTTGTTCCCTGACTCGGTGCATCCCAAAAGGATTAGATTAACCCCTTTTGATTGTATTTCTATCTCGCTGCATCATGGTAGAAATAAAGTGATTGCTTCCCCCTCCCGCCCTCCTCCCCTTCTTCCTCCCCACTCCGGGTCCTCTCATCATTTCCTTGCGGATAGTTTGCGGTAGGTTAAAGTAAAACTGGTGGAAGGCCCAGAGAATTGTTTATCTGCTAGGTAATTGTGAGATCCTGCCTGATTTTCTCTCTCTCCCACTCCCCCCGGCTTGTGTTGGACGCTGGGCGCTAAACTCTGAAGAATGGTCTTCTCACAGATGAAAAGCTGCTACAGTCCAGTGGGCCCGAACTGGGGCTCATCTGGGTCTGAGCCGTTATGGTACCAAAGAATTAGATTGACTAGAAAATGAGGATTGTTTTATCTTCTGCCGGGGGCATCCAGGCATAAGGAGGAGGGGGAAGAGGAGGAGGCTCTTTCTAGGCTGTGGCATATCTTTTCTGTCATCTGTCAGACCATTGTTTTTTCCCTGGTCCCCTATTCTTTGCCTAAAGTGACCACAGATGACTCTGGTGGATACTGGACATCCCTTTTGCAGTCCAGAAGTAATAGATGTAAAGAAGCAGCATGGCTGACTAGTAAGAACACAGAGCTGGGAGTCAGAGGACGTGGGTTGTAGTCCTAGCTCTGCCACTCACCTTCTGTGTGACCTTGAGAAAGTCACTTCTCCATGCCTCAGTTTCCTTATCTGTGAAATGAATGATTCAATCCCTGTTGTTCCTCCTCCTTAAACTGTGAGCCTTGCATATGGCAGGGTCTGTTTACCATCTCATATCTACTCCATATCATAGTACGGTTCTTGGCCCATAGTAACGGCTTAGCAAATAACACAGTTATGATTATTACTAGAAAAATGATCTGAGCAGCAGAGTGAAATAAGGACTGGAATGGGGAGAGTTAGAAGGCAGTAAGGTCGTACTGCCTAATGAATAGACACATAAGCAAAGATGTGAACTGGGTTGCAGTAGGAGATGTGCTAGGTTAAGCAAGGGGAAGCAGCGTAACTCAGTGAAAGAGCCCGGGCTTTGGAGTCAGAGGTCATGGGTTCAAATCCCGGCTCCGCCACTTGTCAGCTGTGTGACTTTGGGCAAGTCACTTTACTTCTCTGTGCCTCAGTTCCCTCATCTGTAAAATGGGGATTAAGACTGTGAACCCCCCTGTGGGACAACCTGATCACCTTTTAATCCCCAGCGCTTAGAACAGTGCTTTGCACATAGTAAGCGCTAAATAAATGCCATTATTATTATTATTATTATTATTATTATTATACCTCCTAATTCCTTAAAGATCCAGGATGCATATCATTGGATCTACCCATTTCAAAACATCTAGTTTGAAGAAAATACCCTTTAAATGTTGCTTCATGCTCTAGTCCTCCAACCAGAGGGAAACTTGTCCTGGTCAGCTCTTTTGCCCTTTTGCTCTTTTTTGCACATTTGGATCTGTACTTTTTGGGCACTTGGTATCCACCTCACCCTCAGCCCCACAGCACTTATGTACATATCAGTAATCTATTGATATTAATGTCTGTCTTCCTCTCTAGACTATAACCTCTTTGGGCGGGGAATGTGTCTGCCAACTCTGTTGTATTGTACCCGCCCAAGCATACTACACTGTTCTGCACTCAGTAAGTGCTCAATAAATTCCACTGATTGATTGATTATACAGAGAGGAGAGGAAAAATAAACTTTAGAAGCCTCTGCTTTTTCAGATTCTGCTTTCTGAATCTTTCTCTAGGCAGGTAATGTTTTTTCCTGGTTTCCCTATTTTGTTTCCTTTTTATGTCTCAGGCTAGTTAGGTCCCCTAGTGACCCCTATGCTATTTCTTTGATCTTTGCTCTAGTGACCTGGTCCAATTTCACTTTTTTACTGCTTTTTTGCCTGCCCCTTAGGTCTCTCATTATTCATTCATTCAATTTTATTTATTGCCCTTCTTGTCCTTTTCTCTGAAGCGCAGAGAGGTTAAGTGACTTGCCCAGGATCACACAGGACATCAGGGGCAGAACTGGAACTAGAATCTGATCTCCTGACTCGTAGGCCCATGCTCTTTGTACATTAGTTCTTCCTGAGTCTGCGGAACAATCTTAAGAAGATCAGTAAACTTCCTTGGAATCCTTTGCCTTTTAGACTTATCTTTTACCAGTTGCTGCCATCTTTGACCTTCTTTTATGTTGTGTAAGCTAATTCTCATCCTTATACTTTTCCCCAATGCTTAGAACAGTGATCTGTGCACAGTAAGCATTCAATAAATGCTGTTGAGTGAATGAATGAATTACAGCTGCCACCATTTTGTTTCAGAAAATTCAGAAAAGTTGAGTGGGGAAGTGGCGGTGTTTCTCCCAGGATCAGTTTGAGAAAAGAGTATTTGCAATCTTATGGGAAAAGTTAGAATTTTGTGGAAATTTTCTCCTTTTTTCCTTTTTTAAAAGATACATTATGGGAGTCATAGTTTTTTTGGGGGATGTTAATGTCTATTGTATTTTTAAGTAGTTGCCCACATTTGGGAATTAAATCTTCAAAAATATGTTTATCTCTCTTAGTGCAATTGCTCTCTAGAATCCTGGAAAGCACTTAAACATTTTTTTGATGCTCTTAAGCGCAACAGCTAATGGAAGATCATGTATTTAAATAATTTACACTTCCATCTGGTTTGAAGAACACCAGGTGGAGATGGCTGACTGGGATGAGTCTGTTTAGTGGGAGAAATTAGAGCTGGAAATAAATGGAAGACAAAACAGAAGAATTGCATTTTCACGTTCCTGGTCGTGGCATCCACTGCCTCCTCTTGGGTTAGGGACCCTTGACTGTGTTTCCCCTTCTGCCATTTTTTAACTACAGTGTGTCTGCCACATCTGGGGCTGCCTCATAGATCAGGGGAAAGAGTTAAGCAGCAACAGCTCCAGATATCTACCAAAGCATTCCACTTTTTCTCACCTCTTCCTGTCTGGGTGGCCAGAATTGAGATTCCTCTCCACCTTGTCTCCCACCTGCCTAGATTTTGGAGACTGCCTTATAAGGCCCTTCTGAGATGGGAAAGTTTTGGGAATGTTGAACAAGGGCAGGAAGAGCCTGGAATTCCCTCATTCAGGCTGGGTATTGATGTCAAGGCCCTGGGTGACGTGGAGGTGGGTGTATTGGAATATTGTACCAGAAGCATTAGTCTTGTTTGCATGGGGAAATCTTCACTAATGTTAGATCAAGGCCCGATATTTTGTTTTCCCTCTGCAGATTTGGATGGAAGGAGCCATTTTCCCCAAGAAAATTCCTCACCCCTCCCAGACAACAAGAACAAAAACAAAAATTTGACCTGTGGAGACAAGACAAGAAACTCTGCAAGAAACTAGTCCAAACTCTAGGTAATAAAATAATTAACTTGAGGAGGCAGTGCAACCTAGCGTATAGAATAGGTGACTGGGATCAAGGAATCCAAGATGAGTTCCAGCTGTGCCATTGGGATACAGTGTGACCGTGGGCAAGTCACTTAACCTCTCTGAGCTTGTTTCCTCTACTGTAAAGTATGAATTAGACCTGCTCTCCTTGCCTCTTACAATGGAATGGGGGACCCAAGTGAGATAAGGACTGTGGCTGATTTGATTATTTTGTAACACCCCAGTGCTTAGCCCAGAGTAAGTCCTTAATAAATAGTATAATTATTCATAACTAGGTGATTCAACACGATGGTGGGCTGTCTGATATCCTCTTCACTGCTGCACTTAGTTCAGTGCTCTGCACACAGTAAAGTGCTCAAGAAATACCACTGCTGCTGGACCAGGCTTTTAGGCTGTTCTCAGTTCTGGGAATTTAGAGTTGTTATTTGCCCTTTCTCTTCAGCTGAATGGAATGACTTGACCGGATGATTTTATTTCTTCTTGACCCAACACTGACACCTTTCTGGTTTGTTTTTCACATCAGTATGGAAGTGACTGGGTTTGAGTGAAGCTACTTTTCATTCATTCATTCAATCGTGTTTATTGAGCGCTTACTGTGTGCAGAGCGCTGTACCAAGTGCTTGAGAGAATACAATGCAACAATAAACAGGCACTCTTCCTGCCCACTATGAGCTTACAGTCTAGAGACTGCCAAATGCACTAGTTCTAATTAGATTTAATTAGGGGTTCTAATCCTGGCTCCACCACTTGTCTGCTGTGTGACCTTGGGCAAGTCACTTCACCTCTCTGGCCCTCAGTTACCCCATCTGTAAAATGGGGATTTAAACCGTGAGCCTCATTTGGGACAGGGACTGTGTCCAACCCGTTTGGTTTGTATATACCCCAGAGCTTAATACAGTGCCTGACTCATAGTAAATACTTAACAAGTACCATAATAATAATAGCAATTATTATTATTATTACGTGGGACGGGACTGTGTCCAACCCAATTTGCTTGTATCCACCTCAGTGCCTGGGACATAGTAAGCACTTAACAAATAGCACAATTATTACTATTATTAGTTTCACCTCTGAATTGTTACCCACCATGAAACAATTCCCCTGGGACATTGATTTCCTGGGGTCTGATTTGCTTCCTCTCTGAGTGGCTCTGTTGCTATGAGAAGGGTAAGGCCCAGGGTGATTGAACTGATCTCCTCTAACCCAGGGACGGCCTTGCCACTCTTCCCAGTGAGTAGTGTCATGGCAATTCCAGCCATGAACTCAAGACCGTCCAGTTAGAGTTCTGTCACTGAGTCTGTCAAACAGAGTCAAATGTGGGATGTGAGAAATGAGTCTCTAGACCTTCTGTCTCTTGGGAAGCGAGGACCATTGGCCCTGTAGGAAAGTGGGAGAAAGGAGCAGGGTGTGCAGACTTTCTACTTTCCTGGGATTGATTGAGAGGTGGAAGGATCAAAGCTTGAATAGGTTTTGCTGAAACTTTTGGGAATTGAGAATTCCTCAAACTTTCAAGTTCATTGTTTGACAAGAGAAATTTCATTAATGTCAGAACCAAAACCACCCAGACGCCATACTGAACAACTAATATAAATAGTCTTGATTTGAAAGTCATTCTTACCCACTTCTAAGACTCCCCGGAGATTGATAAAATCTGCAGCTGCTCCAAACTCACATATCCAAAGCCAAATGGAATACGTATCCCAAATGTTTTGAATTGGATCCTAAATTAAGAACCTACGCTTTTGGATCCAATTCTTCATTTGACAGTTCTTTGTTCCAACAGTCCTCTTGGTGGGATAAACCAAGGGCACGGGCAATGACATTACTGGATCTGACAAACCAGCCCAGGATTCCGTCTTTGACATGGACACCAGGACCCTTGGGGGACTGTTGCCTTTTTGGATATCCAACCTCAATGTAAGGGATTTGCACTCCAATAACCCATTATGGGACTGTTGCCCATGAACAAAGTCAAACCCTTCTGGATCCTATTGATATTTACAACCTTGCACAACTTTCAGGGGTAATAGATTCCATACATTTACCACTTTCCGTTTAAAAATAAATAGATCCTTAAATATCACAGCGAGCATTATTTTGGGGATGTCTTTGGAATAGGGTCCACATTCATGACATAGCCGATGTTCAAGTTGGTCCTGTTGCCATAGTTTTGGGAAGGGAGCCACCATTTTGAGCAGGCATGGTGAATTTGTGAGAAAACTTGTACTTCCCAAGCACTTAGTACAGTGCTCTGCACACAGTAAGCACTCAATAAATACAATTGAATGAAAGAATGAATGAATGAAAAGAAGCTTGTAGGATGGAGGGTTCTGGAACGGGGAGGAGGGAAGGATGGTGAGTTGCCCCTAAATAGTGGACCAACTGAGCCATCAATAAGAAGGCCCTGAGCTGCTGAATTGCCACTTCAAAACTAGGGCCACCTCATCTTCTCAGGGTGATGAAAGAAGGCCAAAATGAGTCACTATCCCCTAAAGGTAATCCCTGTAAAGAGGGATTGAAGGCTCTCTCACCCAGAGAGGGAGATAGTCTGAAGGTCACACAGATTTCTTATTTCCTGAGGATGCTTAACTGACCAGTTTGGGGCACCATCAAAGTTAGTATGGTTTGGGAATTTCCAGGCATTTTGCAAGCTTTCAGCTGCCATTTAGGAAACTGGAAGTGACCTGCACTAGATTTTAGCCACCCAGCAGCTGTAGGGACAGGGAGGACACCAAGGGGAAAGATTACGGACTGTTCATGGGCCTTCTACGCCTTTGTCTCTGGCTTGTATGCCACCCAACGTGGCGACCTCCATTCCCCCACTCAGTCCTCTCCCAGAGGCTGCTGGAGTTGCCTGAGCAGCTGGCCTCATTCAGGGCATTGCCTTCAAAATTTCTTAAAGGAGATATGTAGGAAGTTTTGCCAGGAATGCTGTGGGTGTGTAGATGAAAGCCTACAGTGCCAAATAAGAGCTCAGCCTCTGAAGATGTGTGAATGACCATGGGCCCGCAGCTGATTAAAACTTTATTTTTGTTTTGAGGTGTAAATATCTGCTTCTCTCTTGTGATAATTTGGGATCCAGAGGGAAAACCCATCTGAAGGCAGAGGAAACTCCCTGTTTTCTCGCAGAATCAAGTAGACAGTCTGCCACCCCAGTGCCATAGGGTGGAGGTTACACTCTGTGGTCCAGATGACTTTGGATGCTATTCGCTAAACTAGAAGAGGCTCTCAAGCAACTGGGTTATTTTGAAGACGGGAGTAGCATGGGGAGTTTTTGAAATCTGTGACCACACGAAAAAAATATCGTGAGCCTTGTTGCCTCAGGAAACAGTGTCGGGAGAAGGATAATTGGGCATTTTATTCATCAGACTGAAAGATGTGATTAGAATATGTAGAGGGAGATGGAGCAGGAAAGTATGAACCAAACAAAGCAGGGATCAGACTTCTAAGGACCCCCCCCTCTCCAAAGGAGGCCTTTCTGATGTTTGTCTTCCATCAGCTGCTCCCATTGGCCAAGTCTGCCCAGGGCAAAACAAATGGTCATTTGGAAAAAAACAAACAAACCCTGAACTTCACATGTATCTTTATGACAGAAATGTTTTCTGTATCATTTTCAAAGCAAAGAAAGGGAGATGTGCAGAGGTGGTTTGCTCTTTTTTTTCTTTCCGCTTATTCAGTTATTCAGTTCAGCTCAAGGAGACGACGGGGAGAGACCGAGCTTCTTGGCCGTGTGCTTGTGTTTTGGGGTGTGGCTTCTGCTTGACCCAAGGGTTTACCTGATTGACAGCTGCTGCCCAGAGATGCTGCTGATGAGCCCATATATCTTCGAATCCCCCTCCGCTCGGGGAAAGGCAGTGGGGCAAAACAGGAGCCAATCTCTGCCCTCTGGATGCAGTGGATTTGGGGGCTGAAACTTAGGGTTGGATTCCTCCTTGGAGCAGTACAGGTCCAATTTCTGGACTCTGGATGGGTCTTTGGGAGAGGCTCACCCCGATCCTTCGAAGACCCCAAGCTACTGGGGTTGGCCCAGACTCATCCAAGGCTCTCAAGCATTTTCTGAATGGTGGTTAGCCAGGGTTGCTTGGGACTCAGTCGCCTTATCCCCTCCTACCTCACCACACTACTCTCCTATTACAACCCAACCCACACACTTCAATCCTCTAATGCCTACCTTCTCACTGGACTTTGATCTCGTCTATCTCACCGCTGACCTCTCACCCACATTCTACCTCTGGCCCGGAATGCCTCTCTCTTCATATCCCACAGACAATTACTCTCCCCACCCTCAAAACCTTATTGAAGTCATCTTTGTTCCAAGAGGCCTTCCCTAATTAAGCCCTCCTTTCCTCTTCTCCCATTCCCTTCTGTGCCGCCTTCATTCAGTCATTCATTCAATCGCATTTATTGAGTGCTTATTGGGTGCAAAGCACTGTACTAAGTGCTTAGTACAATTTGGCCACAAATAGAGACAATCCCTTACCCAACAACGGGCTCACAGTCTAGAAGGGGGAGAAAGACCACAAAACAAAACAAGTAGACAGGCATCAATAGCATCAATATAATATAAACGTATCATTAATAAAATACATAGAATAATAAATATGTACATATATACACAAGTGCTTTGGGATGGGGAGGGGGGTAGAGGAGGGGGAGGGAGTCGGGGCAGTGGGGAGGGGAGGACTTGCTCCCTTTATTCATCCCCTCTCCCAGCCCCAGAGCACTTAAGTACATATTTGTAATTTTATTTGTATTAATGTCTGTCTCCCACTGTAGACATTACTGAAGACTGTAAGTTCAATGTGGGCAGGGAATGTATCAGTTATATTGTACTCTCCCCCGCGTTTAGCACAGTGCTCTGCACACAGAAAGCGCTCAATAAATACGATTAACTGGTGGACTAGAACAGATCCTCCCTATGTGAACCTCAGCCCTGGGCTCAGGCCAGCATCCTAACAACTTCTGAAGGAAGAGGTGAGGGTTTGTCCCAGAATTCTCTTTGCTGTGATGCTGCTAGGGATGGCAGGGTGATTCTGAGACCATGCACACTTCTCCTAAGACCACATCCTTTTCCCGAGGCGATACACACAACATGCATAAATACCATGCATAAAGCCTTCTGGTGTCATGTCTTTACTGGACAGGGGAGAGAAACAGCATGGCTCAATGGAAAGAGCACGGTCTTGGGAGTCAGAGGTCATGGGTTCTAATCCCAGATCTGCCACTTGTCAGCTGTGTGACTTTGGGCAAGTCATTTAATTTCTCTGTGCCTCAGTTCCCTCATATGTAAAACGGGGATTAAGACTGTGAGCCCCACATGGGACAACCTGTTTACCGTGTATCCCCCCCACCCAGTGCTCAGAACAGTGCTTGGCGAATAGTTAGCACTTAATGAATACCATCGTCAACATCATCATCATAGACTAGCTGAAAACTGGACTGTCTGTTGGAAAGCTGGGCAACTGTGCATCCTACAGGGAAGCTAAGGAAGGGACTTGGTAAAAGAGGACACCTTTTCTTAGGCAGTCGCTGATTTTATAAACAGCTCCGACTGTTCTGCAGCCAGGAGTGAGGCATTATGGAAAACTCTTCCCCTGTATGCCCGAAGAAACCTACGTGATTTGTGATACGCCACAGGTGACTTTAATCGGGACTTGCCTATGTTCCTGCCCCTCCTGGGAGGCGAAGGAAAACACCAACTTTCTCCCATCCAAAAATCCTCGTCTCAAAATCACTGAAGGTAAGTAAACTAATAACACATAGATTTAAATGTTTACTGGTTTGTGTCAGTGTCTGGTAATACAATGAATAATTCATACCAAACTAGTAGAATGTAGCATTTACATAAAATAATACTTTGCAAATTTATGGTAAGTACTAATTACTTGCCTTATTTGCCATGACTATGATATTAAATATTCATAAAAATGTGATTATTTCTTTGATTTGGCAGGCATTTAGATTTCTCTACAGCTTTTCACACTGCTAATTTTAATCCAGTAAATTATCTGGAAGAAAACAGTATGCAGCCTAAAAACTGTTCAGAATTCACTCCAACATTGAGCACATTATGGACGTAATGATCCATTACAACCAAACTTCAAGAAGGTCTTGCAAGGAAACTGAGAATTAAACAAAGAAATATGGAGACGATCATCATTATTTATCAGATATATTTATTAGTAGCCTTTTTTGACCATTCATTCATTCAATCGTATTTACTGAGCACTTACTGTGTGCAGAGCCCTGTACTAAGTGCTTGGGAAGTACAAGTTGGCAACATATAGAGACAGTCCCTACCCAACAGCGGGCTCACAGTCTAGAAGGGGGAGACAGGTAACGAAACAAAACATAACAAAGTAAAATAAATAGAATAGTAAATATGTACAAGTAAAATAGAGTAATAAATCCATACAAACATATATGCAGGTGTTGTGGGGAGGGGAAGGAGGGGGCTCAGTTTGGGAAGGCCTCAAATACCAGGGACAACTTATAGATGAGGGATTTTGCTCTCTGGTATGATTTCTCAAAACCATTCAGCTTCTGCGTCAGGGATCAGTTTAAGATAATTTTTCTGGATTGCCCTGATGTTTCTTTCCCAGTTGGATATTCAGCGCATGGACTTCTGCCTTGCCTTAAAAGAAAGGCGCTTTTTGGGTTCTGGCAGCATGTGCTCAAAAAACTCCCCTTTCCTCATCTTACCTTCCCCAGACAAAGAATTATCAACCTCACACGGTGTCTCCCATAATACTGGTGGGGAGTGACCAGGGCATTTTCCAGGCATCTAAGGTGTACGTGAGCACTTTTGACTCATGACTGGAGTAACAGTAACTTGGAAGCACAGGCTCCCAGAGGTTTTTGGGGGTGTGTATGATGATGATGATGATGATGATGGCATTTATTAAGCGCTTACTATATGCAAAGCACTGTTCTAAGCGCTGGAGAGGATACAAGGTGATCAGGTTGTCCCAGCGGGAGCTCACAGTCTTAATCCCCATTTTACAGATGAGGGAACTGAGGCACAAAGAAGTCAAGTGACTTGCCCAAAGTCACACAGCTGACAATTGGTGGAGCCGGGATTTGAACCCATGACCTCTGACTCCCAAGCCCGTGCTCTTTCCACTGAGCCACGCTGCTTCTCTGTGGAGGTCTAAAGCCTCTACCTGACTACTCTCAGGACTTTTCTGCCCGAGAGGGAAGAGAGGTGGTTAGTGCCCATCTAGTGGAGTTAAGTGATAGCTTTCCACTCCATGATGGGGGTGTAAAAAAAGGCCTGAAATAGACTCTCAGGAATATGGTGGTGTTGAAACTCCCTTGCTCTTTCGGAAATGATCTGTCAGGGGCTGTTGATAGAGGACACTGTGACTGGAAAGCAACACCTTCCTTATTTACATTCCCAATTTCAGCAGTGGTTTGCAGCCTTTGTGCCCCAGACCACCCCCATCGAGACTTTATGACCTCTCAGCTCTACTCTGACAATCCTGGGTGCTGCCATGGTTAATTCTGTTGGCCAGGAGGAGGTGTGTTTGGGAGCATGAGAGATCGGGATTGGGCTTGTTTGGAGGCACTCCAAGAGCAGTCTGTGGCAGGCACTTTCCTTATCTTGCTCCCATAGGCATGAGAGGAACAGCGTGGCCTAGTAGAAAGAACATAGCCCTGGGAGTCAGAGGACCTGGGTTCTAATCTCAGCTCTGCCATATGTGTGCCGTATAAACTTGGACAAGTCACTTAACTTCTCTGCACTTCAGTTACTACATCCGTAAAATGGGGATTAAGACTGTAAACCCTATGTGGGACGTGGGCTACGTCAAACTTGATTGTATCCACCCCAGTGCTTAACAAAGCGCCTGGCACATAGTAAGCATGTAACAAAAATAATCATGATAATAATAATAACAATATCATTGCCCTCAGGTTAATCCTCATATCTTCAGTTTGGCAGGTCCCAGGTCAAAAAACCCCCCAAAACGCACCAAAAAGCGCACTGCCTTTATTGGATGATAAAGAAGTCACGGGGCATTTGGTGGTCTTTATCGCTTCTGTTCAAAGAAGGTGACCTTTGTTTGAATATCTGGGATTGGGACTGAAAAATTAGTAACTCGCAAACTATCTTAAAATGCCTCTTCTAAAAGAGACTCGCAAATCAGATTAAGGACCTTAGATGACCTAGGCGAGAGATGTGAAAAGAAAATCATATTCCTGGACCTTAATCAAAGTTCTTCATTTAGGTGTGGCAGAAGAGGCCAGGTGGTGCCCCAGATTTAAGCTTATTGTGACCTTCAAGAAAGTGGAAACTAGTTATGTTGAAACAGAATGCAAATCCCAGGTAGTTTCAACACCTTGCCAAAGACAAGCTACAGTTGAAGCAGAAAAGGAATGTCTGTCTATGAGACACAGTTGTCACACCATCCCATCATCCCTCAATTTATGGACTAAGGGATAGATGGTTTGAAGATCCCGCTGAGGCTGATGTATTTTGATATAAATTCCTTTGTAAATGTGGTGTCTATGTAGTAGGATATTTTTACACCCTTGCCACTCATTGGTTGCTATTTTGTTGTATTAAATAACGTAAAGTTGCAGAAGATATAGAAAGGTATGGGAAGGTATAGAAAGGCTGAGCCAGAAGCTGGGAAGCCTAGTAGCATCAAACTGGCTGACACTATGCACACAACCATGTTTTTAACGGTATAATAATAATAATAATAATGGCATTTATTAAGTGCTTACTATGTGCAAAGCACTGTTCTAAGCGCTGGAGAGGTTACAAGGTGATCAGGTTGCCCCACGGAGGGGCTCATGTTCTTCATCCCCATTTTACAGATGAGGTAACTGAGGCACAGAGAAGATAAGTGACTTGCCCAAAGTTACACAGCTAATTGGCAGAGCCGGGATTTGAACCCATGACCTCTGACTCCAAAGCCCGGGCTCTTCCCCATTGAGCCACGCTGCTTCTCTGTAGGTGTCTGTTAAGCGCTTACTCTGTGCCTGGAAATGTACTAAGCACTAGGGTAGATATAAGCTAATCAGTTTGGACACAGTCCATATCCCACATGGGGCTTACAGTAGTAATTCCCATTTTACAGATGAACTGAGGCACAGAGAAGTTAAGTGACTTGCTCAAGGTCACACAGCAGATAAGCGATGGGATCAGAACTCAGGTCCTTCTGACTCCTGGTCCCATGCTCTGTTCAAGAGGCTATGCTACTTCTTCCTAAAACATTTCTGCTTGTCAACTTGAGGATTGTGTGACATTCAAATTGTGGAGCAGACCGGCGCGTGTTATGATTTTCCCATACATCAATCATTTGGCTGGCCCATTTCAAGCCCAGAATATTTTGATCCAGGATCTGGTAGGGAGAGGTGAATATGTGAACTACTTTAGCCCTTCCTAAAACACACAAACAAAATTAAGAATTGCTACCTGGAAAATATTTGTGCTCTGAATATGTATCATTCTCTGCCCAGTTCCTGCCCACTTCTTATCTTAGTCAGGGTTAAAGGAGCATTCTCTGGTAATGATTTCATAATTATTTACATTAGTTATTCCTCAACACAGTCACCAGGAATTAGATGAATGGGAAAATGATTTATTCAGGGTCCTGTTCAGGAGATTCTATGGTGAACCGGCAGCAGTGGGAGGATTAGAACTTCTTACAGTATTGATTTGGTTCCTTCATTTTGGGCACCACCGTTCCTACTTACCTTTTGCATACGATCTTTAGGATTGTTAATTTTGAGCCAATACAACGTGTGGCAGCCAGTTAGAGGGATTCTGAAATGACGAATTTAGGATCATTTCAATCCTTAAAGTCCACAGGGCCCCCATTTCTCTATTTTTGTACCAATTCCCACTGCTCACACATTCTTTTCCTTGCCCTGCGATCTGCTATAAGAAGGCTTCACTTTATATCACAATCTGCCGGAACATTTGCCAATTACTGAACAGACCCCCACCACCCCACCCGCACAGTGCGCTTAAGGAACTGGGTATTTTCTTTCTGCCTTCCTACCTGGCCCAATCTGTGGTGACTAGGGCCCAATTTGAAGCAGAAGATATTTTAATGACTGAGAGTGACTCCCTTGGAGGTGTGTATCCATTTCTCTGCAGAAAAGAGCTCTGGAAACATTCCGGTGAAAGACGAGCTAGGATTGTTTTTGCCATTTAATGATTTCAAGCCACCCCATTGCAGGAGGGGAAGATTAAGGTTGTGGTACACATTATTTGACTTTGAAGGCAAAATCCTTTCATTAATGTGTTAGGCTATTAAAGAAGAGCAAACAGTCACAGGTGAAAGTATAGAAGGCCTGTTGATTAAAACCCCATTCTTCCATTGTTGGGTAAATTAGAAATTCAGAGATGTAATTCTCTAAAACCCAAAGCCCAAAATAAACTTTTGAGGAGCACTGGAGTAGAGTGTGAAACCATTCTGACCCAATTTTTATTTTCCTAACAAACCCACACAAGTCCTCAGAAAATCTGCTGCAAGATGGTACAGTATAAAATAACTTTCTGAAAGTTAAAACCCCTCTCCCATATTTTGCTAGGCAGGAGTTCTTGTTATCGGAAATATAGACCTCTCCCTCTGAAGTCAACTCACCAATTACTGAGCAGTACTGTGCCCTAGTGGAAAGATTAAGGGACCTGGAGTCTGGAGATTTAGGTTCTAATTTCAGTCCTGCCTCTGACCTGCTGTGTGACCGTAAACAGGCCACTTAACCTCTCTGTTGTTCAATTTCCTGCTATGTAAAATGTGGGGGAAAATGCTGGGTATCCCTACCTCTTTGCTGCAGGACAGAGACTGGGTTGGATCCTACCTTCTGTGTTCCCCCAGCACTTTGCACAGCAAACACCATAACTAATGAACTACAGAGACTGCCTTTCCAAGACCAGAGCAAAGCTCTTTTTGGTTTGCCTGTGGCCTGTACAGTGCAGTGTGGACCATTGGTGAGGACTCTACAGAAAGCCGCACTAAAATCACTATTGAAGGGGAAGTTCTTCAGCTGGATCTCAGATAATGAGAGTGGCCATACTAGTAGTAGTACTGGTGATTTCTTATTTACTAAGTACCTACTGTGTGCAAAGCACTGCACTCAGGGAAGCGAATGCTCTGAGAGAATTCAGGCTCAGGAGAAAAGAAAAACGGAAAAAGAAGCAGAGACTTTATGAAGCATTTCCCTTCTGGCAATGAGTTCTCTGTTTTCCCAGATATCAGGCCTGGGGGGTCATTAGACCGGGAAGTCGGTAAGGAGGAATGGGTGTTGGGAGGGTTGACATTCTTCGTTGAATCAAAAGGAAGCCAAAGGAAAATGGCACGCAGGAGGTCAGGACGGTTCGCCCGGCTCCTCGGCAGCTGGGAGCACCATCTGACGGCTCCGAGGGCGACTTCGGAGCCGCCTGCACAATATGCGGGGCTTACCAGAGACGCAGAAGCGGCTGCTCTAATGTCATTTCCCCATAAAGGAACCGGGCAGAGTTGGCCCGGGGTCTTGCGGTGGCTTTCCAGGTCTGTGGGAAGAAGCACAGCCATTTCCATCCAACTGCAGGAGAGAAGGACGCTGAGAGGAAGTCTGTTTTCCATCGGGCACCAGGAGATCCCCTTGTTTGCCTCTGTTCATTTCAGCGGGAAACCGAAAGCATCGGGCAGCTGGTTTTTAAAAGTCAAATCTGGACTTGCACCAGGAGTTTTGCATTTAATTGGGCTATAATTGGAAGCACAAACAGTGAGTGAATAAGAGGAGCTGGTTGGTGTGGAGTCCTTAGTGTCCTGGCTCCTCCAAACTTGAGCTGTTTTTGCCCTCTTTTTTTTTTATGGTATTTGTTAAGCGCTTACTGTACAGCCTAGCACCATTCTAAGTGATAGGGTAGTTACAAGGTAATCAGTTTCGCCACAGTTCCTGTCCCACATGGGGCTCACAGTCTTAAGCTTGGGCAAGCCACTTAACTCCTCTGTGCCTCAGTTACCTCATCTGTAAAATGGGGATTGAGATTGTGAACCCCACGTGGGACAACCTGCTTACCTTGTATGTGCCTCAGCACTTAGAACAGTGCTTGGCACCTCATGAGTGCTTAACATATACCATCATAATAATAATTAAGCTCCATTTTACAGATGAGGTAATGGAGGCACAGAGAAGTGAAGTGACTTACCCAAAGTCACACAGCAGCGGTATCAAAGTGCCTGGGGGATACATGGCCCAGTTCGTAGTCGACATGGAGGGGAAAGTGAATAGGGGAAATTAAAGACTTAGTCTGGGATGGCCTCTTGGAGGAGATGTGATATTAGGAGGGTTTAAGTCCACTCTCTTCTCTCCCACCAAATCATATACTTTTATGACCCGATGGGGAGTAAGGTTTTCACTGATTGGGTCCAAGAGGCAGAATAATGGAGCTGTAACAGAGGCGGTGAGGTCAAGAGAAACTCAAACTACGCTCCTTTCAAGTCCCTTGGCATCTGAGGGAATTAGGGGATGGTTTGGCTGGGAGCTGAGATTGGGTTGATTTTGTTCAGTCCTGGGATGCGGAGGATGCTGGGATTATGGAGGAACCTCTTTTTAATCAGCCTTGGGGTCCAGGTTGACAAAGGCCCTGATTATCTTTAGTGCCGGATTGTAAAGATCTCTATTAGTTCCAGATTCTAGTTGATTACAAAGAAGTCCAAGTAGCTAATTATAGTTGGCAGTCGGGAGATGAGGAAAGATTGCGGACAAATTTCCTTTCTCCTCTCTACACAGGCCTCATGGCATTCGCATTGCATTTCACAAATGTGCTTCTGGCAAAACCTGTCAATTATGCTAATAATCTGGATGGCTGGGTACCGAGAGACTGCAGGCCTGACCTTTGCTGTTACAATCATCATCAATGTGAGTGGGCACACAGAACACCCAAAAGGCCAAACAAGAGGGTTAACTGAGCAGTAATTGTTCGGGAGAATGGTATTGATGGTGCATTTTGGTTTGTGTTGATGCTGACTTTAATTTGGGACTGGGTGATCAGTACAGGAGAGTTGTGAAGCAGGGGGATTCGCACTTGAGTCTCCTCAGAATTTGTGTCCCATGTTTTTCCTTGGCCGAATGCCCTTAAATTAAATGTTCGTGGTGGAGATATTCGTTCCATTGAGTGAGTGATTAAGCCTCTCAGTGGCCTTTTGTTTCGCTGGAAAGATGATGTCACCAGAGAACCCCAAATTCCACACAATAGTGAAGATGAAATGATTCCACCAAATTTTATGACTCCTGGGATTTGAAATGCTCCCAAAATTCTAAGTCCTTAAGAAAGAGGCCTGTGGAAATTTAAGGATTCCGCCCAAGAATGCAGGCAGCAGAGGACTTTTATAGTCAACTTCTTTATTCTTTGTGGTGTGAAGATGGGTTCCTCAGATGGCACAGCCCAAATATCCAAAGTGTTTAGGTTTCTGTTTGTTTTTGACCCTCCTTGGCACTCTTAAATCTGTGTGAGGAGATTATTTTTTATTATTATTATAATTATTGTATTTGTTAAGCACTTACTATGTGCCAAGCACTGTCCTGAGCACCGGAGTAGATATAAGGTTATCAGATTGGACACAGTCCCTGGCCTGTGTGGAGTTTACAGTCTAGGTAGGAGGGAGTAGGATTTAATCCCCGTTTTACAAATGAGGAAACTGAAGCACAGAGAAGTTGGGGAGATAACTATCTAAGCCTTGGGAGTGTATCAGTGCTAGAGAAGTGCAGAGAAGCCTATGTGGGGACCTTAATGAGGCAGTGATCTGGCCCCTAAAATCAAACGCCCCACCCTGCCTGCTTCAGACATGGTGTGGAGGCACTTTGCCAGGAGAAGCGGTGTGGCCTAGTGGAAAGAGCATGACCCTGAGATTCAGAGGACCTGAGTTCTAATTCTGACATCACCACTTGCCTGCCTTGTGACCTTGGGCTAGTAACTCATCTTGACACTGTGCCTTCTTTCTCATCTATAAAATGGAAATTAAATACCTATTCTCCCTCTCTCCTAGACTGAGCCCCCCATGGGGCAGGAACTGCTTCCAACCAGATTGTAGATACACTATCCAGCACTTAATTTAGTGCTTGGCATATAGTAAGTGCTTAAATGCTATTATTATTGTTATTATTAGTTGGAAGCTGACTGTGCAAATCAACTCATTTGCCTGGTGTACACTCCTGCTCAGGCGTCAGCAAAATGGTACTTCCTCTCAGTGATGAAGGATCCTTTGCTGAATCTTTTTCCATGCAGCTGTGTCCTCCTATTTTTCAGTGGGGGGAGTTCTCTTTCAAGGATTTACTATTATTTTTAAGTGGGGATAATTTTTTTTTTTACTAGCTCAGGAGAATAGAGTTGAGTAAGAGTGTGATTGCCATGAAACTCCTGAATACCATGTCTCAGTGGGCCAAGAAAAGATACTGTTTAATTATGGGAAACACCCTCCTGTGGGGATTTTGGGCGAGGCTTTAAATTCAGCATTAAATATGGGAAAAACTGTAAGCAGGGGAATCATGTCACGAGGCTTAACAGTGTGTAACTGGGAGGGCAGTAAACCTACCCTGGAGTATCTGCAGACTTTTCTTATTTTCATTTGGGCCATGGCATAGTAAGGACCGGACCTTGAATCCATAGGCATAGTGATTCTGAAGTAGTTTGCCCAGACAAGAATCCTTCCGTTTGCAATTTACAATCCTGTTCATTTAATTCATTTATTCCTTAGAGCGACTGCAAAACAAATGATAAAACCCTGTCTGACTGCTTATTTCATTTTGGTGGGTCCGTTTTCAACTAATCAAACCAAAGCACTTCGTTTCCACTAAGTATGGAGAGCTCTTGAGTATGGGGGAAGAATGCATTCTTGCAGTTTCTAAGGGCACACGTGTTTTACGAGGTTTTGCACCATTTTAGATGTCTAATAACACATATTTTCATGATGATTTGTGCTCACCAGAGCAGGGAGATATTATCTGCCCTTCTTTTATTTCTAGACTTCCTGCTTCTTTTTTTCTTAATCTCTTCTGAGAATAGAGTTTGTAACAGTGGCTAGGAGCACGTGCGTGATCAAGAGATGGATAAAACCCTGGGGGCTAGACATCAAGAACCTCAAATATACTTACTGCATATGGTTGGAAAGCTAGGAGGAATGTCAAAAATATTGGCATATTTTAAACCTGGCTTGTATGCCTTGAAACATGGCCTTGAAATCCTGGATAATACAAATAATCACACAATTTGTTTTGGATGTTTGATTATGGGAATATTGCTTCTACAGTCTGAGCGTGACACTTCCAATCACGACTTGATTGGATTAGTAATCAGAAGTGATGACCTGAACATGGAATGCTTGTCATGGAGAGGCAGAGTCAATGATATATGTGCACTTTTTCAAGTCTGGCAAAGGTGGGATAGTCGGGGAGAGGTGATCAGCTCCAGTTTAATGAGAAGTGATGCCCTGTGGGGAATGGGGAAGATGAGATTCTAATATAAGAGAGCCATCGTTTCGTGCTTCTCTTTGTCTTTACTGTATTTGGTATATTGCTGGGAGTGAAAGGGCGGTGGGCCCGAGTGAAGGGAAAAGCTGTGGGTTTAGAAGGCTTTATCACTAGAGGTAAAAAATTGAATATCGAATGGACTACAGATGGACACATCCAGTCATTGAACATGAAATGAAGGATACGCCAAGTGACTCCGGCTGCTTAATGAACCCTACTCCTCCCTTAACCCAAGGCAGTGGCCCTGACCCCAGCCAGAGATGGGATCCTTGGAATCCTGGGGCTGGAAGCTGCCATCTCTCTGATCCAGGGGACTTTAACTAACATAAACACTTTTACTGCCTGATGGGAGGAGATTGGTGGTGATGATGATGATGATGATGATGGTAGAGCCGGGATTAGAACCCATGTTTGTGATCCATAATGGTCATGAGAGAAATGTACCCTCTCGGAATGTCAACTGTAAATATGAAATGGAAACAAAATTGTACTACTTGCTAAGTGTTTATTATGTGCCAAGCACTGGAGTAGATACAAGTTATTCAAGTTGGACACAGTGCCCGTCCCACATGGAGCTCACAGTCTAAGTAAGAGAGACTAGGATTTAATCCCCATTTTCCATTTGAGGAAACTGAGGTATAGAGAAATGACTTGCCCAAAGTCACACAACAGGCAAGTAATGGATCCAAGATAGAAGCCCAAGTCCTGTGACTCCCAGTCCTGTGCTCTGTCCACTAGACCCCACTGCTTCAAGAGAGACATGGGCATTTCACTTTGATGTTGGCCCTTGTCAATCAATCAATCAATCAATCAATCGTATTTATTGAGCGCTTACTATGTGCAGAGCACTGTACTAAGCGCTTGGGAAGTACAAATTGGCAACACATAGAGACAGTCCCTACCTAACAGTGGGCTCACAGTCTAAAAGGGGGAGACAGAGAACAGAACCAAACATACCAACAAAATAAAATAAATAGGATAGAAATGTACAAGTAAAATAAATAAATAAATAAATAAATAGAGCAATAAATAAATAAATAAATAAATTGTCTTTGTGAGTGAGTGTCTAAAGAGACAGTGTGACCCTCTAACCCTTTCCACACTGTGAATACGGCTCCTCCTGGCACCACTCGCAACTCTTCCTCCAAGTCTTGGGATTGACTTATCAGAATTTAGAAGTAGTTATCCCACAGGACATACTTTCATGTATGCCTAGAAGGAAAGAGAGAATTTCAAAACTGCCAGATCATACGATCGACGTTCTCTTGGGATTTCTTTTGCATTTGCTACTGACAATGTCAGAACATTGCTGAAAAGTTAATCGTGATGTATTGTTCCACCATGAGGTGGCAGATAATGGCCCTTTTAGTCTCCGCCCCTCCCTTCCGTTTCCCAGGCTTTTGCCAAAATTATCCGGCCCTGTTTGCCATCTTTGTGAATCTCCCGGGTCACTCACTGCAAAAGTTTCCAACTCCTGGGTCTCCTAGCTCTGAACTTTATCATAAACAGCTGCTGACTTTGAAATATGTGTAGCTTCCTGGCTTAGATCTGCCTCGCCCAAACTCTCCTCATCTATTGTCTTTGACTAAGTCTGCTTCATGCCAGTAATCAGAAGAAACATTTGGTACTAAAAGGTGGACCTGGCTTAAGAAATGGGCATATGCCTCACCCACATTTCTGGCCAAATTGAGGAGTTTCTTGAGGCCTATGGTGACCCTGCTCATGTGCCCTTACACCTCTGTTCCTCCTGCCAGCTCCACTTTTTTTTTCCAGGGCCATCTAGGCAGGTTTCCTGGGAATTGCTCATGTGAGCTGAGACCTGCATCTTAACCCTAATACGAAAGCACATGAGGTGTTGCCATTGGGTGTCTTTTTTCAATCCAGGGCAACATAGGGTGCCAGATCTTGCAAAAGGAGAGACAATAGTAATAATAATGGTATTTGTTAAGCACTTACTACGTGACAAGCACTGTTCTAAGCTCTGAGGTAGTTACAAGGTAATCAGGTTGTCCCACGTGGGGCAATCACAGTCTTAATCCCCATTTTACACAGGAGGTTACTGAGGCACAGAGAAGTTAAGTGACTTGCCCAAAGTCACAGAGCTGATAAGTGGCGGAGCTGGGATTAGAACCCATGACCTCTGATTCCCAAGCCCGTGCTCTTTCCACTAAGCCAAGCTGCTGCTAATAATGGTGTTTGTTAAGTGCTTACTATATGCCAGTCACTGCACTAAGTGCTGGGGTGGATACAAGCAAATCAAGTTGGACACAGTCCCCGTCCCGCATGGGGCTTACAGTCTCAGTCCCCATTTTACAGATGAGGTAACTGAGGCACAGAGCAGTGAAGTGACTTGCCCAAGGTACCATCCCTACCCAAGAAACCCCCTGTTGTTATTATTCTGCAACGGATGGGCACCTTTTCTCCATCCAGTGCACAAGAAAACTTGATTGGGTTAAGCTTCCCACTTCCCTTGAAGTTTTCGATAAACTCAACGTTTAGAGAAATAACCCTCTGCGTTGGAACTGGGTGACAACAGAGCATCCTGGGGAGCATTCCAAAATCCACATGCTCCATCCGGATCAAAGGGTCTCCAAATGCCCCGGGTGAAAAAAATATCTCCCGTCATTTGCCGGGGCTTAGAGAATGCTGAAGTGTGTTTCATTAAGCACGACGTCATGGCAAATTCATTTTCTACCAGGAAGGTCAGGGCAAATATTACTCTCGTTGTGGCAGAAAGGCTGGGATCGTGCCTTTATGTGGCATCTCAGGCACTTTAGTGAAGAATTGAAGAGGAATAATAAAGGTCTAGGTTTTAAAAAAACGAACTTTTAAAGTCTTTGTTTAGTCCAAGTCTAAGTAGGAGGGAGAACAGATATTGAGTTCCCCTTTTGCCAGTGAGGGAACTGAGGCACAGAGAAGTTAGATGACTTGCCCAAGGTCACACAGCAAGTGGCAGAGCTGAGATCTTCTGACTCTTAGACTCGTTCTCTTCCCACTAAGCCGTGAGTTGTGAACATAGATGGGGCTCAATAAATGGTGGTTGTTGATTACAATCATTATGACTATTTTCTGTATTAATTGCTCTTCGTGTTTCATAGAACTGTGCAAGTCCTAGGGAAGATAGCAGATAATCAGATCGATCACAGCCCCTTTCCCACATATCTGAAAGTTGGGGAGAGCCTGGATCTTAGACTCATTTTCCAGGTGAGGAACTTGGGGCCTAGAGGGGTTCAGTGGCTTGCCCAAGGTCACCTACCAAGTCAGTGGCAGAGCTGGGATTAGAAGCCTTAGTTTTCCTGACTCCCAGTTTTGGGCTTTTTCCACTTGGGCCACACTTTGGATGATAAGGGCAGGGCCAAATTAGTCCATTGCCTGTTACTATGACATTGACAATTTTGACACCACTTTCTCCTCCTTCAAGAGAGTGTTTCTGACATCCCATAAATTTAACCCTGAAATTTCAGCTCAGCAATAGGTCTCAGAAATTGGTTTGTTTTATTGGTTTGAATTCTTTTTACTTAATCCGCAGCTGGCACAATTCAGCCCTTACCAATATTCCTTCATGTTGCAAGATGCTATGATGGAGGGGGAGTCTAATAAATCATTTGACAGAACGTACAGAAAAAAATCTTCGTAATTCACAGTTCTGACATAATGAAAAGCTTATAATTCACTAGTGTGACCTCACAGCTGTGAATTACAAGTTTCACTTGACTTGTTCACAATTTGTCTTTAAATTTATACTGCGAAAAGTGAGAACCATATTGTCAAACTGTCACTCCATATTGATACATCATGGCTGAAGATTAAGAAACATTTTGTCAAAGAGCAAAGAAAAAAATTAAAAAACCCTGCAAATGGATGGAGTTTATGAAAGGCAACTGAGGGAGAAGCAGACCTTTACAAAGGACAAGATGCAGTGCTTGAATCTTTGTTCAGATTGGGGAAAACTGTAGACAAGATCCTAGAGCTTTGGGGCCGGTAGCCCCCCAAACATGAATCTAACTGACTTTCTGACTATCAAAACATGAATCTAATATCCCTTTTGTTCTCCCCAGATAGAACAGCATGTGTAGATCAGGCTAGAATGCTGGTAATTCGAGTACAATGAAGCAAACAGTCATTTCACACACACACACACACACACACACACACACACACACACACACACACACACACACACACATTTCTGCCAGAGAGAGTGATTTTAATACATGCCTTGGGTAGAGTGCTGTTAGAAAATTAACATTTATCAGGTGTCTACTGTATGTGAAGCGATGTACTAAGCGCTGGGAAAAAAAATACATGGGTGAGAAATAGACATGGTCTTTGGCCCCATGGGGGTTCCAATCCAACAGTATGGTGTGGGAAAGGGAACTGGTGACTGACACACAGGGAAAAATGGAACAATAAAAACTGCATAAAATAGAGGGACAAGGATGACTGTACCAAGAAGAATAGGATGCCGAGGTGAGAAGAAGGGAGTTTCAGTGTGGAATCCAAAAGTCCCTACAGGCGCCGTCATGGCAGGGGATTGCATGTCAGAGGATGTAGTGAAGTTCTGGGGGACTGTGGCCCCTGGGTGGTGATAAAGGGATGAGCTGTGCCATGGAATGGCTGAATTATACATCTTGGAGTTTTCCTTAACGTGGGCTTTCACAAGAATACAAGTGTCACATTATAGAACTGAATATTTTTCTTCCTGTCAGTCCTCTCCTTCTCTCTCCCTATCATCCTCTCCTCCTCTTTTCCTCCCTCTTATCTCCTTTTATCCCTCCTTCTCTGTTCTTTCATTGCCCTCTCTCCCCCTTCTTTGCCCTCTCTCTTACTCCCCCTTCCTTACTCTCCCTATATTTCTCTCCCTCTCCCTCTCTTCCTCTCTCCTTGCCTCTCTCTTTTTGTCCTAGGGATGCTGTGAAGCTAAAATGAGATAATTAGTGGGAAGGAGCTTTGAAGAAATAAAAGTTCAATTCAAATTCAAGGGAATTTGATGTTATGATGTAATGACAAGTGAGAAGACCAACTAGCCTCTTGGTATTCTAAGACAGTGGAAGGAAATTATTATTCAGCTATCTTGAATTTTGAAAATTTGGGTGATAAAGGTAGTATTAGCAGCCCCTGGCACCTCACAAAAACTCTCAGCATCCCTTTCAATCAACCAGTGGTGTTAGTTAAGCGCTTATTATGTTCGTTGAAGGATTAAGCATGTGTGTGATACCTCAGTGAGCAAATATTTGGGAAGGACTAAATGGGACAGCAGCAAAGAATAAATATAGGGTGACAGGGTCTTAGGAAAAAGGGATCTCGCCTTGGTTTCACCTTTGTTTCCACAGATCTGTTTGCCATCCTGAGGGGAGTGAGGAAATACGTGGAATTCCAGTTTTCCAGAGGGAAATTCCTCTTTTGACTTAGCCTGCCTGAGGCAAATCAGACTCTAGCAGGAAAAGTACCATGTAGGTGGTGTAGCGTGTCAGTAGGTAGCACCGCTTAGAGAAAAGAGCAAAGAACTGGGAGAAAGGGAAGTCCTCGTTCTCATCCTACCTCTGCCATTGGCTGCTGGGTAACCTTGGCAAATCATTTACTCTCTCTTGGCCTCAGAGTGGGGGATAAGATCACTACTTTCCTGACCTCTTACATTGTGATCCCTGGTTAGGACGGGAACTGTGTCTCATCTCATTATCCTGTGTCTACCCTAGCACTTTTCACAGTGCTTGGCACTTGTTAAGCGCTTAATAAGCATAGAAATAATAATAATTATATCATGATTATTATAATAAATAATTATGAATAGTAATAATAATCATGATGATAACTCGTTCCCCTGCTCACACCCTTATTCCGCTCCTTCCACTAGCGATTGTTAATGGAATTGCTTGGCAGCCGAGTCTGCTCTGAGGAGAACAACAGTGAGCCACCAGGAATCCTGGGAGGAGCAAGTGCCAATTGGATGGATTCCCAGGCAACTGGAAGACAGGAGACCACGATCACATAGACTAAAGGTCCCTGCTTCATGCAATAAAATCAATGGCTTCCTCGATCCCGGAGAAGTTGCTGTTAAAAGGTTGTTGGACATGGTCATACATATCTAAAAATTACTTATTTATATTAATGTCTGTCTTCTAAACTGTAAGCTCACTGTGGTCAGGGGACGTGCCTACCAAATCTGTTGTGCGCTCCCAAGCATTTAATACAGTGCTCTGTGCACAATATGTGCTCAATGAATACTCTGTTTTGATTGATTAGGAAATGTGAGTCAGAATTATTTGGCACTATACATTGTCTCATGCAGAGTTTGTCGGTGACTCAGTTTCCCATTGGGTCTGGTCTGTGGACTATCCAGCATAGTATTCTGTCTCCAATGGTGGCAACAGGTTGCCAGATGCCTACAGGATATAATGGTTGCCCTGCTTGACATTCATTATAGTAATAAGGGCTGTACCCACTATCATCCAATCAATCAATCAATCAATGGTATTTATTGAGCACTCACTTTGCGCAGAGCACTGTACTAAGCCCTTGGGATAATAAAATACAACAGAGGTGGTAGGGACCCACAGGTAGCTTACAGTCTACAGGGGAAGACTGACATTGAAATAAATTATGGATAGGGGAAATAGAGTAGAAGGATATTTACATAGCCCACAACAGACCACTCATTCATTCATTTAAGTAGACCTTTTCGAATCCACTGATCTTACTCATCAGCCTAGAGTTCTGCCATCACAAATTCCCATATAGTCCATCAATAAGAAGAAGGAGGAAAATGTTCTAAATCAAGTTGTACAGTACCATTGAAAACATTTGCCTTATGTAAGCTCACCTAGAATCAAGTTTCCTTCTGTCCATCCCTTTGTGACAAATTATTTTTCTGACCTCCACGAAGCTGCAGCTTTCAGGGACTTACATCATCGATGCCCCATTACTAGGATGGCGAGAGTCCCACCGTATGGGGAAAATGCACATCCTTATTTTGTTAAATATTTGTTTAGCAATCTGTGGCATTGCTTATCACTTGGGTATAGAAAAATGGCTTTTGGCATCCGTTCTCGGATGGAGGATGCTGAGCTGTCCCAGACCAAGCACCGCAAGAAAGCTAGTCGTATTTCCTTTTGTTTTCTGGGGTATTTTATACTTTGAAAGATCTGAGTGTTCAGCCAACATTTTAGCATTCTGTGCCTTCCTCGGGGTGTTGAAGAAGGCATATTCTCTGCAAACAGCTGTTGGTTCTGCCACCAGGGTCCTAGAATGTATTTATAACTTTGGAACTCACAGCCCCCTATAATTTATACATGGATATCTATACTGAAAAATCCAAAATAAATTTACCCTTCTAACTTGTGAGGGAGAAGGAACTGAATCGGTTTGATTTTTAGCAACTTTCCGGGTTCCCCATTCTAATCATTTTATCGGGCTTTAAAAAAATCCTGCAAATCTCCCATCTCCCATCCCATTCTCCCTGCTTATTGCAATTAGGGAATTTTGTAAGCTCCCAAACAAAGGGCAAACGGATGTAATGAAGCTACCATTTTTTGATGAAAATCTGATTGCAATATAATTATTATAATTAATGCTAAGCTAAAACTATAATTCAACATGTTTTACCACAGGAGTGATACGATTACCAGGAAGAGGACAGATTTACTGTTGTAATAATGAAATGAACTATAGTTGTACTTTGGGGAAGTATCTGTAGCGTTATAGTTTATTGCCACAATGCTACCACTAGTACAGTTTTGGGATAACAAAGCTTTGTTTCTAATGAGCTGGCCTCCTCTTTAGAAAAAAAACTCTGGGACAGGAAGAGTGCCACTCTTTTGCTTTACAACTTCTCCTTTTCATCTTTTGAATTTGGAAAGACCAGATAGAAGAAAACTGGGAAAACACTGGAGTGAAAGGAGGCAGTAATGGTGGGCAAAGAACTTAGCCCAGAGGTTTGTCATCAATCAGTTAGTTGCATTTACTGAGCACTTACCATGTGCAGACTGTAATAAGCACTGGGGAGAGTAAAATAGAATTGATCTCTATCTTCAGATAATTTACAATCTAGTGGGTTATCTAGAGGTCATCTCCTCTAGGAGGCCTTCCCTGATTAATGCCTCATCTTTGCCCGGATTGTCTTTGTCCAGAAATGCTCTGGGCATGTTACTCCCCTTCTCAAAAATCTCCAGTGGCTACCAATCAACCTACGCATCAGGCAGAAACTCCTCACCCTGGGCTTCAAGGCTGTCCATCACCTCACCCCCTCCTACCTCACCTCCCTTCTCTCCTTCTACAGCCCACCCCACACCCTCCACTCCTCTGCTGCTAATCTCCTCACCGTGCCTCGTTCTCGCCTGTCCTGCCATCGCCCCCCGGCCCACGTCATCCCCCTGGCCTGGAATGCCCTCCCTCCGCACATCCACCAAGCTAGCTCTCTTCCTCCCTTCAAGGCACTACTGAGAGCTCACCTCCTCCAGGAGGTCTTCCCAGACTGAGCCCCCTCCTTCCTCTCCCCCTCCTCTCCCTCTCCATTCCCCCGCCTTACCTCCTTCCCCTCCCCAAAGCACCTGTATATATGTATATATGTTTGTGTGTATTTATTACTCTATTTATTTTATTTGTACATATTTATTCTATTTATTTTATTTTGTTAATATGTTTTGTTGTCTGTCTCCCCCTTCTAGACTGTGAGCCCACTGTTGGGTAGGGACCGTCTCTATATGTTGCCAACTTGTACTTCCCAAGCGCTTAGTACAGTGCTCTGCGCACAGTAAGCGCTTAATAAATACAGTTGAATGAATGAATGAATCTTTCCACTCTATTTCCCTCCTTACTGCCACTTTTTTGTTATTTGTTAAATGCTAGTTGCCAGGCACTGTCTTAAGTGCTGGGGTAGATATAAGATAATCAGTTTGAACACTGTCTGTGTCTCACATGAGCATCATATTCCCAATCTCCATTTTACATATGAGGTAATTGAGGCACAGAGAAGTTAAGTGACTTGCACAAGGTCACACAACAGACAAGTGGAAGAGTCGGAGATAGAGCCCAGGTCCTTCTGTCTCCCAGGCCTGTGCTACATCCACTTCGGTGTCACCCATGCATATGGGTACCTATCCCACCCTCATCACCTCAGAACTGCAGATACATCTTTCTACTCACTGGCTTCTTTCTACCAGTTTATTTTAGCATCTGCCTCCCCTGCTAGACTGTAAATGCCTTGAGGGCAGGAATCATATCTTCTATCTCCTTTGGACTTTCCTGAGCCCTTAATATGATACTCTGCATAGATTAGGCACTTAATACAGACTTTTGATCGACTGTATTCAGCACCCAGGGAAGTACAGTAGACACACTCTCTGCCTTCATGGTATTTACGATGCAGAGACTGAAGAATGACTTGCAACCCTAGTCCAACTGACAGTACAGGAGGCTGCATTTTATCACCGCAAAATAATTATGGCAGGGAGCCCTCAGCCCTCTTGGATTCAGTTTGGGATACTAAGATCACCTGCCACACAAGACACATAAATATCCCTCTGATTTTCTCCAATAAGCCCAAGCTAGAGGTTAATAATGTGGGGATGTTTGATTCCCTGCTGTTTTAAATAATTTCATGGAAAACCTAATGCAGTAGGACACTAGTTTAGAAAGGTTATTACCCTCATCAAACTACAGCACTTTGCTCCTATTATTTTCTACCAATTTCTTGGCCTTATAGTTCCTCTCCCTTCATTTGCTGCAAATGATTCTTCAAAACGACACTCTGTGGTTGGGTGGAGATGGTATTGAGGAAAGCTTAATCCCTAATCAGTGCCCTGTCAATGCTAGTAGTTGTGCGAATCTTTCTTCCTTCTTCTGCTTGCTGGAGCTTAGATGTGGTGTCGACACCCAGAAATTCATGGCACCGGTGTCATTGAGAACTCCATCTCCTGCCCTCTAGTTGGGGAATTTCAGGTGGGCTCACCTTGGGAAGGTGAAGCAGCCCTGCCGGAACTGATGCCTGGTGGTATCCGGCCACGACCACCGGGCTTGGGAGATAGTGGTTGGTGGTGGCGGGTCAACAAGTGACCTCCGTGAGGAGGGTCATGATGGGGGTGAATGGACAGCAAACCTAGGTCAGACTTTGCTGACCTTTGCCCCCTGTGGGGGACGGATATGTTCTGGAGTTTGGGACTATTATTGTAGATCTCTTCAACTTGGTGGTCCGCCTCCCTTGTGTACACATAATAATAATAATAATAATAATTATGATTTTTGTTAAGCACTCACTATGTGCCAAGTACTATTCTAAGCGCTGGGGGATATACAGGGTAATCAGGTTGGGCACAGTCCCTGTCCCACATGGGGCTCACAGTCTTAATCCCCATTTTACAGATGAGGTCACTGAGGTACAGAGAAGCTAAATGACTCGCCCAAGGTCACACGGCAGACAAGTGTCGGAGCTGAGATTAGAATCCACCTCCTCTGACTCCCAAGCTCATGGTCTTGCCACTAGGCCACCCTGCTTCCTAAATTCATATCCATAATTGATTTAAATAACTGTTTTCCACTGTAGACTGTGAGATCCTTGTGAGCAGGGACGATGTCGACCAACTCTGTTAGATTGTAATCAATCCATCAATGGTATTGATTGAGTGCTTATTATGTCCTGAGCACTGTACTAAGTGCTTGGGCAAGTAGCAGTGTGGCCTAGTGAATAGAGCATGGGCCTGGGTTCTAAACCTAGCTCTGCCACTTGTCTGCTGTGTGACCTTGGGCAAGTCACTTAACTTCTCTGGGCCTTTGTTCCCTCATCCGTAAAATGAGGATTTAGTCTGTGAGCCCCATGTGCTCAACCTAATTAACTTGTACCTCTCCCAGCACTTAGTACAGTGCCTGACACATAGTAAGCGCTTAACAAATGCCATTTAAAAAAAGAGTATAATACAACAGAATTAGCAGAAATGTTTCCTGCCTATGATGAGCTTACATTCTAGTTGTACTCTGTCAACTTCTCAGTACAGTGTTCTGCACACAGTAAGTGCTCAATAAATATGATTGATTGATTGACCGGGTCCCGCAGACTTGGGGGGCAGTAGATGAGGACTACGTTTTATTTTCACACTTGGTTGTCTATTCCAACCAGACTTTGCCACTGGTTGCTCTCAGGTCTTGTGGGCTAATTTTGACTATAATCACCTTAAACGCTTTTAAGAAAGGAGCATTGCCAAAGCTAGGAAGGGAGAGGATTCTCGATTGTACCTCCGCTCTGCAGATTGGCATCAGTAACGACCTGGGAAAATTCAATCATCACTAACTTTTCCTCCTTTCTGTAAATGATTGTGTGGTTGTCTTTTAAAAATCCTGGTTTTTAAAAGGCACTTTAGGATTGAGATTTGTAATGGTATCGAGCATAAACTAAGCTCTCGTGAAGCTACAAGACACACTGCACTAAGTCACTGGAGACAAGGTACAACAGAAGAAAAAAACCAAAAAAAAAATCCCTTGGGTTTTTAAATTTGTGTTTCACAGCTTGAAAACGTCTGTTCAATCCATTAATCAACTGTATCGATTGAGAGCTTAATCATCATCATCATCATCATCAATCATATTTATTGAGCGCTTACTATGTGCAGAGCACTGTACTAAGCGCTTGGGAAGTACAAATTGGCAACACATAGAGACAGTCCCTACCCAACAGTGGGCTCACAGTCTAAAAGCTTAATCTATGCAGAGTACTATACTAAGTGCTTGGGAAAGTTGCTGAGAGATAGAAAATGCAATCTCTGCCCCCAAGGAGCTTACAGTCTAGTGGAGGAGAGGAGTAGGTACTAAAGCAGGGTCAGAACTCAAACTGCCAGTTCATCTTCCCTGCTCACCATCTGATGCTTCTTCTTCTCTGAAGTTAAGTGAACTGATTTTTTTCTGATGTTCCAGTTGAGAGAAGAAGGGAGAGGGAGAGAGAGAAAAAGAGAAGATTCGGGCCAATCTAAACAGTCATTCCCAGGTGGCATTGGCAAGAGATGGGGGGGAGACTGAGCTCAGCCTGTCTAGAAAGACCTCCATCCGCTCCCCTCCTCTGTCCTCCCGTCACCACTCCATTTCGTATTCCACATCCGAACAGCTAATTAGCCACTGTTTCGATATGGGGAGGGTGATAGACAAAGGTAGAATGCTATAAGGGAGACGATGATTTTTGTTTGTGTTGGGAGTAAAAGCCCCACCTATGACCTGCATTTTAAAATGCATTTTGAGATTTGAGCTAATAATATGAATGACATTCAGCGAGATTGCCAAATGCTGGTAATTTACTTTCATTTTCACATTAATGTGGGCCCACCTGTGATGAATTGGAAACTAAATAAGCACATCAGTTTTAATTAGATATTTCGGAGCCTGGATCTAGTTAAACAGCAGTATTCATTCTTATCTGTTAAACAGTTAAAGAGCCCAATACTTTCTTCAGAATAAGTTTTTTGCCCCCTAACTAAACCACCTCCTTGCAGACTGTAGGCTCCTTGAGTTGAGGAATCATGTCTACCAACTCTACTAGTAGCATTGTGTTTTTCCAAGTGCTTAGTTCAGTGCTCTGTGCATAGTAAGTGCTCAATAAATTATAATTGGATTGATTTTCTTTTGCAAACAGTCCTCTGGCCAGAGTTTTTTGAACTCCTCAACTGGTACCAAAGGGGCCATGGAACTGGTATCTCTGAAAAACTGGGGATAACTTTAAGATATTTCCAGGTTGACTGGCTGTGGATGTTTTTCCTGCTTTGAAAAAGGAATTTGGGAAACCTTTAAAATGTCTTAGGTTGTAAGCTCGTTATGGGCAGGGAATGTGCCTGCTAATTCTGTTGTATTTTACTTTCCCAACTGCTTAGTACAGTGCTCTGCAAATAGTAAGCCCTCAGTAAATGACATTGATTGATTGATTTCATCAACATTGTGGTTGCCTGAAAGATGTGATCTGGATAGATGGTATAAATTCTCATATTATACTCTTCTGAAGCAATTCTGCATCAGGAGAAACTTGCTGATACCTGGGAATTGCCGCTACAGAATTCTACCCTGGCTTTGCTGGAGCATTAGATTGTACACTCCCTGTGGGCAGTACATGAATGTTTTGCTTCTGTTGTACTTCCCCAAGCTCTTAGGACAATGCACTGCATTCAGTGGTGGTTCAATAAATGCCAGGAACTGAAAGATTCTCTGAGCCCTAATAGCAAAGAGAAGGCTCATTTTTCTTCACGTCCAGGACTAAATATTTCAGTCCTTGTCCTTCCAAAGGTCTCACAGGTATTTCACACAGACATGTGATCTCTTGGAAGCATTGGGGAATTTACTTCTTCCAGGATCTGCAAGAGATGACAGAATGTGGCTTTGGAAGGAGCTATCAAGATGTTGAAAAGGGTTGAGAAGTAGAACCTGTCAGGGAAAGTCAAGAGGAACTGCAAGTGTCCAGTTTGGAGGAGAGAAAGCTTAGCACTGATTAAATAAGAGTCTCAAAGAGAAGGAAGAGCTCTTACCCAGAAGATAGCAACCTGCTAGATGCTAGCCATTTTTTCGTCACTATTGACCACAGGACAAATTGGAGGCTAGCTTCCAGGAAGCATTTTCTGAGTGAGCATTAGTTAAACACTGGGCTGGATTCCAAGGGAGTAGCAGGAATGGTACTTATTGAGTGTTTGCTTTGTGCTGGGCGGGAACACAAAATAAGCAAAATTCAAATATGAGGCCCTTGAATCACCTTTGCTGGAAACTTTTAACAAGTCCTGTCTGTCTTGGATGGTCTGAAGTCTGCTTGGAGAAAGGGGGATAGATTAGATGTCCTCCTGAAGCTCAAATGAAGACAAGTGGATTTGTCTTGTCTTATGCTGTAGAGATGTTTCTGACCTGACTCATAGCGACTCCATGGACACATCTCTCCCAGATGCCTCACTTCCACCTGCAATCGTTCTGGAAGTGTATCCATAGAGTTTTCTTGGTAAAAATACAGAAGTGGTTGACCAGTGCCGCCTTCCGCGCAGTAAACTTGAGTCTCCGCCCTCGACTCTCTCCTGTGCCACTGCTGCCCAGCACATGTGAGTTTTGACTTGTAGCAGATTGTCTGCCACTCGCTTGCCACTGCCCAAGCTAGGAATGGAATTTACAGGCCTCTGCTTGACTCTCCCTCCCACAGCCGAGACTGGTAGGGTTCTGGAAACACTCCAGGTGAGATCTTGAGAGGGAAGCACATGGGTTTACGCAGTGGCAAACAGAGGAGAGATCTGATTGTTGAGTAAGGTCAATTCTAATATGGATGTTCTTTATTCCCACTCCAGCCCCCAGAATTTATGTAGTGCTTATTACAAAAACCTCATTTATCCTCACGAGGAAAGTAGGGACCAAAGTTCCTTGTTTCCTGGAAGTACATTTTATTTATTAAGTGTTTTTGTTAGTTTCAGTGACAAGAGAAGCAGCGTGGCTCAGTGGAAAGAGTCCGGGCTTTGGAGTCGGAGGTCATGGGTTCAAATCCCGGCTCCGCCAACTGTCAGCTGTGTGACTTTGGGCAAGTCATTTAACTTCTCTGTGCCTCAGTTACCTCATCTGTAAAATGGGGATTAAAACTGTGAGCCCCCCATGGGACAATCTGATCACCTTGTACCCTCCCCAGCGCTTAGAACAGTGCTTTGCACATAGTAAGCGCTTAGCAAATACCATTATTATTATTGTTATTATTATGAGTCACATTTGCATTGAGCTGTGGTGGTTGTTAATAGTGTGCATTTGTCATGCAGCCAGGATTTGGCAGGTACAACCATCATGTGACTAGATGTGATTCTTATCCACCCTGTGGGTTACTAATACTGCTATTTATTGAACATTTACCGTGGGCTAAACACTGTACTAAACTCTAGAGTAGGCATGAAATAATCAGGGAATACACACGAGACTTGCAATTTAAGGAGTAGGGAAAGCAGGTATCTTATTTCTATTTTACAGATGAGGAGAATGAGGCTCAGAGGGTTAAAGGGTCTTGCCAAGATCATATAACAGGACTGTGGCAGAGCTGGGATTAAAAGCAGTGTGGCTCAGTGGAAAGAGCATGGGCTTTGGAGTCAGAGGTCATGGGTTCAAATACCGGCTCCACCACTTTCATTCATTCATTCATTCATTCATTCATTCATTCATTCATTCAATCGTATTTATTGAGCACTTACTGTGTACAGAGCACTGTACTAAGCGCTTGGGAAGTACAAGTTGGCAACATATAGAGACGGTCCCTACCCAACAACAGGCTCACAGTCTTGTCAGCTGTGTGACTTTGGGCAAGCCACTTAACTTCTCTGTGCCTCAGTTCCCTCATCTGTAAATTGGGGATTTTTACAGATCTGTGAGCCCCCTGTGGGACAACCTGATCACCTTGTAACCTCCCCAGCGCTTAGAACAGTGCTTTGCACATAGTAAGCGCTTAATAAATGCCATAAAAACAACAAAAACAAAAAGACATGGGTTTTCTGATTTCCAGACCCATGTGCTTCTTACTAGACCATGCTGCCAAGAAGTGTTGTTTGGTGGATAGAACACGGGCCTGGCAGTCTGAAGGACCTGAGTTCTCATCCCAGCTCTGCCACTTGTCTGCTGTGTGACCTTAAGCAAGTCATTTCACTTCTCTGTGCCTCAGTTCCCTTTTCTGAGAAATGGGGAGTAAAACCCTATGTGGGACAGGAACTGGGTCCAACCTGATTAACTTGTATCTACCTCAGTGCTTAGTACAGTGCCTGGCACATAATAAGTGCTTAACAAATACCATTAAAAAAATCTGCCTGAATAACAAGCAGTATGTGTCCTCAAGGAAGGCAAGTCCTGGGGCCCTCACCCAATGCTGGATACTGTGTTCTGGTGTCTTCAGCCACTACCCTTTGACGGCTCCTCTTTCTTTTCCTGAACCAAGCTTGCTTTTTTCCCTCCTCCCAATCTTACCTTCTAACAATACCTAACTCACAAATCTTCCCTCTCTGACCCATTGGGCCCACCTTTTCTGCTGTTCTCCTGTTCCTCACCTGATAAATTACTTATTTATCCCTCCCCTTTCAGAGGCACCAAACCATGTCCCTCCTCACCTTCAAGATCTCCTAAAAAGAAGCCCCCCTCCACTAATCCCTGGTGCTACTCCAACAGCCCTCTTAAAACTTAACTTTTGACTTGTGTTTCATTCATTCATCAATATTTATTGAGTGCCAACCATGTGTGGAGTGCAATACTAGGTGCTGGGAAAGAATATAACGGAGAAAAAGTTAGGTACTACTCAATGGCCCCCTCACAAGGGACCACAATCCAAACATAAAAGGGATGGAGGAAGGCAACAGGTACCCAAAAAAAGATTGAAACACAAAATAACACTAGAAAGCCAACAACAACCATAAGAAACACTAGGAGTTAATGGAAGATGACAGAAAAGGGAATTGTTTTCAGGCTTTTCATGCGGCAGCAGGGCCAATCTAGAGTCCCATAGTCCCTTTGGGTCTTTTCTCATAGTTTTGCTCCTTATGAGCTATATGTAGCTTTTTTACCCTTTTACCCCTGTGTATTCTTGACAGTATTGGGTCTCCCTTAGCTCATAAAGTACTTGAGAGCCGGAGTCATGTCTATTAATTGTATTATATATTTCCAAGCCTGGCGCACAATCATCTCTCCACAAATGTTGTTCCCGATGCTGGAAGCTGTTGGGTGTGTGTGGGGGGTGGGTGGGGGGGTCCTGCCCTGTTGCCTTGTGGAAACTCTGATGAGTGGTTGTGTGCCTGGAGGATTCTGGGTGGCCTTTGGATACTCCTGCTGTTTTGTGGGATTCTCAAGGGAAAGAAGGCCTTTCTGGGCAGTATGGCTCTCTCCTTAATGGATCCGTTCATGGTTTTCCTTATTTCTCGTTGAATTGGCAAAGCTGCCCATGGAAACCAAATTTGTCAGGGTGACATTTATGACATCATAGGGAATGTTGGGCAAATATCTATGAAACATAAGCACAACACACTATCAGGCAGAAACTCCTCACCCTCGGCTTCAAGGCTCTCCATCACCTTGCCCCCTCCTACCTCACCCCCCCTTCTCTCCTTCTACAGCCCACCCCACACCCTCCACTCCTCTGCCGCTAATCTCCTCACCGTGTCTCGTTCTTGCCTGTCCTGCCATCGACCCCCGGCCCACGTCATCCCCCGGGCCTGGAATGCCCTCCCTCTGCCCATCTGCCAACCAGCTCTCTTCCTCCCTTCAAGGCCCTACTGAGAGGTCACCTCCTCCAGGAGGCCTTCCCAGACTGAGCCCCTTCCTTCCTCTCCCCCTCGTCCCCCTCTCCATCTCCCCCATCTTACCTCCTTCCCTTCCCCACAGCACCTGTATATATGTATATATGTTTGTACATATTTATTACTCTATTTATTTATTTAGTTTACTTGTACATATCTATTCAATTTATTTTATTTTGTTAGTATGTTTGGTTTTGTTCTCTGTCTCCCCGTTTTAGACTGTGAGCCCACTGTTGGGTAGGGACTGTCTCTATATGTTGCCAACTTGTACTTCCCAAGCGCTTAGTACAGTGCTCTGCACACAGTAAGTGCTCAATAAATATGATTGATTGATTGGTTGATTGATTGATTAATGGTCTCAGGGTTCAATAGAAATGGAACCGTGCCTATTAATCACTCAGCCCAGTTACTGGGAGCATCCAAGAAGATACTGGGTGAGTTGTCTGCTCAGCAGCAGAAACTGAACAAGGGAGCAGCTGCTGTAGAAGACGGGATATTGCAGTAGGGACATGGAGATTTAAAGAACGCCACTTCACACTTATTTGCTAGCACCAGACCCATGACCATTGACATGAAGTGTGAATTTCATCTCTTGTTCAAAATCCTTGAAATGTCCGCCCTGAAATTGCTCCCTGAGAGTTGCCCAATTAAATAGGTGATTTATCAAGTGAGGAGCCAATGGAAAGCTCGAATACTAAATCATGACCAAAATAATTAAAGGAAATGGGTATCTGTAATGCAGACAAATATTTTCCTTTTTAACCACAGCTTGAAATTTCTCTTCATTATTATTAAGCTCAGGAGGATGTCTGAGGTTGCTCTCAAAAGCTGGATCTGGTATAAATCACATAGCTCTCTAGAAAAGGGAACATTCTGGTTGAAAGTCATCAGCATTCTCCTTTAGTGGAAATTCTGGGAGGTATTTGAATTTGTGTCTGGGCTCTTTGGAGAGAGAAAGGGATCAACTCAGGTTCAACAAAACAATCCTGACCAAAGAAACATGTTCTGTAGCAGTCCAAATATGAGGTGTTTCCCAGTTAAACAACGGTCACTCCAGTGTTAGATAATAGAAGCTCTCTGTGGATTTGGTTGTCATTCTTGGCAGTGTGAATATAGAGAAGATTAAAGTGAAAAATTAATGTGTTCATGAATAGAGTGAAGCAGGGACCAGATAAAATCCCTATATCCCTCCCCTGTGCTGTCCCATTTAAACACATAGGTAGATACTTTGGAAAGGACTTTTTTAACTACTGAATGTGTTTGAGGCCATTTCATTGCCTTTTCTTTCCAGCTTTCACCACCTCTTTGGCCTCTGCATCTTTTAGGAGGGCTCGATGGTTAATTGATGGTGTTTATTCCAGGGAGTGGGAAGCTAGAGGGACAGGGCTGATGGCTTCACGTGCAGTAGATAGTTCTGTCCCTAGTAGAGGGTGAAATCAGACAGTTGTCCTGAGCCTCAGGCCCTAGGCTCTCCTCCCCTCCTTTCCTGTGAGTGGAAGTCTGGGTTGGTCAAGACACAGCAGATTTTTCAGGCCCAAGAGAATTTTAGAAGGCTCACCATTTTAGAAGTATTTGCAAGCTTTTTTAGCTACTTCTGCTATTGACCTTTCTTCCTTTCTAAATATGGATCAAACCCCAGCTAAAATTTTGGGTGCCTATTTTCTGTTTCCCTCATTTGCAAATATTGGGATTCGGTGCTCCTAAAATTACTTTCTCCCTGCATCCAAATGGCAGCTTCTTTGATGCAGATTAGACATATTAAGTATCATGTCATTTAAAATCCAGTACCTCAAAGCCAACTTTTATAGAGGATTTGGCAGTTTGAGGACTTTACTTTGGCCAGATTCTGTATATGCTCACCCATCTTGTCTAGGGAAGGTACCTGTGAACTAGGAATCAGCACAGAGTTCTGTTTTGCCCGCAGTAGAAGCAACATGGTATAATAGAAGGAGCATGGACCCGGGAGTTAGAGGACCTGGGTTCTAATCCTGGCTCCTCCGCTTGTCTGCTGCGGGACCTTGGGCAAGTCACTTAACTTCTCTGTGCCTCAGTTACTTCACCTACAAAATGAAGATTAAGATTGTGAGCCTTATGTGGGACAGGGACTGTGTCCAACCTGATTATCTTGTATCTGTTCCATTATTTAGTACAGTACCTGTCATATAATAAGTGTATAGCAAATACCATTTTAAAAATTTTGGAAAAGCCCTGGGGTTGCCTTTTCCCTTGGGAATGGGGGCTCCCCTGAGTGGGTCCTTCAACTGAGTGAGTTTCAAGCCTTTGCTCAAAAAGATTCCAGGCCCATTTTGCAGGGAGAGAAGATAACAAGAGCAGTGTGACCTAGTGGAAAAGGAATGGGCCTGAGAGTCAGAGGACTTGGGTTCTAATCCCGCTTCCCCACTCACCTGTGATGTGACCTTGGAAAAGTCACAACTTTCCAGTGCCTCAGTTTCCTTAACTATAAAATGGGGATTCAATACTTGTTCTCCCTCCTACTTAGACCATGAGCTCTATGTGGGACAGGGACTGCATCCTACTCGGTTAACTTTTATCTACCCCACTGCTTAGAACAGTGTTTGACACATGGTAAGCATATAACAAATACCATTAAAATAAGAATGTTTCAAATAGTCATTTTCATGGACATTAGTTCATTTCTCCTCAGAAGTAATAGTTGTAGCATTGGTATTTATTGAGTACCCATAGGGTACAATGCACTGTGAGCAAATGAGGAGAAAATACAACAGAAACAGAGTCCTTCCCTTCCCACTTGGAGCTTTAAACTCTAATGGGGGAACAGGTAAAAAAAAGTGTTCCCTAATGAAGCAATCACATTAGATAATTGCATGTGGAATTGAATATGTGTACATATATATATATATATATATATATGTATTTATACTTTATATACATTTATTCCCGCCTTCAGTAATACCTAACTACATTGCTGAAGATGCGAAGCCAGAATTTGTTAGACGCTTCCTTGGCGGGCTCTGGGTGAAGGTGGTGTGTCTCTGGGCAGTGTGTTTTACCCACAGGGAAGGAGCAGTTGGGAATCATTTTCATTCATGGCTCAGTCATCGCCATTTTCAATTCAGCAGAGAGAGGTACACTCGATTGAGTATTTGCTATTCAGCACTAAATATTCAGCACCAGGGCCTGGTTTTGGGCAAGTCCTGAGCAAGAGGAAAACAATCTTCCTCGATTTCTTCCTCCCTTCTGCCTTGTATGGGTCCCTTCCAGGGTGAGGGTTGGCCCACTAGCCCGGGAGGCAAGCTTCGTACTTGGAGAAAGGCGAGCCTGAAGTTTATCATCCTTTTCTCCAGCTCCAGCCTGAGCCCACAGAGGAGCAGTAGGATCCTGCCTGCAGGTGATATCCATTGTCGCCAAAGAGACAGCCAAATCTTGCAGGCCCACAGCCCTTAGATTGGTGAGTTTTGCCTTCAGTGGGAAGTTGAAGAGTATGCCCCATTGGTAGCGTGTATCGATCAGTTCTTTTTGAAGGCCGGGGCCTGTAGAACCTTGAAAACTGAAGTACGCTCAACCCTGACAGAACGTATCTACATCTTGGCTATAACACTGTTAGGGAATTAGGAAAGTTTTGTTTGGCGGCCCGAGCCTATTTGGAATGCTCCAAAGCAAGTGCCTGCCCCATACTAACATGGCCACCAGTTCCTGCAGCAAGGACAGCACTGTTCTCTACGGCCAGTGTTGAAAACCCTCCATAAGGGCATCCCATCCTAGCTACTGCATCTCCATCTGGCCACGTCCACCCAGGAGAGCCACAGGGAGGTCAGAGAACTGCAACCACCACTGTGATGAAGGAGCCGGAGGAATTGATTTATGGGCCAAGAGCACCAGAGAGCCCAGAAGAAGTCTGCCTAACAAAGACTAAGTGAGGGCAAGGAGACTGAGTTCCAAAGAGGGAAATGAATTGCTTAGAATGAAATGAAGCGAATTTACCCAGAATGGGGAGAAAAAGGCATTGTGTGGTGGCAAGATTGATTAGGTAGAGGAAAATGAGGACATCACCTTGCCTTAGGGCACTGGAATTAGGCTAAATGGGCAGAATCATTGAAAAATAACCTATCGAAAATGAGGAACAAATTCCATTTTCAGGAGGCAAACATTCTTGATAACCAGAAGGACCACTAACTCCTATTTGTCTGTATCTGCACCCATGAGGCAGTTTAAATTCACTTCCCTTGATTTCACAAATTGCTGAAGTAGTTTAATTGTCCCATTAAATTATTTTGCTCAAGTATTTAAAGGTTGGAGACTCTAGCACCCATAATGGAATCCTAAAGTAGGTAGGTGACAGGGGTTGATCATCCAATTCACCCATTTACCTGGGCAGTCTTTATGCATGAGATAAGATGATTTAGTGAGCTATTAGCATTTCTTGTCCAGCTTTTTAGCTTTGAGTGTCTTCACAGTCCTGTGATTAGGAGGAGAAATCAGGTCTTTGGCACCAAAACTAAGGTAATCAAATAAGGTAGTGTGGCCTGGTGATAAAGCGTGGGATTGGGAGTCAAAAGACCTGGATTCTAACCCCAGCTCTGGGGCTTTGGACAAATCAATGATTCTCAGTTTCCTCTTCTGTAAAATGGGAATGAGATTCCTGCTTTCCCTCCTTCCTAGATGTGATTATGCATTATATGATACAAGGTCTGTTATTTGTTTATCTTGCATCTACTCCAGTATTTAGTTTAATGCTTGGCACTTAGTGAATACCAAAATGAAGATAGCCACCCAAATGTCTTGATGTTCAGCTATTTTTAGTTTCATTTTTGAAGGCAGATAAATAAGGAATATAGCTTTTGCTTTTCTTTCTGAATGCCTAGAAGAAAAATTAGTGAATGAAAATGTTTTCAAATGCAGGGTGCTGTGAGGTAAGGAGGCTGGCCATGTTCTCTGTGGGAGCTCACTGCACTTTCTTAAAGACCTATTGCTTCCAGTTTTTCAATTACAACTTCGAATCACATTCCTTGATTAGTAACAAGCAATCAATCATAATTAATTAGTTAAAATGTTCAACCGTTAAAATCATTACCATTAATTAAAATAATTATCTCTATTTTGGCTGCACTTCATTACTATTTCAAGGAAATGCTTTGCTTTCCTGTACCTGGACTCTCAGTCTAGGCTCTTGGTGAATGAAAGCCAGATTATAATTTGGCTCTTAATTCAAAGGTGACTTTTTTTTTAACAGTTTCTGGTCACCTTTTGACGAGCATACACATCTTCCACTAGCAATTCATCGGCCTCCTGTTCAAAATAGGATCAGTGTTTTGCAAGATATTTTGCTGAGAAAGGCTGGGGAATTACTAGCACCCTTGAGTGGAATCTTCATGTAATTCTCAGGGAAAGTTGGTTCAAGAGGGAACAGAGCAGAGAAAGAGGAAAGAAAGGTAGCAAGGAGGGTGAAACAGTATTTTTGGTCCAGTGTATGGGGAGCTGGGATTAAGTACTCATCACTGAAGCTGAGTTGTAAACAACCCTCTCACCCAGAGATTTTCTTTTTCAGTGTTAGTGAGATTTTGAGTACTGAATGCTTAATACATATTTGGGGCTGATTTATAGAAAACTCATTCTTTGGAAAATTATTTCAATTCATTTGGGTGTCGGACAGACACTGGTCAATCATTTGTGAGGAATCATGCATCCAATCATATTTCTGACCTCTAAGAGTCAAGGAGAAGGAAGGCACGCTGGCGATTATAAACTCACTATTTTACAGAACCAGGAAATCGCTTTGGACTAGTAATTAGTCTGAAGATATACCAGCCCACCCCGACAGGACTTAAACCCAAACAAATATCTCTACAGGTAATCTAGAATTGTGCAGTCATGCAAGGATAGGTAAAGAAGTAGAAAATTGAATCAAGAACCCAGCAGGTCTCTTGATGGATAGTACAGGACAGTGATATGGTATCACTTTTCAGTCCAAACTGAAGGCCTGTGGAGGAATTTTAGTACTCATCCTTCCAAACAACTGGGCAGTTGGATGAAGCTAAGAGATGGGATGAGATTGAGTTTATCAAATTATGGAATATGTGTCCAAACCTAAACTAAGCCGAAGTTTCTTCCTCATACCATCCATTTCTGGAAAAAATTGGAAGAGCTCTGCCCTAGAAAAGGTACTGAAAGAAGAAGTGCGTGGACTAGAATCATCAGGTGAAACCCAGAAATCGTGCTAGAGTACATAGCCAAATGTCTCAGCGTGGGTATAGATCCCACTTCATTTTTCAGCTTTGAAATGAAATGCTCAGGTACATTAACTTTTTTGAGACTTTCTAGAATGCAGATTCTTATTTTCTAAATAAAAACCTATAGAAACTGCTAAAACTGTCATTATTATTTACCATCCTTTACAAGGTAATGCGAAAAATCTACATAGATGTGTCTTGTTAATCATTATCATCATTATCAGTAGCTATTGAGTTCCTTCTGTTTACCAAGCATTGTACATGCTGTCAGAACTGTGATTCTTGTTTTAATAAGGCAGTAATTGCCTGCCTGATGCAATCACTTTGGCTCTAAATGGGTCGTACACATCAATGGTATTTATTGAACACTTACTATGTGCAGAGCAATATACTAAGCCCTTGGGAGAGTATAATACATCAGACATGCTCCCTCCCCATATAAAATACCGTCACATGCATTTCAGAATGTAATGCACCTTTGCCCACCCACTCACTTGTTTCACTCTGGGCCTGAGTGGGAACTTGACTGGCAGAGGCAAGAGAATGTGAATAGTGCTCTGGGAACCAATAACACATAATTAATAATCTATTATTATGGTACTTGTTAAGTGCTTACTATGGTCCACACACTATACTAAGCACTGGGATAGATTCAAGGTTTTCAGGATTGACACAGTACCCGTCCCAAATGGGAACTGTGTTAACTATTCTATATTACCTTTCAGTCAATCAATCATATTTATTGAGCGCTTCCTATGTGCAGAGCACTGTACTATGTGCTTGGGAGAGTACAGTATAACAGAAACATCCAATGCTCACAATGAGCTTAAAGACTAGAGGTAAAAGTATTGTAGTTTCCCAAGTCAGAAGTTGGTATTCAGTGATATCTCCCCATTTCCTCGTAGAGTGTGCTTACCAGGCGTGTTCAGTCAATCAATCAGTCATATTTATTGAGCCCTTACTGTGTGCAGAGCACTGTACTAAGTGATTGGGACAGTACAATATAACAGGCACGATCCCTGCCCACAACGACCTTGCAGTCTAGAGGGGAGCGTTGGCAATATTTGAGAAACTTTCCCCCGTTCCCCGTTTTTAGGATTTTGTTTCTATGTGTGAAATCATTTTCAGAACTTGTAATCCGTACTGCAAGCCTGCTTCTGTTGGCTGTTCAGCACTGCAGCATTAGCATTGTAAATCTTGTTACCACAGACAGAAAACTAGGATGCTTTATAGCCATGCTCATAGAATTTGATGTATCTGCAATAATGAAGATTGCTACCTGGGAAGAATTAAAGATCTTGCTAATCAGTCTCTTAATTGAAGATATCAGCTTCATAGAGCACGAAGCTGCACTGAGATGGTAACAGCACCTAGCAACTGTTGGGGGACACAGGAATTAATAGTGAGTAAAATGAGGATCTGGTTGTGGCTAGTTGCCTCCCATTGCACCCCACTCTAAGGGAACCACTCAATTGATAGTATTTATTGAGTGCTTACTGTAAGCAGAGCACTGTACTAAGTGCTTGAGAGCGTACAGTGCAATAGAGTACTCATTAAGGAGCTTACAGTTTAGAGGGGGAGATGGACAAGTTCATCATATACAGCACGGCCTAGTGGAAAGAACGTTGGCCTGGGTTCTAATCCCATGTTCACATTGTCTGCTGTGTGATCTTGGGCAAGTCACTTAACTTCTCTGGGCCTCAGTTACTTCATCTATAAAATGGGGATTAGGACTTTGAGCCCAAGTGGGACAGGGACTGTGTCTCACCTGATTAATTTGTGCCTACCCCAGCGCTTAGAACAGTGCTTGACACTTAGTAAGCACCTAACAAATGCTATCATTATTATATGCCAACCTCTCTGGACTTCAGTTTCCTCATTTGTGAAATGGGCATAAAATACATGCCTCGTCCCAACTCTTAGATTGTGAATCCCATGCAGGACAGGGACTGTGTCCAGTCTGATTGTGTTATAGCTTTCCTAGCACTTAACACATAGTAAACATTTAATAAATACCAGAATTCTTAAGATGGACAAAGAAAAGCCAGTCTCTCTTTTCTCTGCCTGCCCCTTTCCTCATCCCTCCCATCTCCTCTTCTGTTTTTTCCAGATTATTTTAGTAGATAGGTGCAATGACCTTGGACAACCCTCTGCCAGTAATCAGAACATATCACAAATCCTCTGGAATTCTGGAGTTAATAGTTGTGGATTTACTGAAGTTAGCAGTTTATCTCACTGATTCAATGGTAATTGAAATCTGCATGCACTATTTTCTCAGAAGTTGATTAATAAAAACACTTCCTCCAGGATGCATTCCCTGATTAATCAGCCCTCCAACCAATTCGGTTTTCTTACGTACTTACCTATTTGTTACTAATTTTTCCAAATTAGGTTCATTTATTGCTATTCTTATGTGTTTTAAACTATTGCATAATCATCCATTTGTCTGTTTAAACTCCTCCTGAAAATTGTAAGCTCTCAGAGGTCAGGAACCATGAAATATTCATGTGGGTGTCCCCTAAGTACCTAATTTGGTTCCATTACTGATAAGTACTCTGTTCATGCCACAGAGAAGAGAACAGAAAAATGTATATTTTAGAATTTTATTTAAAGAAAAAGGAGGATAACATTCATTTCATGTAGCATAATCATGACCATGGAACTACCTAGGCAATGAGTAATGATATAAATATAGATGCTAGGTACAGATTTGGTAAATGAGCACATTCTGCCTCATTATTTATTGTTTCTGCGGCTGTTAAAATCCATCAGCTAGATGAATGAATTTCTGTACAAGTACTAATCTAGAAAAGTCTTCCTTTGGAAATTTGTGGTCGTACACTTTTTTTCCCCTGAAAGTGTCATGTTGATTTAGTAGGCTATGAAGGTTCCTCTGGTGATTACTTGTTTAATTGGGCAAATTCTCTCTCTGTCAAATCATTTCACTTGGATTCAGCAGGTATTGGGGTCCCTGGATGCAAATCTGAGGGAGATTCAGGGAACAGCTCCCAGTATTGTGGCTGAAATGCTGAACCTGCCTGGGCCTGAGTGTTAAGTTGTGCTATGACCATAAGTGGCTCTCCCAGTTTGGGCATCGTTCCCGCTGGAATTTCCTAATGGTTTCAGGTGACTTACAAGGATGATTGAACCCTGCTATCTGGACTCTACCAGGATTTTGTGATGGGGTACGATGCCAGTCACTGAAGCAAAGGGACATATCAATCTAAAACACCATTAGCCCTTCCTGGTCATTGAAGAAAGATGGCATATTGTCACTCAGTTGGGGTCTTTCAGGATTCTTTGTGGAAGCCCTGAAAACCAAGGTAATTGTGCCAAATTATTCATTCATTCAATCGTATTTATTGAGCACTTACTTTGTGCAGAGCACTGTATTAAGAGCTTATTAGAATTAGAATGTCTACCCACCCTCAACCTGAAATGGATGGAGAGAAGGGAGAGGGAAGAGAGCTGGGGATAATAATAATAGTAATCATATTTATTAAACATTTACTATGTGCCAAGCACTGTACTAAGTGCTGGGATGCATATGAGATAATCAAATTGGACACAGTTCCTGTCCCTCATGGAGCTCACAGTCTAAGTAGGAGGGACAATGGTTACTGAATCCTCATTTTACAAATGAGGAGACTGAGACACTGGGAACTTTCCCTAGGTCACACAGGCAAGTGGTGGATCTAGGATTAGAACCCAGATCCTCTGACTCCAAGGCCTAGACTCCTTCCTCTAGGCCTCCAGCTGACAATAATAAGAGCCAGGGGATTTTTTTTCCCCATTTCCTCACAGGAACTATAGGGAAAGGAATGTATTTTGGCTCTAAAGAAATTGTGTCTTGATTATTGCCTCCACTTTGGGACTTTGTCCAGATTCTCTGGGACAATATCTCCCAGTGATCTCTGCCTCAACCCTGCTAGCCAGTGAGTGGGAAGTATCCAACCTGAGGTTCCACCATCCATTCCAGGGAGAGGGTGACCTCCATGATCTGAAGGTGACAAGCTTCTGAAACTTCTCTCTCCAGGCACTGATTCTCCTCTCCCTTCTATCCCTCTCTTCCTCTTTAGTTCCTCCCTTAATTGTCTCTCTTTGCCTGGGTTCTCTTGCAGATTAGAGAGACTTGCACAGGCTGACATTGACGGATTTCCTCTTGGAGTCGGGTCATTTTTCCTCTGGGGAGCCAGAGAACCTGAAATCTGGGGTTCAGACTTCTCCCTTCTTATGTGGTGGGCCGTCCTGTCTCGGGGAGGAGGTGACGGGTGGCTTGACTCCAGTTGGCATGCTTAATAATAGATCATGGTGGTCTCAGTGACCTGGTTCGCCAGGACCTATTGGTGGTTTGGAAAATGGGTGATCTGGCCAAAGCAGCTGTCACTGATGCACTTGGGCAGTGCCCTTTTGAACAAAGATCTTGCTTACAGGAAGGACAAAAGCAAGCTAATCAACAGGGGAAAAGTGAGCTCTCATGGTCTTCAAGCCTGAAAGAAAATGGCCTCTGCCTTTCCTAAGGCTTTGTCCCATGCCGTGGAAGCAAAAGAGAGGGGGCTGAGTGTGAAAGCAGTCTTCATTAGGGATTCATTTGGCTAACTTAGGGGGGTTTGGAGAAAGAGCCTCTCAAACATCGCCTTCATTTCTAAAACCATCATGTTGAATGACACGCGGTCCAGACAGACAGCGTTTCCATGGGCTAGTACAAAAGTACCCTGCAAGCTGTCGCTAAGCAACAGCCCATGCCAACTTCTATTGAATGAAGGCCAAGGGACGCAACAGAAGCCAATGGGCTTTCGAGGAGAAGGGATCATACCCGGAATACCAACTTCTGGCTTCTCTGCTTCCCCAGGCTGACCCTGCTTGGCTGTGGCCAGGCAGGTTTGAAAGGGTTGGAAGTGGTGTGCGACAGAAACGAGCGAGCAGATTTTCCCCCAAAAGTCCCTTGATGGCATGTTTTGTTTATGGTGAAGGAGTAATTATAAGATCTGTATGTGAAATACAAATTCAGTAAAGCAAGAACACATGGCTGTACAGGATGTTCCATTTGCACCAATATGGAACCACCCACCCACTTTTTTTCAATTTGAATATTACTTTCTATCACTTTCTCTCTCTGGCTGACCCGCTTACTTCTAGAGCGTTTCTGCTCCAAGTTTTGTTTGCAACCAGAAAATTCTCTGTCACTAGGGGTTCAAGGATGCTTTTATGTCTATGGGGCGCTTGTATGCCAAAACCAAATCACTTGTATTTCCTATACAGGAAGACAGGGAAGAGCACGAGGCTGGAAGTCAGCAGATCTGTGTTCATTCAGTCATATTTATTGAGCACTTACTGTGTGCAGAGCGCTGTACTAGGCGCTTGGGAGAGTACAATAGAACAATAAACAGACACATTCTCTGCCCATGACAAACTTACATTCTAAAGATTAGTTTACAGTCTAGTCTGGTTCTAGTCTCAGTTCTGCCACTGGCCTACTGTGTAACCTTGGGAAGGTCACTTAACCTCTTGGGGCCTCCATTTCCTCAGTGGTAAAATTGGGGATACCAAAGGATGTTGTGAGGGTAAAATGAGATCACTGAGGTGAAAGCACTTTATTCACACAAGTTATTATTTCATTTAGAAAGGCAAGAATCAAGTAGATTGGATGGCTGAACTAAGAAGCTGATAGGGAGACATGGGGAGTAGTGTTATTTGAGTGATTCAGGGATGAGCTGGTTTGAAACATGAGACCTGTGAATAAGAGAGGGGAGGCTTTGGAAGGATGTAGGGCAGTCAGTAAATCCATCGATCAATTGTATTTATTGAGCGCTTAGTGAGGGCAGAGCACTGTACTAAGAAGCTGTACTTAGCACTGTACTGAGAAGCAGCGTGGCTCAGTGGAAAGAGCCTGGGCTTTGGAGTCAGAGGTCATGGGTCCAAATCCCGGCTCTGCCAATTGTCAGCTGTGTGACTTTGGGCAAGTCACTTAACTTCTCTGTGCCTCAGTTACCTCATCTGTAAAATGGGGATTAAGGTTGTGAGCCCCCTGTGGGACAACCTGATCACCGTGTAACTTCCCCAGCATTTAGAACAGTGCTTTGCACATAGTAAGCACTTAATAAATGCCATCATCATTATTATTATTACTAAGCACTTGAGAGAATATAGTGCAGTGGAGTTGGTATACATGTTCCCTGCCCCTAGGGAGCTTACAGACTAGAGGAAAGATAGATATTAAAATAAATTTTGGATATGTACATAATTGCTGTGGGGCTGTGGGCGGTTTGCTTGAAGGGCACAAATCCAAGTGCCAGGACAATGCAGAAGAGAGAGGGAGTAGGGGATGAGGGCTTAGTCAGGGAAGGCTTCTTGGAGGAGATGTGATTTCAATAAGTCTTTGAAGGTGAGGAGAGTGATTGTCTGTCAGATATGAAGGGGGAGGGAGTTTCAGGCCAGAGGCAGGATGTGATTGAGGAGTCAACTTTGAGATAGATAAGACTGGGGACAGTGAATAAGTTGGTGTTAGAGAATCTAAGCCTGCTTCATTGTATAGGAAATCAGTGAGGTAAGATAGAAGACAGCAAGGTGATAGACTGCTTAAAAGTCAGCGATAAGGAGTTTCTGTTTAATGAGTAGGTGGATGGGCAACCACTGGGGGTTCTTGAGGAGTGGGAAAACTTGGACTGAGCCTTTTTTTTAGAAAAATGATCCAGGCAACAGAGTGAAGGATGGACTGCAGTTGGGAGAGGCAAGATGTCCCTGTGCTTTCAGGATTAGCCTGGAGAATAACTGGTGCCAGCATATGCCAGTAGTGCCAGCTTGCAGACTTGCAGGTAGTACTCTAGAATTTTGGCTTTGAAACGTGAGTTCTTGATGTGTTGCAGTATCAAGAGCTCCAAGAGCTGCCGCTGGTTTTGGGCTCACGTGCTCAGGGCACAGAGAGGAGAAGAGCCTTCCCCAGCAGTGCCAGCGCTTAGAACAGTGCTTTGCACATAGTAAGTCCTTAATAAATGCCATTATTATTACCCACCTTTTCCATTATTTTTCCCCTTCAGCCAGCTTGGGGGTGGTGAAACTCAGGTTAAAGCTAAAGGTTAAAGGTCAAGTTGACCCCAGGTGTTTTTGAAGGCTACTGGAAGATCCTGGAACTACTTGGCCTTTTCGCCCTTAACTTTTCTGCTTCTAATGGAATCATTCATTTCCTCAGGCAAGAAGTTGAGGAGCTTTCTTCACTGAATGGTAGAAATGCTCAAATTATTCACCAAAAAGCATAGCTCATTCTTCATTATTCTCCACACTGGAGACCAAGGGTGAGATGGATCACTGAAGTGCCCAGCTAATCCAGAATTTCCCTTTGCCTAGCCGTGAATTCAATGGTATTTATTGATCACTTTGTGCAGATCGCTGTACTAAATGCATAGGAGAGTACAATACAATAGAGTTGGTAGACACATTCCCTGCCCACAAAGAGCTTAGAAGAAGGAGGCAAGACAGATACTAACATAGATCAATACATTATAGATATGAATATAAATGTTGTGGGGCCGAGGGTGGGGTGATGAGCATCAGGTGCTTAAAAGGTACAGTTCTAAGTGCATCAGGCACAGAAAGGACAGGGAGTAGGGGAAATGAAGTCTTAATCAGGGAAGGCCTCTCGGAGGAGATGTGATTTTTCCTTGTTCCTCTCTCACCAGAGTTTTTCTCAGAACTGCAAACAAGGAGCACTTGTCTGCCGTGTGACCTTGGATAAGTCACTTCACTTCTCTGTGCCTTAGTTACCTCATCTGTAAAATGGGGATTAAAACTGTGAGGCCCACGTGGGACAGGGACTATGTCCAATCCAATTAGCTTGTATCCAGCTGAGCGCTTAGTACAGTGTCTGGTGTATAGTAAGTGCTTAATAGATACCGCAGTTATTATTATTATCTTTGAAAGCTTCTCCCCTCTGTGCCAAAAGGTGGGTAATGAGAGGAAGCAGGAGAAAAAAGGGGCATAGATAACCCACGTGCTGGGAAATGAGTCCCTGAGATGATCAGCATTGGCTGTGTTGCCACCCACATGGGATCCGCAGAATGTGCTAAAAAGTTCATGCTTCCTGGCTATCTAATGAAGAGAAAGTGGAACACCAGGCGAGAGAATCAAAAAGAACATAAAGGAAATATTGTCTGTTTGGTGTGTCTCTTGTATGTTAGGGGGAAGGATAATATACTTTGAGAGCTGCCAGCATACATACGAAGCCTGGAAATATAGGTTAAATAACAGACTGGGTTGAAAAATGGTATTTACGCTGAGCGGGGAAAGGCTGACGATTCATAAGACCTTAAATGAGTCGCAAAGGTTCCTCTTTATGGGAAGGGTAACAGCTGTTCGATTAGATTCCATTTGCTCAAGTCATCAGGATCTTTCTAGCAGTTTATTTATTGTTTTGCATTTCGGAAGTATTTCCGGCCCGAGCTTCATGTTTATTTTGCGTTTTGCATTGCTCTGGAAAGGTCGGATTTGGGATGGTTGGGCTGACTGTGGGTCTGTATCTTTGGCAGGGCCTCCCAGCTGGACTAAGGAATTTCTCTTTTTGCTTCCTTTCAGCCAAGACAATCTCTACTTCCTGAGGTCAGTAGTTCGGCTCACTCTAGACTGTAAGCTTGTTAAAGACAGTCACTCATAATTATTGAGCACTTACTATGTGCAGGGCAGTGTACTAAGTGCTTGGGAGAGTACAGTTTAGCAATGTAACAGACACATTCCCTGTCCACAACGAGCTTACAGTCTAGAGATAGGGAACATGTCTACCAACTCTGTTGTATTCTCTCAAGCGCTTAGTACAGCATTCTACACACAGTAAGCACTCAATAAATACCATTGGTTGATAGTGATTCAGTGGCACTTTAGGCCCCTATGCATGGTCTCTCGCAGAAAGAGTCCAATTTTTCCTAGGAAAAAAAGTCAGATGAGCAATCTGGTCATAGATCTTGCCCCCCGGGATTAGTACTGGCTCCACTACTTGTCTGCTGTGACACCTTGGGCAAATCATTTAACATCTCTGTGCCTCAGTATCCTCATCTGTAAAATAAGATTAAAGCTGGGAGCCCTATATAGGACGGGGCTGTGTCCAACCCAATTACCTTGTATATACCCCAGTGCTTAGCACAGTCCCTGGCACATAGTAAGCGCTTAGCAAATACCACCATTATTTTATTTATCAACATTATCCTCTCCTTAGTGTGACACCTATCTGAGGGCACACATGGCGACTGGGTGATGATTTAGGGCACGGCTGCTTTGTGATCCAGAAGGACTGAAACTAGAGTGGGGTAAAGAAAGAGCAAGAGAGAGAACACTTGTCTTGAAACTCTGGAGGGACCTAGATTGGAAACTCCTTTTTTTGTTTGTTTTCAATCCATCATTGGTATTTATTGAGCATCTACTCTGTGCAGAACACTGTATGAATCTCTTGGGAGAATACAATACAAGAGAGTTGGCAGACTATTTCCCTGCCCACAAGGAGCTTACAGTCTAGAGGATACTTTTTTAATGGTACTTGTTAAGCTCTTACTCTGTGTCAAGCACTGAACAAAGCACTGGGGTAGATCCAGGATAATCAGGTTGGACACATTCCCTGTCCCTGCCCCACATGGGGCTCACAATCTAAGTAGGAGAAAGTAGGATTTAATTCCCATTTTATGGATTAGGAAACTGAGGCACTGAGAAGTTAAGTAATTTACCCAAGGTCACACAGCAGATAATTGACAGAGCCAGGATTATAACCCAGATCCTCTGACTCCCATGCCCAGGGTCTTTCCACTAGACCATGCTGCTTCTCACTAGATCCTGAGGGCAGCAATCATGTCTACCAACTCTATTGTACAGTACTCTCCCAAGTGCTTAGTACTGTGTTCTGCAGGCAGTACGTGCTCAATAAATACCACTGAAGGGTCAATTAAGGTTTGAATCTCCTGAGTGACTGTCCTTGCAGGCCCACTGGGGCATTTTGTACCTAGTTGAGAGAGTGCCACACACCTAAAGGAACGGACTAAATACTAGCAGAGAAGACAAATCCCTCCTCTTGATTCCCTCAGAAAAGCAACACGCCAAAGTGAGCGGAATATGCCTCTGTCGCAAGTTGACCTCAAAAGGATCCATCTAGAATTAGGCCTGCCACTCACCTGCACAAATCCCTTCACCAACTCCAGCTTCCAAAGCTCCAAACTTTCCGTCTACAAAGGCTTCCTGACACCCACACGCCTCTCTGTTCTTTAGCAAATTTATGCTGCTTCTCTTCACTCCCGTACTTAAGTAAAAGCTATGTAATGGTTTAATTAAATCTCCCCCAACTTTATCACAATGCATCTTCACTCTACAGTTTCGCCTTTCTACTGCCTGGGAGATGATAGACGTGACAGAAAGGAGAGATATTGCCTGGGCAGCGCAAATGCCTGAATGTAAATTAATCTTAAATTAATCTGGAAAACATTAAATTAAACTAATATTTAATGCCGCTCAACTTGGGGGAGATGCTGTCTTGCTTGGACTAGATTTCCGGGCAGTTAGAGGCTCTTCTATAAGATCTAGGGGAGAGTGAGGCCCTGAATTTGGTGGTGAAATGGACTCAGATTGCTCTAGGTTAGAATATGGTGGATTCCAAGTGGAAGTCCTTTCCTTTGAGGTTTGGTCTGAACTCTTAATTCCCCTTCTGCCTTTTAGCTATGGTTCTGCCACTTCACTCTTCTGCCTTGTTTATTTCACCTGTTAAAGGGGGATAATAATTCTTGGTTGTTTCCTAAGCCCCACTGCCTGGCAGGAGAACTGGCTTGGGCAGACAGTGCATGCTTTACCCCTCAAGGAGAATGATCCCCCAACTCTCTGCATGCGTATGAACTGTGGTGGTGACCTATAGCGCAGATGTTTTTGATCAAGAAGGGTGGTAACTGGGGTAAGAGGGAAGAACAAAGGGTGAGAACACTAGTCCCATATCTGTGGACATGGATCTGCCCATGAATTGGGTTTCCCACTTGTTCAGAAAATGAATGCTGTGGCCCTGGGCTTCCAGAATTCAGGTTGGTTCAGAGGGAATCTGCCTCTGTCCAAAGGGTCAGGAGCTCTAAGCCTTCCTACGTGCACACCAAATGGACACCACTGCCTCAAGCTCCCAGAATAATTCTTGGTTCTGGGGAAGCTGGCTCTCTCATGGAAGTAGCTTGCCCATCCGCCAAGCTAGCTCTCTTCCTCCCTTCAAGGCCCTGCTGAGAGCTCACCTTCTCCAAGAGGCCTTCCCAGACTGAGCCCCTTCCTTCCTCTCCCCCTCATCCCCCTCTCCATCCCCCCATCTTACCTCCTTCCCTTCCCCACAGCACCTGTATATATGTATATATGTTTGTACATATTTATTACTCTATTTATTTATTTATTTTACTTGTACATATCTATTCTATTTCTATTTATTTTATTTTGTTAGTATGTTTGGTTTTGTTCTCTGTCTCCCCCTTTTAGACTGTGAGCCCACTGTTGGGTAGGGACTGTCTCTATATGTTGCCAATTTGTACTTCCCAAGCACTTAGTACAGTGCTCTGCACATAGTAAGCGCTCAATAAATATGATTGATTGATTGATTGAAGTAGGGAGCCCCTGAGCCTTCCACTCTGTACATCAAGTGGACACCACTGCCTCATGCCCCCAGAATCCTTCTTGGTTCGGGGGAAAGCTGGTTCTATTCTGGGGGTTGGGAGTGCCTGAAAAGCATGGCCTAATGGATAGGCTCGGGAGACAGAAGGACCTGGGTTCTAATCCCGGCTTTGCCACTTGACTGCTTGTGATCCTGGGCAAGTCGCTTCACTTCTCTGTGCTTCACCTCCCGTATCTGTAAAATGGGGATTAAAACTGAGCCCCCTGTGAGTCAGGGACTGTGTCTAACCTGATTTGCTTGTATCCACCTCAGCACTTAGTACAGTCCCTGGCACATGGTAAGTGCTCAACAAATACCATGGTCATTATTATTATTGCTATTGTTGTTGTTTAGTATTCCACCAGCAGCCATGGACACCTGCAAAACAGTGGACATCCTAGTAACTGGTTTGGACCCTCCAAGCTAGAATCCCAACAGTGGCCCTAGAGCCAACCCAGGCTCTTGGGGATAAACCAGGCACCCCTAAAGATATGATGCATGTGCATTCGAGAGTCCAATTTCCCACAGTTTATTAACACAGAAATCAGGTGTGTTTCCCTGTACCAGTTTCTTCAATAGCAATCAATGGTATTTATTGAGCGCTTACTCTGTGCAGAACGCTGTACCAAATGCTTGGGAGAGTAAAATACAACAGAGGTGGTAGTTAGCCTAGAGGGGTTTCTGAGAGCTCCGGTTCCATTGAACGATTTCACGAGGAAGCAGAATGCCACTCGTCAAATTGCTCCATAAATCAGAGCATTGTAAACCAAGGCAAAAGCATTAAGTTAAAAAAATTCTGTTTATTGACCGGTTCCTGTAAGTGTCAGTTGAATAACAAATTGTTATTAAGTGCTTTGAGTGGAAGGAGTTGAATTCACTGAAAGGATTATTACTATTCAGTTCCTTTGAGAGTCAGGGCAAGATGGCAGGGATTGGTAAGATTCCTCAGTGTACTGACTCTCAAGACCCATGCCGTTTCATGGATGGCAACCCTTTAAAATCCCTCATCCCTTTATTTATGTTTTTTCCATCCTATGGGTGTATTTTCATGTCCTTGTCCACTCTATTTTTTCCCTCTCATTCTATTGCTCTCTCACTCTTATTGTTTGCTATTACTAATCAAGCACAGGCTGTATTTTTGTCACCTCAATCATTAACAGTTCCTGGACATTCTTAACAGGAAAAGCAGCACGGAGTAGTGGCTAGAGCATGTGCCTGGGAGTCAGAAGGACCTGGGTTCTAATACTGCCTCCGCCACATGTCTGCCGTGTGACACTGGGCAAGTCGCTTCATTTCTCTGTGCCTCAGTTCCTTCATCTGTAAAATGGGGATTAAGACTGTGAGCCCCATGTGGGACATGGACTTTGTCCAACCTGATTACCTTGTATCTACCCCAGCATTTAGAACAGTGCCCGGCACATAGTAAGCACTTAACAAATACCATTAAAAAAAGGTAAAAATTTCCTAAATTACATATACACTTTGGGATAGGGATTTGCAGTTAGTAACAGGGGTCAAAAGTGCCTTTTTTCTGCAGGCACTACTCTTGGTCTACTCTTTCTTAAGGTGTTCCAGGTCTCGGTTTGATTGTAAGTTCTTTGTGGGCAGGGGATGGAGTGCATCCCCCTAACATACTTCTGTGTATTGTACCCACTGGGTGCTCAATAAATACACTGCATGATACCGCACACTGTAAGCTCTCAAATACCATTATTCTTTTTTTCGTGGTATTTGTTAAGCACTTAGTAAGTGCCAGGGACCGTTCTAAACACCGAGGTAGAAAAAAGTTAATCATGTTGAACACAGGCCATGTCCCACCTAAGGCTCTCAGTCTTAATCCCTAATTTGCAGATGAGGTAACTGAGGCACAGAGAAGTTAAGTGACTTGTCCAAGGTCACACAGTGGACAAGTGGCGGAGCCCGAGATTAGACCCCAGGTTCTTCTGATTCCCAGACCTGTGCTCTATCCACTAGGTCATGCTGCCTCTCTGATTAAAATACCATTACTACTCTTACACAGCAAATCCAGGTTTTATTGGACAACGCTCAGTGATTCTGTAGGTGACCAGTGCCATTTGGAAGAAAAAAATTCAAAGCGCGCAGTCAGAGATTGAAGCCTCAACAACATTCATCTCTGGTTATGTGAACCTATGCAGTGTACAGGGACATAATTTTTTTAAGGCATACTCACACTGCCCCTTCCCTAGTTACTGACAGTGCTTTAGTGATGGGTTATTCACTATTTCTTTAGACAGCTGAGGGGTGAGCTACTTCAGTTTTTGTTTCTAGGATCTTGGCTGGCCTCCATCTAAATCTGGTGGAGTTTTCTTCTTTGTACAAATCCGCAACTGCCATTGTTACTTCATTGAACTTCTTCCAGTTTCCTTGCGGCTCATATTTTGGTTAAATAGTGTCTGCCTCGATCCGCCGGGAGCAAAATCCGACTGGCAGCCTCCGGTGTAGCTCGGGGAGCCGGCTTGTGCAGACGCACTCCGCCGGCACACCAGGAAAGCAACAAGGAGTCTGAAAAGACTTCAGAGTGGTCTTGAGGCTCCAGGAGAGAAGTTAGAAGGAAGACCCTGACAAACTGCCCCTTCCCTTTGGCCAAAGCTAGACTTTGGGAAAAAGGACAAACTACCTCTCACGTGCCAGAAGTCAAACCTCCAGCAGAAAGATGGGCAGGGTTTTGCACATACCTCAGTCACCCAGATTGGAGAGTCAAGGGGGAAACATTTCAGGGTTTCTTATTACTTCATTATTAATTTATGATGCTTTAAAGGCGCAGGTAGATACAAGAGAATCCGATCAGACACAGCAGTGTCATCATCTATGTTTAAAGCATCTTGACTTTTGGAGACACTCCCCACTGCCCTGTTCCGGGAAGAGCGGGCTGGTTGCCCCGCCACTGATTGGGCAAGCAGGGGAGGTCCAGAGGCTCAGCCTGGAGCCTGAGGTCAGACTCTCTGGGATGGCAGATCAAGAACTAGAGCGCTAGGTCACGGTGGGAGCTGATGGCCTAAAAGTTTTCCAAGAGGCTCCACCTTCCTCCCCGTGACAGGCCGGAGGACTCACCGGGGCTGTAATGAAAGGTAGACTGCGTTCCCTGTCATGTCAGGAACGCTGCAGTCGGGGAAGTCGACATGATTTCATGGCTAATGATTCACTCGCTAATATCAATGTGGGCTGCAGTAGGGATAACCAAGTTGAGCTGTCTTAGATCAAATGATTCAATTAGGCCAGCTGTCCCTATTTGTCATGGCTCAACTCGCTTTCAAATTACCTTTCCAAAGTGCATACGTGCTTTAGCATAGAACTCAAGAGCTCAACTGTTTTAGGAAAAAAAAAAAAGGCATGTTTGGCTGGGATTAGAAGAGTCACCCCCTTCTCTCTGCCCTCCTACCTCCACTTCTTAGCATATGGAGGATGTATTTGGTAAATGAATGCCATCACTCCCTGGGCAGCTGTTGACAAAATGGCACCACTCCCAGGTTTGTCCAGAGATCATCATCAATGTATTTATTGAGCGCTTACTGTGTGCAGAGCACTGTGCTAAGTGCTTAGGAGAATACAACAGAGTTGACAGATAAGTTCCCTGCTCACAACAAGCTTACAGTCTAGAGTGGGAAACAGACATCAACATAAATAAACATCATAGGCTCTATGATTTAGAAGTCTGGAACAATTGGACTAAGAAACAGGAAGGTGGTTTAAGAAACTGGCAGATAATTTGATTACTTTCTCCTCAGAGGTTTGTGCCTGGTCACTCCTGGAGCAGGTTTACAAGTTTAGAATTGGTCATGGCCCATAATCCTTCCTTCCCCAATGGTATTTTCAGTAACTCGGGGCCCTTGCCCACCATGACTCCCAAGTAGCCGGTGAGAAATGAACCGACAGTTGCCCAGCACCTCCCACATCCAACAGGGAGTGTATAACAAAAGCCGCAAATGTCCCTGGTGGGGGTGTGGCTGACAGGATAAGGGGAGAAGCAAGTTGAATTTAGTGAAAGAGATAATGGTGGATCAGGATGATAATCAGAGTAAAACAGAGCAGCTGGGTGACACAGTAGCGGACATAAATTTGAATCTTTGGGATACATATGCAAGAGGGGCTGAGGTAGGGGTGACCCTGATACTCTTAGGATAAAGGTGAGAAAGGTGAAATTTATTATGCACTGCCTCATGGTGGTCTTGCTCCTCTTGGCTTGTTCCTCATGACAATAGGTTATTTATTACTTGTGGCTATTTGTTCTGAGTCTCTCATATCTGACAGACCACCAGTCTTTCTATCTTCAAAGCCCTATTAAAATCATATATCCTCCAAGAGATCTTCCCTAAGCCCTCATTTTCCCAATTCACCCTTCTTCTGTATCACCTATCCATTTGGAGCCTGCCTTAAACCTTTGATACTCACCTCACCCCCAAAGCACTTATTTACATGTCCTTAGACTCTTCCATTTCCCCTATCTGTAATTTATTTTCAGGCCTGTCTCCCCCTGTAGACTGTAAGCTCCTTGTGGGCAGGGATTATGAATACCAACTCCATTATAATGTACTTTCCCAGGTGCTTAGAACAGTGCTCTGCACAAAGTAAACCCTCAGTAAATACCATTGATGTATGGATTGATCAGGTCCTTTGTATCTACATCAGTGTGGTCTCTCTTAGACTGGAAGTTCTAGAGAACAGTGACTGTTGCAAAATCCAGTTAGACTAATGCTTGGGAAATCTGCTGAAGGGGCGAAGTTTATTGATGATCTGATGACGGGGGACACAGCTACCTGCCATTGGGTTAAAGAAACCAGGTGTAAAGAGAACCTATCAGCCATTTGTTTCTAGGTCATCAGGATTTCGCTTTTTCCTCGAGGTAGCTGCTGAAGAAACTCTTGAAGTAGTCAGCACTTTGCTGTGTTGGAGAACAAGACGATACATTATTAGATGTTTGTAGGTGACTAGCAGCATGGTCTAGTGGAAAAAGCACAAACCTGGGTGTCAGAGGACATGGATTCTACTTCCAGCTCCTCCACTTGTCTGCTCTGTGACATTGGACAAGGTACCTAACTTCTCTGTGCTCAGTTCTCTTATCCGCAAAATGGGGATTTGTTGCCTGTTTTCCCTCCTACTTGGACTTGAGCCCCATGTGGGACTGAGATTGCATCTGGCCTGATTATATCTACCCCAGCGCTTAGTATTTGGCACTTAGTAAGCACATAGCAAATACCATTTAAAAAAGAAAGAAGAAAGCAGTTTTAAATATCCAAATCAACAATCAATATCAATACTTATTGAGCACTTACCATGTGCAGATTGTGGTACTAAGCACTTGGGAGAGTACAACACAACAGAGTTGGTTGACATATTCCTTGAGAATGGGGATTGTTATTTGACCAACCAAGAAACCGGAGTAATCCCAGAATCATCTGCACCCCCATTTACCTGCTTTATACCTCACCGAGTAGAGAATAATGATGAACTATTGTCTTCATAACTGAGAGTCTGACTGTCGCCAAGGACTGAATGATTCATGACACCATGCCTGCTGTATCCCAAAGAGGCTAAGACTATTATCTTTGGGTCTCTCCCAAGGTATGGCAGACAGTGTTGGAGGGGGACCAGTGAAGGTTTTGGGCAATATAGTCCTAAGGTGCCAACTCCCGAACTTGAAAACCACCTCCACTACAGCTGTCTGACTTTTACGGTAGTCAAAGATCAGTTCATGAGGTACAGATAGTTTGGGGGCCCCAAAGAGCTTAAAACAGCTTTGATTCAAAAATGTTGGCTAAATAGTCTGCCTCCAGTATTTTGACTATTAAAACTGAATGGGATGAGGTGATTCATGTTGAAACCCTGCCATGGAAATGTGGCATGCAGAGCTTTACGAGTCTTGGGGCCCTGGAGAGATTCTGCTCCCGGCTTTTCTCGTCCAGTTGGGCATTGGCGGACCCAGCCTGATGTTAAGGTCCCCAGAGGATACTCCACCTCAGACCCGAGGTAGAGGAGTGGGCAGGATTTATGAGAAGCAGCATGGTGTAATGGTTAGAGCATGGGCCCGGGAGTCCAAGAGTCATGGGTTCTAATCCCTGCTCCACCATGGGTCTGCTGTGTGACCTTGGGCAAGTCACTTCACTTCTCTGTGCCTCAGTTAACTCATCTGTAAAATGGGGATTTGGACTGTGAGTCCCATGTGGGACAGGGACTGTGTCCAAACCGATTTGCTTGTTTCCACCCCAGTGCTTAATACAGTGCCTGACATATAGTAAGCACTTAACAAATACCATTATTATTATTATTGTTATTCCTCCTTGGAAGGAAAGGTCAGTGCCACATAAAGAGGTGTGGAATCTTTTGCTATGCAACAGCTAACTAGGTCATCCGTAAGTTTAAATGTCCCCCCACCAAATCAGGACAAGGAAGGTATTCTTTGGTGTTAAAACCTGCAAAGGCTGGGAGTGTGTTCCAAGGCCAGATAATCATCCCTATGACATTCCTAGAGTTCAACAGCCTCTTGGATTACAGAGCAATTCCTGGGAAGCCTTGACCCTACTGATCCTATTTTGATCCTTCTGTTCAGTCAGTCATTGATTGATGGTATTTATTGTGTTTTTACTGCTAGTGGTGAGCCCCCATAGTGAATTAGGCCCAGGACAGAAACAGCCCCCATGTACTTCTTCGAGGGACATATTTGAGTGAAAGGGGACCACCTCAAAACTTTCATGTGTAATCTGGGAAGTGGGTAGGCTTTCAGTATGGGGTCTATTTCTGCCCATTCCTCTGCTTTTTTTTTTGCCTCACAAGCTATTCCACACCACTGTTAGGAGTGACTTTCCCTGACTAGCTTCCCAGCTGTCCTTGTTAATACATTGCCACTTACTGTGCGAATTCTGTTGTGGTTTCACCTGCTTGTCCTCTTGGATCAACTCAGTTTAGCCGTGGTTGAACACCTTAGCATATATCCAAGAAGCTGTTTGGATAGGTTCTTTCATCCAAGCTGGCAGGGGCAGGACCTCTGGTCCTGGTGGATCCAGAAGTGTGTTATTGGTGATGTTTTCTTGCCATAAAACAGTTAGATGAGATGGATGAAACTGTTGGGGAACCTGGTTGGGCCATCTAGACCCCAGGCCTATAATAATCTGGGCAAGATCACTGCCCTGTAGCAGCATGGCCTACTGGATAGAGCACAGGCATGGGAGTCGGAAGAACCTGGGTTCTAATTCCTTGCTCCACCCCTTGTCTGCTGTGTGACCTTGGCCAAGTTGCTTAATTTCTCTGGGACTGTCATCTCACCTGTAAAATGGGGATTAAGACTGTGAGCCCCATGTGGGACAGGGACTGTGTCCAACCTGATTATGTACCCCAGAGCTTAGAGAAGTGCTGAACATATAGTAAGCATTTAACAAATACCATTATTATTACTATTATTATTATTTCTAACTTGATTTTAAGCCAGATGCTATGTTGATCGCTGCTCTCAGTCTGTCTCCCGAAGAAAGTACTGGACTTGGTAGAGTTTGCTCTTTCTTCACCTATCAGGGCATCTTCGAGGAGAGAATTGGCAAGTATCAGCAATGAAAGACTGCTTTCTATTTGGCAGTGTAGTGCTTCATTGTTTCGTTGGGTCAGTCTGGTTCTGAACAAGCAACAGGGAAGCTTTTGGTGAAATATCTTTCTAGGCCATGAAGGAATCATCACTTTTTCTGTAGTATCATAGGATTGGAAATGACAGATCATCAGGTCTATCCCCCTGCCTTCAGAAAGGGCACACTTTCACCTTTGCTTTTTTTGAAAACAGCCATCTCCCAAACACACCCTAGAGAAGGAACATTGACCTTCATTCATCCTAACATTTAACCAATTCTCAGGTCAGGAATTTCTACCCCTCCTACTGTAGCCTAATCCTATTTCTCCTTGAACTGCTCTCCATTTCCACCGAGGATGAGACAAGTGAAATCTCCTGGGAAAGAGGCCTTTCTGGCTTCAAGAAGAGTGTCATCAAGTCCATCCGTCCCCCTCCACCCTGCTCCTCGGGTGAAAGAATCATTTTTCAACCCATCAAGCTGCTCCCACATAACTTGCTTCTCTCTGTTCAGGCCACCAACAGCCCTTCGAAGAAAAATGTAATTTAAAGTTGCTTGTGTATGTGGAAAACCAGCCCTGATTGGCACGTGGAAAAGAAGAGGGATCTTGAAATGCCAAAGGTTTCTGTTGCCCTTCTGGGCCTTGCCTTTGCAAATGCTGCCCAAAGCAGGAATGGAAGGCATGAAAACTGTAAAGATACATAATGTGTTAAAAAGACCAACGAATCCATGTTTGCCGAGACAAACGCCCAAGGCCGAATCTGTTGATGTGAGATGGCGATTCAGCTGTCAAGGTGCCTGAATAGATTCCTGCTCATCACAGTGATTGGCTTTGGACTGATTTCTCTTTCCCTTTCCACATGAAGGCAATAAACAGGAAAGGTCACATTTATTCAAATGAATCAACTGCCTACTTTGGCGAAAAAGAGGTCCCGCTCGTTAACTTGATTCACATCTTTTGTGTCAGTTTTGTAACATACCATACAGCCGGAAAAATGCAATGATTTATAAAAGACATAATGTGCCTTCCTCCCCACCGTCGCCCTCCCTAACCTGATGGTCTTGCTTACACAGTGTCACGAAGTACCATGGGCTCTTTCATGGTGAATCTTGATCATTTGGTTAGTTTACCCAAGAAAACGTCTGTCTGGGAAATGAACAACATTACAAAGACACGATGCTTTTGTGGCCGCAAGGTAAAAAGGAGAACAAGAATGACCCAACAAATGTTTGGCTGTTAGAAAGCGATCCTTTTCCGAGTAGCATTTCAGGGGTCCCTGTTAAGGTCTTGGCCTCGACTGCCGTTTGTGTAGATGTGTTGCATTGGAGACTATGAGTTTGCTGTTGAGTTGGGAAGCAGAATGATCCATTTGGAACCCTAAGGGGCTACAACAATTGGGATTTTTCCATTTCAGCATATCTACTTTTTTGCATGATGATGAGTCAAGGAGTCCTGATTAGGTGGCATTTCCCAGTCAATCAATCAATCAGTGTTATTTATTGAGCACTTTACTAAGTGCTTGGGAAAGTGTAACACAACAGAGTTAGTAGTCGCATACTCTGTCCAGAAGAAGCAGACTGGTTTAGTAAGAAGCAGCCTGGCCCAGTGGAAAGATCCCGGGCCTGGGAGCCAGAGAACCTGGGTTCTAATCCTGGCTCTGTCGGTTGCTTGCTGTGTGACTTTAGGCAAGTCACATGACTTCTCTGTACCTCAGTTTCCTCAACTGTAAAATGGGCATTAAATACCTGTTCCCACTCTTACTTAGACTGGGAACCCCATGCAGGGCAGGGACTGTGTCGGGCCTAATTAACTTCTACCTACCCCAGGGCTTAGAACAGGTTTTGATACATAGTAAGCGCTTCACAAATGCCGTTAAGAAAAAAAAAAAGGAGCTTGCAGTCTGCATGATCAAGTTCCATCTTCCAAAGAAGCAGCATGGCTCAATGGAAAAAGCCCGGGTTTTGGAGTCAGAGGTCACGGGTTCAAATCCCGGCTCTGCCAGTTGTCAGCTGTGTGACTTTGGGCAAGTCACTTAACTTCTCTGGGCCTCAGTTCCCTCATCTGTAAAATGGGGATTAAGATTGTGAGCCCCACATGGGACAACCTGATCACCTTGCCTCCCCAGCGCTTAGAACAGTACTTTGCACATAGTAAGCGCTTAATAAATGCCATTATTATTGTTATTATTATTATTATTATTCTATTCAACTGCTCTCCCCTTGGCCTTCTGTTTATGCCCTCTTCCCTTATAGCACTTATGCATATTCTCAAATCATATTAACCTGCACGTATTGTTCTATCTGTTCGTTCTGCCATATTCCTGTTAGCAGCTGTAGGCATTATTCCTTTCACCTTCAATTATTTGTGTCTGACAGACTCCACCTCTGGATTGTAAACTCCTGGAGGGCAGGGACCGTGTCTCTCACTGTTGCCCTCTCCCAGTACTTAGTACAGTGTCCTGCACCAAGTGGGGACTGCAGCAGTGAGTCAGAGAGGCTGATAGGCCAGCCCAAGATCTATCAAATTGAAACAGATGTTTCTTGCCCCTGCGCTTTGTGTGTGTCATTCAAGAACAGTGCTTAGCACATAGTAAGTGCTTAACGAATACTATTATTATTATTATTATTATTATTATTATTATTATTATTAAGTGAGGTTTCCCCTGGTCATTCGATCCATCAGTCAACAGTCTTTATTAAGCACTTACTGTGGGCAGGGCACTCTACTGGTAGAGTTGGTAGACATAATCCCTGCCCTCAAGGAGCTTACGGTTTTGCTTTTTTGAGGACATCTGGGCACCCCTCATCTCTGCAGACTGGCAGCCTGTCTCCTCGTGGTGAAGAGGTGACCTTTCTTTATAGTTCTGAGAGGGAGGAAGCGGGAGCAGCAGGTGGACAGAAACTTCAGGAAGCAGCGTGGCCTAATGGATAGTGCACAGGCCTGAAAGTCAGAAGGACCTGGGTTCTAATCCTGGCTCTGCCACTTGCCTGCTGTGAACTTGGGCACACCACTTTACTTCTCTGTGCCTCCATTCCTTCATCTGTAGAATGAGGATTAAGACTGAGATTCCCTTGCATGTACTGTGTCCAACCTGATTCGTTTGTATCTACCCCAGGACTTAGTACAGTGCCCAGCACATAGTAAGTGCTTAACAATTACCATTAAAAAAAAAAACAAAAAATGCTTGGAGAGATGCTGAGGAACAATACAGCCTGGGACCAATAGCTGGTCAAGTTCTCAAATAAAGATTATTTTTCCAGGATATGAAGTATTGAGAGCTGAGGTAGAAGCATGATAACTGGATCCAGTCCCTATCCTTCATGGGGCTCCCAATTTAAGAGGGAGGGAGTGCAAGTATCATATCCCCATTTTACAGATGGGAGAACAGAGGCTCAAAGAGATTAAATCATTTTCCCAAAGTCACACAGCAGGTCACTGGCAGAACTTAGACTAGAACCCTGGTCTCCTGACTCCCAAGGCCTGTGTTATTTGCATTAAGCCAAGCTGTCTCCGTTGTTGGGTAGCGACCATCTCTATATGTTGCCAATTTGTACTTTCCAAGCGCTTAGTACAGTGCTCTGCACACAGTAAGTGCTCAATAAATACGATTGAATGAACTGAATGAATGAATGACTGAAGGCGTCCACCTGCTCTTTCTATCTCCATCATTGTTAGCTTCTTCGTACTCAGTCCCCCAAAGTGAGCAGAGCCTCTCAGGCAGTGAGGGCAGGGAACAAGGGGTTAACAGGCCACTGATGTGAAGGATTTAATATTCCACAGATGAAATGCGCATGTGAAATGGAAAAAGGGTAAAAAAGATTATATTTGTCAGCTGGGCCGCCATATGTTGCTCTGGCGAGAGTGCAGTAAAATGGTGACAATTTCTCTTTTATTGAATGAGGATTTGTGTGGATTCCCATTATTGTGCCCTTCTCTGGCCTGGCAGGGACATTTCTTATGGCCGTACCGGTTTTTGAGATTTTTCCCTTGGGTGGGGAAAGCTGTGTTCAGCTCCACGCCTGTGCCGGAGGTAAATGTCGGCGTGACCGGGTGTTCATCACATGCTTTATAGATGGGAAGAATGAAACAGAGAAGGATTGCAATCCTGCTGCATGCTTCCAGCTAATGAATTTGGTCTGTGGGGAAAAAGACATCCTCAGAAACGACCCGTAGGAGTGCACTGGGGAAGAATCAGGCCGTGGGTGATGTCGGAGGAATGTCAAGCATTCAAACCCCCACCAGACAGGAGATGAGTCAAAGCTAAAGAGATGGAGTTTCCCGAAGAGAACAAGAGATGAACCTTGGTTCTTCAGACATAGAATCTGCTCAAAGGAATTGATTATCGGGATGATAGTTTGTGCATTACCATGCTCTTTGGCCAGATGAGTTCCCCCAGCCATGGGGGAACTGACCTGATAATGATTGATATGATCAATCAATCATATTTATTGAGTGCTTACTGTGTGCAGAGCACTGTACTAAGCGCTTGGGAAGTACAAGTTGGCAACATATAGAGACAGTCCCTACCCAACAGTGGGCTCACAGTCTAAAAGAGTGCATTGAGGAAGCTAGTACAGTGCTTTGCACACAGTAAGTGCTCAGTAGATACAATTGAATGAGAAAGTAGGCAGACAAGAGCGTAGCACATTACAAAATACATGAGGTGTATGGCGGGCCAGGCCCAGTTACGTTTCAAGAGACCACGATACAGTTCTGACACTGGGCTTTAGGACCATGGTGTAACAGGGTAACAGAAGCAACGTGCCTAGTGGAAGGAGCACAGGCCTGGGAGCCAGAGGACCTGGGTTCTAATCGCAACTCTGCCAATTGCTTGCCGTGTGTGTGACCTTGGGCAAGTCACTTAACTTCCCTGGGCCTCAGTTTTCTCATCTAAAATGGGAATGAAATATCTCATCTCTCTCCTACTTGTACTGTGAGCCCCACACGGGACCAGGACTGTGTCTGACCTGATAAACTTGTATCTATCTCAGGGCTTAGAACAGTGTCCGGAACATTGTAAGCACTCAACAAATACCATAAAAGAAACCTAAAACTAATTATGAAATGGGGAATCAATACCTGTGTTCCCTCTTACTTAGACTAAGAACTCCAAGTGGGTCAGGGGTTGTGTTCAACCTGATTAACTTGAATCTACTCCAGCGCTTAGCACAGTCCTTTGCACATCGTCAACCCTTAGCAAATATAATAATAATAATAACTGGGACTAGAACCCAGGCCTCCCGATTCCTAGAACTGTGCTCTTTCCCCTGGATCAACAGTAGGGTTCATCAATCGTATTTATTGAGCGCTTACTATGTGCAGAGCACTGTACTAAGCACTTGGGAAGTACAAATTGGCAACATATAGAGACAGTCCCCACACAACAGTGGACTCAGGGTTCAAAGCTACTTTATTAGGTGACTCTCTGGGACCTTTTAAAGGATGGTATATTTGATATCAATCAATTGATCGTATTTATTGAGCTCTTACTGTGTGCAGAGCACCAAACTAAGCAATTGGGAGAGTACAGTATAACACAGTTGGAGCAAGAGAGACAAAGTTAATTGTGAAAGTCTGAAACTGCTGTGTACTCTTTGTTTCAGCTGCGATGGTCCCCAAACAAAAAATTGACTTTTGAGTGGCCAGGTGAAACTAAGGTGCTAAACACTATAACTAAACACTGTAAACACTATGTTTCAAAGGAGGAGGTTTGGCTTCTTCAGACATTTTTGGTTGTTTCTATTTGGTGAGTTGTCATGAAATTATAACCCCTAGGAAAATAAATGACACTAAACTGAGCATAGTAGATAGGTTCTACTAATAGCCATTCATTTCAGATAGGATTATATATATCAAGTTTTACTTCATGAGCAATCAGTAATCCCTCCAATTCACTAGCTGGCTCCTTGAGTTTGAAACATACAGCAAAACAAATTTTATGCTTAGTTTTGAAGTCCTATTTCAAGTGTTCTTCCCATTTCCTTTTGGTGGCCAATTTTGTTTGTTTGCAACTGCCACTTATGGGAACTTTCCATTCAGTAAAGGGTATTTTTTTTTCCTTTGACCAACTCTTTTGTACTGATTATTATCCATTAAAGGCTTTAGATCCTCTGGATGTTTGTTTATTTATATTGTTTTTGCTTTGTTTATTTTACCTACACTTCAAATATTGGGTTTTTAACAGCCTCCAGCTGTTTTTGTAAGCATTTTTCAACTTCTTTATAACCAAGATTTTCATATTCTTAGGTCTGTCTTCCCAGTTTGAGTGCAAGCTCCTTATGGCGAGCAAAGGTATCTCGGGTATCTGTTGTACTTTCCCAAGGGCTTAATACAGAACTTTGCATCAGTGGGTGTTCAATAAATAAGGTTCCTTTAAATTATCTTAATTCCCTATGCAAAAAATGTAACTTTGGTCTTTTCTCCCAGCAAGAATATGAAATTTTATCATGCGGTGATCACTTAAGCAAAATAACTCTCTCACATGTGCTTCCGTCCCTGGGTGCTGTCTACTGATTACTACTGATTATTCATTCATTCAATCGTATTTATTGAGCACTTACTGTGTGCAGAGCACTGTACTAATCAATCAGTCAATCGTATTTATTGAGCGCTTACTGTGTGCAGAGCACTGTACTAAGCACTTGGGAAGTACAAGTTGGCAACATATAGAGACGGTCCCTACCCAACAACGGGCTCACAGTACCCCAGTGCTTAGAACAGTGCTTGACACATAGTAACCACTCAACAAATACCATTGTTATTATTATTACTAAAGCTTAGATCCAATGTTATGTCATTTTTTTATGGCTTCTAGGACTGATTGTTTCAGAAGCGTCATTTATCCAATCCCAAAGCCATCTTTCTACTTCTTGATGCATTAGTAATTCAGCCAACTTAAGTGTGGTTGATTCGGGTTTCCCCAAATTACTATTAACCACAATTTTTCAGCTCCTCAAGCTTATCTGACATTTCCTGCTCGTTTTCTCTATTTGCTTTGCTTGGAGTGGGGGTAGTTTGTGGAGATGTCTTTGTTACAGTCCTACTACAGTATCTTTGCTGCATCAATAGAGATTCCTACGCAGATGGAGTTCAGAGTATTCTCTTAGTCTAATGAGATTTTTATGCAGCTACTCTTATTTGGGTCTCTGCTCTCAACTAGCGACTATTGCTATCCTTCTTGTAGAGTTCACATTTTGACAGCAGTGCATTGCAGTGATATTTTCTTCCCTCCACATCTCCCTCATGACATTTATATCAAAGTCCTCACTACCTGCCAAGGATTCCAGTTCACCCAGACAATAATGATAATGACGGTATTTAATAATAATGATGATGATGGTATTTGTTAAGCGCTTACTAGGTGCCAAGCACTGGAGTAGATACAAGATAAGGTTGGATAAAGTCTGACAAAGTCTGACGCACACAGAGCTCACAGTCTAAGAAAGAGGAGGAACAGGTATTGAATCCCCATTTTACAAATGAGGAAACTGAGTCACAGAGAAGTTGTGACCTGCCTAAAGTCACACAGCAGGCAACTGGCAGAGCTAAGATTAGAACCCAGGTCTTCTGACTCCTCAAACTCTTCTGATTCCTCTTTCCACCAGGTCATGCTGCTTCTCAACCTAACTTTTTTGTTTATAAAATGGGAATATGATTCCTCTTCTCTCACCTACTGAGAATGTGAGTCCCATGTTGGACAGAAACTGTGTCCAACCTGATTACTTTTTATCTACAGTGCTTGGTACGTAGTAAATGCTTTACAAATGCCACACATATTATTATTACTCTTTAGATTTTTTTAACATTAGAGTAGAAATTATAGCACTACCACTACCAATAATATAATTGTGGTATTTGTTAAGCAATTACTATGTGCAAAGCACTGTTTTTGGCATAGCTATGTATTATAAATTACTTAGTCACATTAATGTCTGTCTCCCCCTCTAGACTGTAAGCTCGTTATGGGCAGGGACTGTGACTGCTAATTCTGTTGTATTGTACTCTCTCAAGCAGTTAGTACAGTAAACAAGCTGGTGTGAATGCTGAAGAACTGTTTGCTTTGTCCCTGGAAAACTGATCAAGAGGAAATGGTATTCATTTAAGAGCACACATGCCATTACCGAGGGAGACTAATGCTCCGAAACTCAGTATTCTGTCTCTTGCAGTTGTGGAAAATACACATGGTCTCCCTGTGGTTATAGAAATTAAAGTATGAGAGATTTTGGTTAGCCATCATGAAGAACTCAACTCCCCTGGTAATAAAACCCAGAAGGTTATGTATTCTCTGCAATAATAATAACAATAACTGTATTACTTTTTTTAACCACTTACCTCATACCAAGTACTATACTAATCTCTGCAGTGTATGCAAGATAATCCAGTTGGGCACAATCCCTGCCCCTAACAGGGCTCAGAGTCTAAGTGGGATGGGGAACAAGTATTAAGGTGCAGGGAAGTTAAGTGACTTTCCCAAGGTCATTCAGCGGGCAAATGTCAGAGCTGGGTTTGGAACCAGGTTCTCTGACGCCCAGGCCTATTTCTCTTTTCAGAGAAGCAGCGTGGCTCAGTGGAAGGAGCACGGGCTCTGGAGTCAGAGGTCATGGGTTCAAATCCCGGCTCTGCCAGTTGTCAGCTGTGTGACTTTGGGCAAGTCACTCGACTTCTCTGGGCCTCAGTTACCTCATCTGTAAAATGGGGACTAAGACTGTGAGCCCCGCGTGGGACAACCTGATCACCTTGTGGTCTCCCCAGCACTTAGAACAGTGGCACATAGTAAGTGCTTAATAAATGCCATCATTATTATTATTATTACAGTGCTCTGCTTACATAGTAAGTGCTCAGTAAATAGGATTGATTGATTGATACAAGATACTAAGGTCCCACATGAGGCTCACATTCAAAGTTTAGAGAAGCAGCATGGCTCAGTGGAAAGAGCCCGGGCTTTGGAGTCAGAGGTCATGTGTTCGAATCCTGGCTTCACCACATGTCTGCTGTGTGACCTTGGGCGAGTCACTTAACTTCTCTGAGCCTCAGTTCCCTCATCTGTAAAATGGGGATTAAGACTGTGAGCCCCAAGCGGGACAACTTGATCACCTTGTATCCCCCCCCAGCACTTAGAACAGTGCTCTGCACATAGTAAGCGCTTAACAAATGCCATCATTATTATTATTAAAGTTTAAGGGAAAACAGGTATAGAATCCCCATTTTGCAGATGAGGGAACTGAGGAACAGAAAATGATTTGTCCAAGGTCACACAGCAGGTAAATGGCCAGGTACGTGGCGGAGCTGGGATTAGAATGAGGTCCTCTGTCTCCCAGGCCTGCGCTCTTTCCATTAGGCCACAATGCACAAGAAAGCCCAGTGTGGATCATGTAGCAGTGGATTGAGATCCAAAGACACCTCATTTATTTAATCAGGCCATCCTTATTTTTCTCTCTTATACTTGCTCCTAGCAAATGTGAATTCATTCACGAACAGGGATCACATTTCCTGTTCTGGGAGGAGAAAAATTTTTGATACTTTTACCCAGTAGATTGTTCACTCCTTGGAGGCAGGCAGCAGTACGTTTTGCTTCTATTGTACCGTCCCAACCCTCAGTACTGTGCTTGAATGCAGAAAGCACTCAATAAGCATCCTTGATTGATAGCTTTTTAGCTTCTCCGAAAGCGCCTGGAAACAGAATCTATAAATTGTGTTGCTATTTCTAGTCTGGGTGGGGTTAGAACTATCTTACAGGGGGCTATTAGCTAAATCTCTGGGTTCTTGTGGGGTTTTTTTTTAATATCCTGTTACGATTTTCCAGAGATGGAGCTTCCTGTAAGAGCTGTTTGCAGGATCGACCTCTGTGAGTGAGCGCATTTGAATCTGAGCATCGGAGCTCCTGGCCAACTGGCAATTAAGGAAGCTCTTCTAACAAGTTATAGGGTGGAAATTATTTCTCTCCTCACCCATCTGCTGTAGGAGCCATAACTCATGCTCAGAAGGAGCCCTCCTTACGGCGTAGCTAGAGGATTGGATTCAGAAAGGCATGAAGCAAGAGGGGTTTAGTGGTGTTAAAGCCTTACAAGGAACCATTGGCATCTTGTGAAAAATACAATGAAAGGGAGCGGCAGTGAATAACATTTGATGCTATTCCTCTGTGGCCTTTTTCTGTGGAAGGGGATGCCATATGACTATCCTGAGATATTACAGCAGAAGTAAAGGAAGTAGAAACTGAGTACCAGTGGGGGTTGCAGCATATGGAGAGGTAAATTATGTTCAGTTCTGAAATCCAAATTTCAGGCTCGGGGGCCGGTGTGATGGGGGTGTGGAAGGAGTTGGCATTTATGTGTGCATGTGTGTATGAGAGAGAGAGAGCGCAGGATGGTACCATTGGAGTAAGGAAGGCTGAAGTAAAGTTAGAGAAGCAGCGTGGCTCAGTGGAGAAGAGCCCGGGCTTTGGAGTCAGAGGTCCTGGGTTCAAACCCCGGCTGCGCCAATTGTCAGCTGTGTGACTTTGGGCAAGTCACTTAACTTCTCTGGGCCTCAGTTACCTCATCTGTAAAATGGGTATTGAGACTGTGAGCCCCACGTGGAACAACCTGATCACCTTGTAACCTCCCCAGCGCTTAGAACAGTGCTTTGCACATAGTAAGCGCTTAATAAATGCCATCATTATTATTAAAGTTCCCTTTCCTTCAATATCTTTTCACTCTAAAGAAAGACCAGGCAGCAATCTCAGCTAACTGCATTCCCCAGGGAAGGGCTCCTGTTAGGAATGACAGCTGAGCCTTGAGCCCTGGTCAGGACAGAGAACCTGTGTGGAGGAATTGATTATAGAGCTAATGGCTTCCGGAGCATGGCTTCCGGAGCACCACTCACACTGTCTCATCTCTGTCAGGTGTATCCCCGCTGGGGCACCGAGTGCCACAAGTGAGTAGGCTGGGAGGGGCGCAGCACATGGCAAAGTACAGATGCCGTTGTCACCCATGGAAGCCAGCTAGCTATCAATCAATCAATTGTATTTATAGAGAGCTTACTATGTGCAGAGCACTGTACCTCAAAAATCTCCAGTGGCTACCAATCAATCTGTGCAACAGGCAGAAACTCCTCATCCTGGGCTTCAAGGCTGTCCATCACCTCGCCCCCTCCTACCTCACCTCCCTTCTCTCCTTCTACAGCCCAGCCCGCACCCTCCGCTCCTCTGCCGCTAATCTCCTCACCGTGCCTCGTTCTCTCCTGTCCCACCATCGACCCCCGACCCACGTCATCCCCCGGGCCTGGAATGCCCTCCCTCTGCCCATCCGCCAAGCTAGCTCTCTTCCTCCCTTCAAGGCCCTGCTGAGAGCTCACCTCCTCCAGGAGGCCTTCCCAGACTGAGCCCCTTCCTTCTTCTCCCCCTCGTCCCCCTCTCCATCCCCCCCATCTTACCTCCTTCCCTTCCCCACAGCACCTGTATATATGTATATATGTTTGTACATATTTATTACTCTATTTATTTATTTATTTTATTTGTACATATCTATTCTATTTATTTTATTTTGTTAGTATGTTTGGTTTTGTTCTCTGTCTCCCCCTTTTAGACTGTGAGCCCACTGTTGGGTAGGGACTGTCTCTATATGTTGCCAATTTGTACTTCCCAAGCACTTAGTACAGTGCTCTGCACATAGTAAGCGCTCAATAAATACGATTGATGATGATGATGTACCAAGCGCTTGGGAGAGTACAATATAACAGTATAGCAGAGTTGGTAGACACATCCCCTGCCCACAGTGAGTTTACAGTCTAGAGGATGAGTTTAGGATTGGGGCTAGAACCCAGATTTCCTGATTTCCAGAGCACTTCTCTTTACGCCAGACCAATAGGAGAGCTATCAAAACACACTGAAAACACCCACATCCTGCCTCTGACTTAGAATGCACTCACCCTTCATATCTGACAGACAATTACTCTCCTCCATCTTCAAAGCCTTTTAAAGGCACATCTCCTCCAAGAGACCTTTTCTGACTAAGTCACCTTTTCCTCTTCTCCTCCTCCCTTCTGTGTGGCCCTGAGTTGCTCTCTTTATTCACCCCACCCCCAGGCCCACAGCACTTATGTACATATCTGCAATTTAATTTATTTCTATCACTGCCTGTCTTCCCCTCAAGACTGTAAACTTGTTATGGTCAGGGAATATGTCTGTTTATTGTTATATTGCACCCTCCCAAGCTCTTAGTACAGTGCTGTGCACACAGTAAGCGCTCGATTAACATGATTGAGTGAATGAATGTATTCAAGGAGACCGAGCATTGTCATTGTTTCCAGGTTGCTGTTGTTCTGCCCTGGGCCATTGAATGAGAGAGACTCTTTAGGTAACAATAGCAGAGGGTCCTTCCTTCCTCTGAGGTGGATTTTCTATAGTGAAAAATCATGGGAAAAATCACTCTCCCCCCAAGTGCCCCTTTGAACACCAGGATGCTTCTTAAATGCCGAGAATGCTTAATTACGAAATATGTGATAGATAATCATAACTGAAATGTTTTAATCTGCTGTTCTTCACACGCAGTCTAATCCCTCAACCCTAGTGAGCACTTTTCAGTCAATAAATCCGTTAACTTTGAACGAAGCTTCAGCCCATGTTTAGGGTACAGTGAAGGGGGACGTCCTTATTTTCAGCGCACTTGGAAGATTAAGGAGGGCAATGAAAATGGGTGGATATTCAGTGTTCCACATCTCTTGGCATGTTTCTGACACTAGGTGAACTTGATCTGCAAATAGCATAGGTTTTTTAAGGTAGCACTTGGTTTCTCTGGTTGAGGACTCCTTTTCTTATTTGGATAAGTATTTCAGCATACTACATTCTCTGAAATGTCTAGCTGGGCTCCTTCCTCCCTGCAAGAGACCCCGTGTAAAGAAATAATTTCTTCCCTTGGGATGGTTTGAGTGGTTTCAGGAGTCTTGGGTGACATGGTTGCCATACTTCTCTTTAGTGATCTCCGACTCCACAACAAAATGAATCTAAAATGATCCTCATTTCAGAGAGCTTTTCATGATTGTGAAAATGTCCCCTTTTCGTCAGATTTCATTCTCGTCATTCACGTTGGATTCTAGCATAAATACATAAAGTGCATTTCTTTGCCTCTCCACAGGATCTAAACTGCAGGGAGCAATTTTGATAGGCTTTACTGTCGTGAGGGATCATGAGTTGGCCCCAAAATCATGACAGTGTAAGAACGCCACAGGTATTTGATAAAGAGACATTTCAATCTGTCATCATCTTGTGTGCCTTGACCCCACTAATGCACCCCATTCAACCAGAGGCAACTGCAGCAATGAGGAGGTGCTCAGGTTTTTGGAGATTGTCCTCTTTCTAAGTTAGCACCATGCCCAGCTTTTCCAGGCTCTTGAGAGAGATTTTTTTTTCTTGCTCTTTTGAGCTCCGAGCTGCCGCTTAGAAGGCACTCTATTTCCCGAAATGTGATAAACAAGTAGAAGAGGGGGGAAAATCCTTCCTTAGGTAACCTCAGAACAGAAGAACTTTGTGCATTATGCAGCCCAGGCCATGCCAAAATGCAATTTGGAGGGTGTCCAGCACTTCATTGGAAAGTAATGGTTTTCACTGAACTGAGTTATGACCAGCTGTTTGCAGACAGTCTGTGACATACTGATAGAGCAGAACACCGTATGTTGCTTTCCAAATCAAATGATACAAGAAGTGTGACAGAGTGGAGAAACATCTGTCATTAGCAATTTTCAGCACGCTTCACTAATTCTGGACAAAATACGAGTAATGAACTTACCGCAGGAAACTTCAAATACTACCACTGCTGAAACAAGGATATAAACAGCTAGTTCTCCTAATGGCTTCTAATTTAATTCATTTGCAGTAAGAAACAAACAAAGTGGGTTATTTGTGTTTGATCACAGGGAGGTAAGGACTAATGCTGATCACAAACGTTCATTTTAACCAAGGGAACAGGATCACGGCACTCAACTTTCCCCAAGTTGAGAAAGAAGTCTTTATTCTCCTCACGACCACCGTGTGTGCTTCGGCTGGGGTGAAGGGGAGTAAAATCTGGCCTGTCCTAGCTACCTTCTCACGGGCAAGGCTGAGCACTGAAACTTGGGTTACGCCTCCACATTTGGGCAAGGGAGGGTATCGTCAACACAGCATCGCCTGTTCAGACCTCCCCCCGGGGAAGCTTGCATCTGGAGGATTCTCAAGACCTTCCTCAAGCTGCCCTTTCTCGTCACTCCCCTTCCTTCCCCTCCCCTGCATCTCCCTGGCTGTCTCCTTGCATTCCATGTTTTTTTCACAACCCGGTAATGAACGCATGGCCCTTCCCCCGCCCTCACGTGGCTCTTCTCTGGTTGACGCCGTGCTATTCACGACGTCTTGAATGCTGCAATCTGGAAGCGTCTTCCTTTCACTTCTCTGTGATCCGTCAAGCAATTGACATTCAAAGACCTGGTCCTCCTGGCCCTTCCTGTGATGCCAACACTGCAGTGTAGATCAGGAGAGGGGAGGAACCGGTTGGACGGACGAGGGTTCGAAAGGCAATGAAAGAAGGCCGGTGGTTCTTCCCTCTCGGAACTTCCGGCGAACGTTCAGGATGACAATCACGTGAAAGGCAGGGGCTGCGTTTCGCTCAATCCACCGGCTCACCAATGGGACTGTCTTTGGAATGGGTCCCAGACTAAGGAGACTGAAAGCTGTTCGGAACTGATGACTGTAAAATGAATGTAGGAGGTCTTTGAGTAGCTTCGTAATTAGAAAATTATTCACGATAAAATGGCCCTAATCTAGAATTCCCAGTTTCTTATACACTGGAGTGTGGTTCCACCTCAAAATGGTTTCTAGCCTTTTAACCCCTTAGATCAACACAATCCAGCCTTAGCTTGTTGTGGGCGAAATCTCTGTATTCTTCTAAGTCTTTCGCTTGCTCCCTTTTTTCTTCAGGCGGATTTGCCTTTTTTTTTTTAGAACCGTCTAAAAATGGTATTTTGGGTCCATGGGAACTATCCCTCTATTGGTGAACGCTCGCTTCTTCCAGTTTTTATAGACATCTGCATGGGATAGCAAAACAAAGGGAAAATATAGATGCCATTGAAACCCATCATTACGTTTGTGATCTAGATAATAAAGTAAGCAGACCCAAGCAATTCGCTAACACTAACGCTATTCTTTACATAAACAGTAAATGTTTAGATTTTCCTGTTCACTGACTAACAGCACACATATCATAAACACTAAGCTGTTAGAGTACGTTTCGTGTGTTGATTCACTTTAACAGTTGTTAGTGTGAAGACAGGAAAAGAAAAGTGGGTGTAATGAGACCATGTGCAGTATACTGTGAAAACACAGGCCCTTATTTGGCATAATGGGTTGCACCATAAGGGCCATAAAATTGTGCATGTGTTAGTATCATTTTAATTATTACGGGTGCCACATGTTAAGCAGAATAGCGGAACTACTAAAACAGCTTCAAAATCCTTACTGCTGATCGCTGCATTTAATTACAAATAGGAACATTTGGAGATAGGTCACCATAAAACCCTTCTGTTGTCATATGAGCTCAAATCTGATTTTTGTAATTATGTTTTTATACCACAAATCCTGTTGAATAACTAGGGGGAATAAAATTTTAATAAGTGATGATTAGACACAGGTACATCTTGCATCCTAAGAATATTTATGAACCTCCATCACCTTTAAATCCAGTCACCATCATTATTTTACTAAGGATGACGCTATGATCAATCAACCAGAATGGAAATAGGACCATAACTGTGTGCCATGAGACATTTATATCTCATGGCACACAGTTATTTTTTCTAATTGGCAAAGATAAGCCCAGTATATTCGCTATCCATTCTGTTTGTGAGAAATCTCTAGAGTTTACTAGTCTTCTAATACCAAGGTGTTTTCATTGCATCACTGCATGTCAGTCAGAGTGGAATAATATGATTCATTTTCCTAAGGAATGGTTTCATTCAGAATGATGATAACATGTCAACCGTCTTCCTGTTTTCCTAATGGAATAAGGTACCCCTGCGTTGTTCAATCAGTAACTGAAAAAGACTGTTCTGTCACAATGACAAATGAATAATGATCAATCCACCCTAACCTTGGTCACCTGCGGCATAATGGGAATACCAAGAGAAGTGGTAGAATTGGTGCATTCTTCCAGTTCGTATCACATCTCCTTTCATGCCAAAGAGTATCTCAACCCTTTGAAGGTGGACAGGCCTGAAGCCTCTCTGCACAAGCAACCTCCATGGATACCTCCAGGAGCGAGATGTGAAGAATCAACCTGTAAAGATCTACTTTAGGATTATCATGCCTTTCAAAGAATGAACTGAGCCACAAAGAATGGATTGGGTCAGCTAAGTGGATATGATACCCAGGAACCGATTCAAAGGGTGTTTGTGGATGGGTGTTCATCTCTGTATCTCTTTAGGAACCTTGGAGATATAAATGGCATATCACGCCACCATACAAGGTGCTGTTCATTGATATTATGTTCTGTCCTAGATTATTCCAGAAAAAACTTGGAGCTTCTCCCCCGTCATCTGCTCAAGAGAAGCTCCTCATGGAGGGTGGGCCTACTTCTTCAAGTCAACATTCTCCCCAGTTGAAGAGATAGCCCCTATTAGCAGAACCTAGCAGGAAATCTGTTACTGGGAAGCATTTCATGCAGTTTAATCTGCTTGTACATCTGTAACCTAATTATTCAAGAACAGGTTTGGTTTTTTGTTTCTCATGGTGTTCGTAAAGCACTTACTATGTGTCAAATGCTCTTCTAAGCGCTGGGGTAGATACAAATTGATTAGGTTGGACATAGACCCTGTCTCTCAAGGGGCTCACAGTCTAAGTAGGAGGGAGAACAGGAGAATTGAGTCCCAGAGAAGTTGAGTGACTTGATCAAGGTCACACAGCAAGCAATCGGCAGAGCTGGGTTTAGAACCCAGGTCTTCTGACTCCCACGTCTGTGCTCTTTCCACTAAACCTTGCTGCTTCTCATCCGAGTTTCAGATGGGAACCTCAGAGAACCCAATCCAGAGTTCGTTAGATTCAGGTTGCAAAAGAAGGCTCTGTTGGGAAACTCCAAACAGCAATCTATGGTACTGGGTTCTGTCACAGGCTACTCAGACCAGAGTTCCAGGCACTACAAGGCAAAGGTCATCCCAGGGAGGAGCTGGATATCTTTGCCCTGGGGCAAAGTTCATGACCTCATGTCCAAGTGATGGGCCGCTACATGATAAACTGGAGAAGCAGAGGCCTTGCAGTTTGTCCTTCCTTTGGTTCAGGCACAGAGCACTCATTGGCATACCAAAGATTGTTAGTACTCATGAAGGAAATTCATCACCTGCTAAATCAACAGCTCAGAGGATGACACCTGGTTTCATTTTATGACCAACTTTCACCTACCGGTGGATGGGCCACTTTCCAGGATAAGAGTGCACACCCCTGTGAGTTATTGATTGGAGTGACTATGTGGGCATCACACAAAACTGCTGATGTCATAGAAAATCAGAGTTCAGCAAAGTCCCCTCATTGCTTCAAAAATTAAAAATCTTGCATTTGACACTTTCACCATCATTCCAGAACCTCCCATAACTCTGGTGACAATCTTATTTCATGCCGTAAGAGGCGCTTAATGCTGGAGGGAATTATGTTCTTGAGGAGGAAAAATAAATAAAGTGTGAAAAAAATCCAAACACAATATGAATAACAAACTGGAAAGAACAAGAGGAAATGCCACCTGGCAAAAGAATCAATAAATAGTATTTATTGAGTGCCTCTGTTTGCAGGGCACTGTACTGAGCACTTGGGAGAGTTCAAATGAATTAACAGTCGTGATCCCTGCAGTCAAGAAATTTATAATCTAGTGGGCAGCATATACAGGGATGCTCTTCTACTGAGTTGAGCACCCAATGCTATTAATTGATGCTGTAGTACAATAGGAAAAAGTTTTGAGTTTGGCAGGATAAAAGGATGAAGACTGGAGAGAGTCCCAGACTATCTAAGGAATAGGAACATTTTGTCTTCATCAGTGGGAATGCCTTGCTGGGACATTCTAAGTGAAAAACAATTGATTATAGTGACAAAATTATTTTATTTTTGAGCATTATGTGCAAGACCTGGAAAGATTATGGGTTTTGGAGTACCAGGAAGTGTTAATCCTTTAATCAGGTCAGTTTGACCTCAAAGCGGGTGGAAATGAATACACTTGCCAGCCTTTCACCATTCTTCCGTGGTCTTTTTTTAATTAATTTCTCCAAGGGTGATTGTTTTCCTGTTGAAAAAGAGTACGGTTGTGTTGCCGTTTCTTAATAGAAGCTGGACAGGACTGACATTCTTTGGCACCTGGGAGTTAAAGGAGAGAACATTTTATGATGGAAGCTTGCTGGAGGTGGATTTATAATCAGGAGTAAATGATGGGAAAATTGGTCAGGCAAATAAGTTGGAAACAGACAATTCTGACACCTTTAGCACATGAGTGGTTTAGAGGTTGGTTTCTGTCTAGAGGTGACTTGAAGGACAATCAGCCCAATCTGTTTGAATGTTTGCTTCCTCACCCATGTTATCATTTTTTTAAATCCAAAACTATGAAGGTCAGGCTACACAGCTAATAAAAGCAGCGAGGAATTGGGTGTGTAGCATATCAGAAGGTCACCAATTAAGTGCCCATCTCCCCCCCCACCCCCTCAGTTTTTTGAGCTCAACTTTGTCTTGCTTATCCCAGGTCTCCAATCAGTCAATATCAAGCAGTCATATTTGTTGCGTGCCTAATTGTGTGCAGAGCACTGTACTAAGCACTTAGAAGAGTACAGTGATATAGCTGACACATTCCCTGCCCACAACCATCTTACAGTCTACAGAGGGAGACAGACATTAATATGAATAAACGAATTACGGTTATGTACATATGTGCTGTGGGACTGGGAGAGAGGATGAATAAAGGGAGCAAGTCAGGATGAAGCAGAAGGAAGTGGAAGAAAAGGAAAAGAGGGCTTAGTCAGGGAAGGCTTCTTGGAGGAGATGTGCCTTGGATAATACCTGAAAGTCTCTGGTCAGGGTGAAGAGACCCAAAATAGCTTTCAGGCTTATTAGCTCTATGATCAACACTGCACCACCACTCCCCAGGTGCTTATTCACCTTCAAGCCCTCCAAAAGTTGGTATCTATGTCATCAATTATCAAATTTAGAGACTAACACAGTGAGAATTATGAATATCAGTTAGCTGACTTCTGAGAGTGTCACCCTCTCTACCTCACAGGAACATGTGGAGCAATAAAATAGTGATTTATTCTTTAGTATTTCCTGACTGCAAGGTGAAATATGAGACAGAATGTTCAAGTTTCTCATTGTTTCAGGGTAAAAATACAAAATGGTTATTTTCAATGGCAATGTACACAGATTCAGTGGATCTCAGGAGACATATATCTTTTGATTTGATGGACATGTTTTATGATGCACTGTTTTCTGGGCTCTGGCTTACAAGACTGTGGGTGTGATTTCTTTCACTCCAAAATTAACTACATACAAGTGCGTCATTCCACTGGAAAAAGCCAATCCAATTACTACGTTAGTAACTTCAAAAATGTTTTGATGGCTGTTCCAACCACCACTAGGAGAGATCATTTGGGAAAAAAAATCCACAGAAACTCCTTTTCCATTTCCTTCAGAAAGGACCATTGTTTCTTTCATGCCACTGAGAGTTATGTTAGAAATTTGGGGTATTCTTTTATTTTTTCCCAGCTTTTTTAGTTCCAAAATTATAAAAGCTATGAGAAAAAACTGGGTTGAATACTCCATCTTTGAATTACTTTCAAACTGGAAATGATCAATTTCTCTTTCAAAATATGGTTAATTAGTGGTATTTATTAAGCACTCACTGTGCGCTGAACACTGTACTAAGTATTTAGGAAAGCACAGTACAACAGAGTTGGTAGACATGATCCCTGCTCACGAGGAGCTTAAGTAATTGTGGTATTTGTTGGGTGTTTATTGGATGCCAGGCACTGTACTAAGCGCTGTAGTGGATACAAGAAAATCAAGCTGTTACAGTCTGCGGGGGAGATAGAAATTCAAATCAATTAGGGATGTCGGGGAAAATGGTGATGGTGTTGGTAAAAGATGACACGTGTTTTTTTTGGAGACCAATTGCCATTTAGGTCCTAACTGGCTGATTGACAGTTCTACTACACTCCCAGAACACTGGGAAAATAAATTACAGCTTCTGGGTTCATTCATTATGAGCCTCATGTGGGACAGAAACTCTATGAACTGATTGCAATGTATCTACCCCAGGGCTTAGCTCAGTGTTTGGTGCACAGTAAAGGTGAAATTACACAATTATAATGGTTATTATTTCTTTATTTTAATCATTTTCAATAAATAGGTAATTATTGAGTATCTACTAAGTGTAAAATACTGTAGTAATCTCTTAGGAGAGTACAGCAGAAGCAAAACACTTATTCCCTGCCCTCAAGAGGGTCACAATATAATGGGGAAGCCAGGCAGAAAGAATTTATTCACAAATAGTGTGAGCAGGAAGAATAACAGGTTTACTACAGGAAGTAGGGCAAATTTATAATATATCAGAATGAAATGCCTAGGTGTGCATTTAAGTGTGCTTGTGTATTTCTGAGGAAAGTGAGGGGAGATAGAGAAAGAAAACTCTCAAAATATGTAACAAAATATAAAGGGTCTCTTTTGTCACATTTGTCCCTCTTCCCAAAACAGGATAGATGATATAGTGTACATTTTGGGAATGGAAATATTTCTAGTTCAGTACTTTTAAGACCATCCCAAACTGAGTTTTGTTATAGGAGGGTATAAAGAAAACTTTGGCCAATATTGGAAACCTTTCCCAGGACAAAGTAAGTTTCATTGCAGTGATTTGGTTGTAAAAACTGATCAAACACATCAGTTATATGTTGCTCAGTTATTTCCATTGATCTTGTGTCATTCAGAGTGAAATATCAAATGCTGATTCTCTTGGTTGGGTGAGGTGTTCTCAAAATGTGTGATCTAGAAATAGAAATTAAGGAATCCATCACCACTGTCAGTCACCATCCCTTAGACTGGGGACTCTCTGAGGAACATGGACTCTATCTGGCCTGATTATGTTCCATCTACCCCAACACTAAATACAGTGCTTGGCCCTTAGTAAGTGCTTAACAAATACCATTATCATCAGTACCATCACTTTCACCAAATAGTTAGTGAATATTCAGTGAATCCAATTCAGTGAAATGGGGGCAAAACATTGAGAAAATGTGGTCAAGGCCTTCAAAGTTCTTGCAGATTAGTTAGTAAAATGACATGGAGAAGGTATGCAAATGTTCCATGCATAGATTTATATATGTGTGTGTGTATGTATTTCACGTCTATATTTGAACCTATATGCATTCACATACATAATTATAACATATGTGCTTGACATACATCTTCATTCACTTAAGCTATTGGGTGAGGTTCAGCTCCCTGCATACATTTCCATTCCTTGCATCAACAACCTTTGGTTGTCAAATTGAAGGAATCAATAAACTATATCTGAACAGAAATTTTCACTTTAGGGCATACAAAAGTGTAAGTCCCTAGAGGGCAGGATCCATCTGTTTTCAATTTTATTATGTGATGTAATGAGATCAATTAATGCAGTTTGAGGATGATGAAGATGAGCAGAAGTAGAAAACTGTTCACCAGTTGAAATAGGCCATTTTGAGGATTAATTTTCATCACTGAACTACAAAGATATTTGGGTTAATACGTAACTTCACACTACCTAAGATTTTCCTGTCTCTTCCTATTGTTTTACAGTACATCGCCCACCTGTTTCATGCAAGTGTGAAAAGTCAAGATGAGAGTTCACAGCAGGTTGGTGATCAGGAGACGAAAAGTCGGTCGGAGGACGTTTCAAAGTTGCAAAGGTATTATTCTCACATGGAGTTATTTCGCAGTGGGTGTGAAAAACAGCTACTCATCAAGCTGCTGTGGTGTGAAATAGAGTTTCCTGGGAAGTGATGTGCAGACATATGCAGAAAGCCACATGTATAGTACACGCACAGACTGTGTCCCTGGCTTCGAAGCACTGGAGCACTTGCCATGAAAAGAGCTGTAAATGCAATACCCTTCATCGCTAGTGGCCAGTGGGGAATCCAAAACATTAATCCCACACATCGTTCTCTGCTTGTCTGTGGCTGTGTGTATGCACATGGTATTCACGGGCAGGGAGGAGAGAAGGGGTGGAAAGGGTAGTGATAATGATAATAATGGCGTTTATTAAGTGCTTACTATGTGCAAAGCACTGTTCTAAGTGCTGGGGAGGATACAAGTGATCAGGTTGTCCCACATGGAGCTCACAGTCTTAATCCCCATTTTACAGATGAGGTAACTGAGGCCCAGAGAAGTTAAGTGACTTGCCCAAAGTCACACAGTTGACAAGTGGTGGAGCCGGTATTTGAACCCACGACCTCTGACTCCAAAGCCCGGGCTCTTTCCACTGAGCCACACTGCTTCTCTGGTGCCGCTACCAGTCCCTGGACAATGGGGACATTTGATGCAAACTAAGAGATCAGTGTCGGGAAAGAAAGTTGGCTGCATTTCTTCACCATGAATACAGTTTTAAAAATCAACTTGTGTTTACACTGTGGCTCACCGCATCACTTCCTGTTGTTCACTTTTCCCTTTGAGAGATTGGTCAAGATATTGCCATCACCTGGTGCACACCCATTAGGATGCTTGTCTGTTTATGAAGCATCTCTTTTTTTATGGTATTTAAATGCTTACTATGTGCCAGGCGCTGTACTAAATGCTGGGGTAGATACAAGCTACTCAGGTTGGACACGGACCATGTCTCACATGGGGCTCACGGTCTTAATCCCCATTTTACAGATGAGGCAACTGAGGCACAGAGAAGTTAAGTGACTTGCCCAAGGTCATATAGCAGACAAGAGATAGAGTCGGGTTTAGAACTCAAGTCCGTTTGTCTCCCAGGCTCATGTTCTATCCACTAGCCTATGTTTTGTCTCTTGCACTAGTCTCATGAAATGCCCACGGACCTACTTCAGTTTTTCAGTCCCAGGGCTTATTAAACCACAATTCCACCTTTCCTTTGTGTAATAATAATAATTATGGTATTTTTTCAGCACTTACTATGTGCTAAGCACTGAGGTAAAAGATAATCAGATTGGTCACAGTCCCTGTCCCACATGGGGCTCACAATCTACGATAGGGAGAATAGGCATTGCCCCCTCATTTAACAGATGAGGAAACTGAAGCACGGAGAATTAAGTGACTTGCTCAAGATCAGAAAGCAGGCAAGTGGCAGAGCTGAGGTTAGAATCCAGGTCCCCTGACTCACAGACTCAGGCACTTTCAACTGGGCTATGCTGTTTCTAAAAAGCTCAAGGTTGTCAATAAGGGACTTTCAAACTGAATCCTTCACCATGCAACTTCCATCCGCGCCCTGATAGGAATCTGAAGAAGGATTGAGAGTAGAGGATGCACCCAAAAGGAAGACTAAGAAAGAGTAAGTTTAGTGGGAGAAACCACCACTGCGTGCGCGCACACACACACACACACACACACACACACACACACGTGCGCGCGCGCGCACACACACACGTGCGCGCGCGCACACACACACACACGCACATACACTCTCTCCCTCTCTCTCTCTCCCCACTGACTTTATGGTGTTTTTCTAAAAGCTAATTTCATGGAAGCTTCTTTGGGTTTTTCTGAAGAGTGCGATCCTTGAAAGCAGTTAGATTCCTTCTCATTTAACTGGTTAGCTCCTCTGTAGAAGTGTACACTTTTTATATCACCTCACTTCCCATTAGATTGTAATCAATCAATCATATTTGTTGGACACTTACTGTGTGCAGATCCCTGTACTAAGCACTTGGGAGAGTACCATATAACAGAGTTGGTAGACATGTTCACTGCCCACAACATAAGATCCTGGAGGGCAGGGACCAGGTATATTTATTCTGTTGTTCTCTCCCAAGCACTTCGTACAGTACTCAGCACAAAGGAGACAGTCAATGAATACCACTGAGTGATGAGTTTCCTGGAATCCTCTCTGATGAACCAGCAATCCACTCTGCTCCCCAGATCATCTACCTGGAAAACTCTTCAAATCCATATCTTCCTACTCCTCAAAAACCTCTAGTGTTTGCCCATCCACCTTTGCATCAAACACCCCTCCTACTAACACCCCTAACCTCAAACTTCACTCCTTTAATATCAGCTTACTCTCTTTTTCTCAATCTCGTCTATATAGCCACTGACCCCCCTTGCCCACTTTCTCCCTTGGGCCTGGAATTCCCTCCCTGTTCATATCCATCAGAGAGTCAGCCACTCTTCCTCACCTTCAAGACCCTCCTAAAGAGCACATCTCTTCCAGGATGTCTTCCCAGACTAAGCCCCATCCATCCTCCCCTCTGCATCAACCATGGACTTGGCTGTGACCCCTTACGCACTTTGATACTCACTCCAGCCCCACAATACTTATGTAAATGTTCTTATATTCTACTATTTCCACTATCTAATCAACTTTAATGTCTGTCTCCCCCTTTAGACTATCAATCAATCGTATTTATTGAGCGCTTACTGTGTGCAGAGCACTGTACTAAGCACTTGGGAAGTACAAGTTGGCAACATATAGAGACAGTCCCTACCCAACAGTGGGCTCACAGTCTAAAAGGGGGAGACAGAGAACAAAACCAAACATACTAACAAAATAAAATAAATAGAATAGATATGTACAAGTAAAATAAATAAATAAATAAGCTATAAGCTTCTTGTTGGCAGGGTCACATCTGCCAACTCTGTTGTATTGTAGTTAGTACACTTAGTACTTAGTAACACTTAGTACAGTGCTCTGCACATACTAAGCGCTCATTAAACGCCATTGACTGATTGATTGTGGAGGTACTCTACATCTTATCCCTAGATGGGCAGAATAAAAGCACACCTGCTCTATGATCATTTTTCCCATTCCATGACAGTCCAGGTATGTCAGAGGTTCCGTGACCACAGAGGTAACTCTTGACGTTTGATTTTTGATTTAGGCTAGTTTTTGCCCCTGTTGGAACTCTGGCAAACTTTGTTACCCATTACAAAATGAATTTAGTAAATATGAAGTGCGGCCCAGTAAGTTGGAGTAAGTTAGTCTTGTTTCTGTGAACAAACTGGACACCATGAAAATATCATGGTGCTGCACAGGGTGGTCAGATCTGCACTTGTTTTTATGAAGCAGCACAAATTACTGCTGATTTGAATGAATTTCTAAAATAAAAAGAGAAAAAAAATCTAGTTGGCTGCTGCCATCTTGAATATCTCAGAGAGCAGAGTTTTAACAAATCTATTCCTAGCTGTATTCATGGAAAAGCAGAAACTTCAAGCCAACTTTAACCGATTTATGAAAGCTTAAAAGGGTACTAAAGCATTTTTAAGGTATATAAATGAAAAGTAACAGCAGCAAGGAATCTAGCCTGAGTTTTTTAACTTAAAAAATTGAGTTCTTCGCAAAGTAGACATGAAAAAAGAAAATATCCTAAAATAGTGCAACAAGCTGTTTACTATGATAAATAATACATTTTACCAGAGTTCTCCTTAGTCTTTGTTGTTGGGCTATTTTGCAGAATTTATGTGATCATGCTCACTATGGTCAATGGGGCAAAACAAAGATCAAAAGACCCTTTGTTTGTTTCTCTAAACTTCCTAAGAGAATTGATTTCCAGAAACTTAATTTCCTTAAGTTCTAGACAAAGATAAATATAAATTATTTGGTAGGCTGTTTTTCTCCAAGCCCAATATTGCCAAAGATTGCTCACCCTGAAGCCTCAGTGTTGTTTTTTGGCTTGCAGACAAATAGCACAGTAGACAAAAAACAAGTGATCTGCACATTTAAACATAAAATGGGCAATCCAGTGATGAGATGTAAATTAGATCACCCTAATATCCGATCAATCCAGGATTCTGCATCCAGCAGTGGCAGCAGGAGGCTTGGAGGAATCATGTATTGGTTGCCCTCTATGATTTTTTTTTTCCCCATGGCATTTGCTAAGCACTTACTATGTAGCAGGCACTGTACTAAGCACTGAAGTAGATCCAAGTTGATCAGGTTGGACACAGTCCCTGTCCCACATAGGGCTCTCAGTCTTTATCCCCATTTTACAGATGAGGTGACTGAGGAACAGAGAAGTTCATTCATTCATTCATTCAATCATATTTATTGAGCACTTACTTTGTGCAGAGCACTGTACTAAGTACTTGGGAAGTACAAGGTGGCAACATATAGAGACAGTCCCTACCCAACAGCGGGCTCACAGTCTAGAAGGGGGAGACAGATAACAAAAGAAAACATATTAACAAAATAAAATAAATAGAACAGTAAATATGTACAAGTAAAATAGAGTAATAAATCTGTACAAACATATATGCAGGTGCTGTGGGGAGGGGAAGGAGGTAGGGTGGGGGGGATGGGGAGGGGGAGGAGGGGGAGAGGAAGGAGAGGGCTCAGTCTGGGAAGGCCTCCTGGAGGAGGTGAGCTCTCAGTAGGGCTTTGAAGGGAGGAAGAGAGCTAGCTTGGCGGATGTGCAGAGGGAGGACATTCCAGGCCAGGGGGAGAACGTGGGCTGGGGGTCGACGGCGGGACACGCGAGAACGAGGCACAGTGAGGAGGTTAGTGGCAGAGGAGCAGAGGGTGCGGGCTGGGCTGTAGAAGGAAAGAAGGGAGGTGAGGTAGGAGGGGACGAGGGGATGGAGAGCCTTTAAGCTGAGGGTGAGGAGATTTTGCCCGATGCGTAGGTTGACTGGTAGCCACTGGAGATTTTTGAGGAGGGGAGTAATGTGCCCAGAGCATTTCTGCACAAAGATGATCCGGGCAGCAACGTGACGTATAGATTGAAGTGGGAAGAGACAGGAAGTTGGGAGATCAGAGAGGAGGCTGATGCAGTAATCCAGTTGGGATAGGATGAGAGATTGAACCAGTAGGGTAGCAGTTTGGATGGAGAGGAAAGGGCGGATCTTGGCGATGTTATGGAGGTGAAAGTGGCAGTTTCTGGTGATGAATTGGATGTGAGGGGTGACTGAGAGAGTAGAGTCAAGGATGACACCAAGGTTGCGGGCTTGTGAGATGGGAAGGATGGTAGTGTCGTCAACAGTGATGGGAAAGTCAGGGAGAGGGCAGGATTTGGGAGGGAAGATAAGGAGTTCAGTCTTTAAAATATTGAGTTTTAGATGGCAGGCAGACATCCAGATGGAGATGTCTTGAAGGCAGGAGGAGACACAAGCCTGAAGGGAGGGAGAGAGAGCAGGGGCAGAGATGTAGATTTGGGTGTCATCAGCATAGAGATGATAGTTGAAGCCGTGGGAGCAAATGAGTTCACCATGGGAGGGAGTGTAGCTAGAGAACAGAAGGGGACCAAGAACTGACCCTTGAGGAACCCCTACAATAAGGGGATGGGAGGGGGAGGAGGAGCCCGCAAAAGAGACTGAGAATGAATGGCTGGAGAGATAAGAGGAGAAGCAGGAGAGGACAGAGTCTGTGGAGCCAAGGTTGGATAGCGTGTTGAGGAGAAGGGGGTGGTTCACAGTGTCAAAGGCAGCTGAGAGGTCGAGGAGGATTAGGATAGAGTAGGAGCCGTTGGATTTGGCAAGCAGGAGGTCATTGGTGGCCTTTGAGAGGGCAGTTTCGGTGTAAAGTAGGGGATGGAAGCCAGATTGCAGGGGGTCGAGGAGAGAGTTGGCGTTGAGGAATTCAAGGCAGCGTGTGTAGATGACTCGTTCAAGGAGTTTGGACTACCCAAGGTCACACAGCAGACAAGCGACAGAGCCACGATTAGAACCCAGGATGGTTTCCCTCTTGGTCATCCATCCTAATGGTAGGATCCTAAATTTCCCCCTTTCCAATCAATCCATCAGTGGCATTTATTGAACATTTACTGTGTGAAGAGCACTGCATTAAGTCCTTGGGAGAGAATAATGCAACAGACTTGGTAGACATGTTCCCTGCCCACAAGGAGTTTATAATCTAGGAGGCAAGAACCATTGCTGTCTTAACCTATTATAGACTATTCACCCATGAATTTATCAACTGGCTAGGATCTACTGAAGTTTTTGACTTGCACAACCTTTTGTGGGAAAAATTCCACTTATTCACATCTTCTTCCTTCTTCCTTCCTACACCCACTGAGGTGGACTGATTTGTGGGTAAATCTAAATCCAATCCAGAGAAAAGCCTTTAATTCATTTTGTTGTATTAGCGTCTCTGTGGAACTTTCATTCTCAAAAGGTCTCCTGGAGTGGGTTCCAGGAATTCACTCAACTGATTCATTAAAACCAGGTGCACTCTTGGGAATGTTTCAGAAAACTAGACCATCAAATAGCGTCATCTGAATCAGCAAAAAAAAAGTGGATCAAATTACTGGGGCAAAAAGATTCAAAGCATCTGGAAGCCTAGAAACTTTCATCACTTTAAAACTCTGGATCACCCCCTCCAGTGTTTACCAGTGTCTTTTCCTCCTCCTCATCCTCCTTGTTTCTATAGCCCTCCCATCCCTGCTCATCCACTGAGCAGCGTGGCTCAGTGGAAAGGGCACGGGTTTTGGAGTCAGAGGTAATGGGTTCAAATCCCGGCTCCGCCAGTTGTCAGCTGTGTGACTTTGGGCAAGTCACTTAACTTCTCTGGGCCTCAGTTACCTCATCTGTAAAATGGGGATTAAGACTGTGAGCCCCCTGTGGGACAATCTGATCACCTTGTAACCTCACCAGCAGCTTAAAACAGTGCTTTGCACATAGTAAGCACTTAATAAATGCCATTATTATTATTATCTCCTCCTGAAGTCCTCATTCTCTAGAAACTAAGATAGGAGAGCTCATGGATCCAACTGCCTCACACACTCAAGCTTGGTCAGGTGGTGGAATTTGGCCTCCTCTCCCCCCCTCCATTCGTCTGTCTTCCTGGCCTGAAAGACCCTAGGATTTGCCCAGAGACCCTGGCTGGCAGTCCAGATGGGTAAGGAATGATCTGGCAACAGCCAGGTTTAGTTCCCGAATTTTGACATTGGTGCCAGGAGGAAGGGGGGCAAAGGGAAAGGTGTGCAGAGAAATGGGCAGAGCATCTGGTTCAATACTGGAAATGGAGCATGGAAAGTCAGGCAATGCTTTCTTCTCCCTGGCTCTCTGAAAGTTCAGTCACTTTTTAGGACTCCCCTCTCATCTTTCCCTTCCTGGACTTCCTTTCTTATCCTACTCCAGGAGACTGAAATTAGCTAGTGGATCAAGATGGGCATTTCAGGAACCCTGAGCTAAACCATTATTCCCTCTTCCCATTGTATTTTTTGGGGGTTTTTTTGTCTCCTCGTTGGAAATCTAATGGACCAGGAGCAGTTTAATCAAAACAGTTCCAACTGGATGTCTCTCTGCAATGTCTTTCCAGGCAGGTCCTGCTGCCACCTGTGAACCTTCATGAGACTCTGAGTTGCTTTCAGGCCAGAGTTCACCTAGACCTCCTCTTACCCCAACCCCCTCAAACAAATCCCCCTGGAGACAATGCAAAGGGAAGAGTAAGGGGAGTCCTCTAAGTTTGTAAGCTGAATTGAGGGCAGGAATTATGTCTACCAACTCTGTTGTATTGCACTCTCCCAAGCACTTAGAGCAATGCTCTGCACACAGTAAGCACTCGATAAATACCACTGATTGATTAAGGCGGGGGGATGCTTTGAACAATCTTAGAGAAGGTTTAACAGGCCAGACTTCTGAATCTTGATGAGCTTCATCCGGAATGTTGATTAGAAGAAGTCCCAGCTCTGCCACTGGGCTTGCTGAGTGACTTTGGGTAAGTCACTTAACCTCTCTGTGCCTCAGTTCTCTCAAGTGTAAAGTGGGGATCAGGTACCTCCTCTCCTTCCCTCTTAGACTGTGGGAAATGTGTGGGGTGGGGACTGATGCTGATCTGATTATCTCCTATCTGCCCCAGCTAAATGTCATCATCGTTATTGCTATTATATTAATGTCACATTTAGGCAGGCGTATGTTTGGGAGCCTTGTAATCACAGAGAGTCCATTAGCATCGTCTCTATCATCTGTTTTTCCATGTTTGAGATATTTGAAGATTTTTAAACCGAGAAACATCTTTTCTGAAAATCCCAAACCAAATATCCTTCTGTGCTCCAACATGTTTCAGTTTCATAGGTTCTTCTTGCGTGGGGTTTTGTTTTTTTAGAGAGAGGCAAGAAAGCAAGGCAAGCATTAGATGTTTTGCAAATTTGTACTTTGATTTTGACCACCTTTTTGGCAGGCGAGTGGGGTTTGATATTGGAAGTTTTACAAACAGTTTATGTGATTATGCGTGAGGCCAATTCCATCAGTTAAAAAAATTGCAAGGATGAATTCCATTGGTTGATATGCAGCAGATATTATTTTGGTTCTTGAAAAATATAGCTTTTTGACAGCATGTCCTAGGGTTTGATTTGTCATCCCATCTGGCAAAGGACCTTTTCCTATATTTCTTAAGAAAGGAAGTTTTCGAGGAATAAAGCATCTTTCCTTTCAGCATTTCCTGGTGCCCAGATCGTCCATGTTTTTAAACAGGATTGGGCCTGCGCGTCTTTGCTTCTCTGGCACAGTCCTGACCAGGGCCCCATTTATACACTGGCCAAAGGAGGTAACTGCCCCAGGGCCACCAGGTAGATTGGGCTGGGGTCGGAACGACCCCTAAAGCCTCCCAAACAAACGATTCAGATTCATTCTGTTTGTATTTACAGATCAGTCAATCGATGGTATTTTTTGAATGTTTTGTGCAGGGAGAGCATTGTCGAGGTGCAGTGGATTCTTGGACTTCAACTCCTTGACAGTACTGACCAATGGGGAAAGAGTAGAGTACGAGTTGTGTGGTTACCCCTGTCTGTTGTGGTACCCGTAGTTCCCAATAGCTAAGGTGGGAGGGTGTTTTCTCACAGGACCCCTCATTTAGGGAAACTCAAGTTGGGGTATTCATCCCATGTTCAGGGCCGTGCACACAACTGTCTCTTCTGACGCTGTGACATGCTGTGCCCAGACAGACATATTCTGTCAGGAGACCGTGCCCTAATTGTGCTGCCGCAAGCCAGCTACACCATGTAAATACGCTGTCTGGTAGAAGTGGTGGTCTTCATCTGCAGGTATTTGGTGATGTTCAGCAGCGTTCCCAGATGCCGACTCATTAGTCATTCCCATGGAGAGTGGTGATGTCTTCTGTCACAAACGGTGGGGCCGGGGTTGGGGGGAGATATCAAGAGGTCACTCTTGTTTGTTTAAACTGCCTCAGTGTTCTCTCAGACCCTGCACCCTCTTTGGTAGGTAACCACCTTAAACAGCATCCCTGGACCAGTAAGGATGCTTAATACACAATTATCTAGAATTGTGATGGTGGAGGGGCTGCAGTCAAATTCATTCATTCATTCAATTGTATTTATTAAGCACTTACTGAATGCAGAGCACTGTACTAAGCTCTTGGAAAGTACAAGTCTGCAACATACAGAGACAGTCCCTACACAACAGCGGGCTCACAGTCTAGAAGGGGGGAGACAGACAACAAAACAAAACATGTAGACAGGTGTCAGAATTGTCAGAACAAATAGAATTATAGCTCTATGCACAAATGTTCCTGCATAGGTGACTTACTGTGAGGACAATTTAGCATGTAAATGACTTACCATGAGGATGGCACTGCTGACAATGATATTGTGTCTATTGTTATGATAGTGTTTCAGAGAGGAAATCTCTTGCACGCTTTCATATAGGGACCAATTTTTCATTGTGATTGCAGGGATGAAAAGTGAGAGGAATTTATGCATGTAAAGTTGGGGAGGAGCCAGAAAGCCACCATTTTGGGTACGTGCAGCCCCCACTGGAAACTCTCAAGTTTTTTGGAGCCCTGAGGTGAGCAAGGCTGAGATTTTAGCCCAAAAAGCTACGGGGGCGTTGTCCCCATCATTCCTGTTGCTGCTGTTGAGTTGGCTCCTAAAATCCTGGCACCCTGCTGCCCATAAAAATGTAATTTGTCGATACATTTTGTTCTGCCCATGGCCTCCCCCTGGCCTGGAATGCCTTGTCTCCGCACATCCGCCAAGCTAGCTCTCTTCCTCCCTTCAAAGCCCTACTGAGAGCTCACCTCCTCCAGGAGGCCTTCCCAGACTGAGCCCCCTCCTTCCTCTCCCCCTCCTCCCCCTCCTCCTGCCTTACCTCCTTCCCCTCCCCACAGCACCTGTATATATGTTTGTACATATTTATTATTCTATTTATTTTACTTGTACATATTTACTATTCTATTTATTTTGTTAAGATGTTTTGTTAAGATGTTTTGTTTTGGTTTTCCCCCTCCTCCCCCTCCCCATCCCCCCGCCTTACCTCCTTCCCCTCCCCACAGCACCTGTATATATGTATATATGTTTGTATGTATTTATTACTCTATTTATTTTATTTGTACATATTTATTCCATTTATTTTATTTGGTTTATATGTTTTGTTTTGTTGTCTGTCTCCCCCTTCTAGACTATGAGCCCACTGTTGGGTAGGGACCATCTCTATATATTGCAAACTTGTACTTCCCAAGCGCTTAGTACAGTGCTCTGCACACAGTAAGCGCTCAATAAATACGATTGAATGAATGAATGAATGAATCTGAGTGCCTTTTCTCACTCCTTGTCTTGTGGGTGAGCACTGCTTAGATACCAATGTTTGAAGGGAAAAGTTTCCACTAGCAGAATGTGTGCTTGTGGTGTTTTTGCAAGATATAATTAAAAAAACCCGGCTGTGTGTTTGTGTGTGTGTGTGTGTGTGTGTGTGTGTGTGTGTGTGTGCATATAGTAGGCTGACTCTAGGCTTTGAATTCTAAGAAATAGTCCCCTCACCCGGCACCATTCCTCCTGCAATCAATAGTATTTCCTGAGTGCTTACTGTGCATAGAGTCCTGTACTAAACACTTGAATACTGTATTAAGCTCTTATACCTACAAGCATAGTTCTTGCTTATGGAAAGTGGGTATATCCCCTATTTTTTTCTTTGCTCTCTCTCTCATTTTCTTTCTCTCAGCTGCGACAATCAATCTCGCACCCCTGGGGTTCCGCAAATTAGAAATGGATCCAGAATGCATTGCCGCCGTCTGACCCAAAGGATGCTCCAAATTTCATTTGATGGGAAGACAGCAGCAGAGGTGACCAGACCGGCCAACAGCCGGGGACAGATTTCCAAGGTCACCAGCTTGCTGGGGGTCAGCGAGGAGGGAGTGGCATCTGCCCAAGCTTTTTCCAATTTGCCAAATGGGTTCCACATCCGGGTGAGGTGAAGGTAAGTTCTCAGTTTTACCAAGCTTAGTTCAGCACTCCCTGCCAAAAAAAAAAAAAAAATCAAATGTAGAATCAGAGAGAGAGTCATTGAGTAGGGGTGAGGGGAGTGTGGATGGAAAAATCAGGATTCCAGAATATTTTTCTTGTAACACACGAGAGCTGTTTATGCTGTACTGCTCTCACTTACTACCTCCTGAGCCGCCACCTGCTAGAAGCAGCCCACCTCATCCAAGCGCCGTCTGGTACTGCTGGAGCATGAGGGGCAAGGCTTCCCCGTGAAGGGGGAGTATGTTGGCACTACAGGCCAGCAAAGCCCTCGAGCCTGGACATAGCTGGCACCCAGCGGAAGAGCAGGCATCATTTATTTTCTGGTCCAAGAGCCCAAGCTACTGATGAGGAAAAGACAAAGGATCTGTTCCTTTAACCTCTATTCAAATGATTTCTCAATTCTAATGGTCTTGCTTCATTTGCGGACAAATCGGAAGGGGCAGAAGAGGCTACGGGTGGGTCACAAACTTCTCAACTTTCAGCCAAACTTTCTTGGCTCTTTACTCTCCCCTGGGTAGAGAAGGCGATGTTACTTGTGTATACTCAATTGTACCTTCATTCATTTAATGTGGTTATTTTGGTCTGTCTCCCCGCATCAGAAGAGTGGGGAGAGCATGAGCAGGTGTCTCCTGTTTTGTTGTACTTTTCCAAGTGCTTACTCAATAAATGCCATTTCTTCTAACGGATAATGTGGAGGAAATGTTCGATCGGAGAATCACTTGTGGTGACTACCTCATTCGTAGAGTAAGATGATGAGATTTGGGGTGATTAGGGAAGTTGCTTTAAATCTGAACTTATTCTGAGAGAAAAATATGTGGAACAAAAGAACAGTCGCCTGGCTTCCACCTTTGTGGCCTCAAGATTGTAAGCTCATTGTGGGCAGGGAATGTGTCTGTTATACGGTTACATTGTACTCTCCCGAGCACTTAGTACAGTACTCTGCCCACAGGAAGTGCTCAATAAATATGATTGACTGACTACAAACCATTCTGAATGATAAAAGTCCATGAATTCTTGATCTTCTGCCTTTCACTGTTGAGAACTGTGCTATTTAATGAAGCAGCCACCTGATAACTCCTACTAACCTGGTTATTATTTGCTCTGATATTTGAAGAACCTTAAATTCAGCCCTATGGAATTTCAAGTGCCACTTCAACAGATGGGACTTCATTTCCCAGCCTGCAAAATGGGATAAAAGAACTCTGCCAGATCATGTTTCCTGAAGTTATTGGAAGTTTAGTTAGGGAGGGCCTTATTTAAAAACATGTTAACAGGAAATTCCTTCTTCTGTGAAGAGCTTAGAGCCAAATACTGTTGGTGTTTATTCAATAACAAATATTTAAGAAATAATAACCAATCTGCCTAGTACCTAAAGAAATAAGGTCAGATCTTTACAAAGCCAAATAATTGTATTTTAAAGGGTTATTTTTGGCTTCCTATCCATTATTTCTCTCTGTTCTCATTGTTTTTATACCCAGTTTCAGATAAATCAGTGAATGACATTTATTGGACATTTACTGTGTGCAGAGCACTGTATTAAGCCCTTCAGAAAGTACAATGCAAGAAAGCTGATAGACATGATGAACTTTAAACTTATCTTTAAATTCTATATTGAAATTATTTATTCATATTAATGTCTGTCCCCCTCTAGATGTTATGCTCATTGTAAGCAGGGAATGCGACTGCCAATTTTGTTGTATTGTACTCTACTGAGCACTTAATACAGTCCTCTGCACACAATAAAAACTCAGTAAATATTATTGATTGATTGAGCCTTACCCATAAGGAGTTTACAGTCTAAAGGGGCAACAGACATTAAAATAAATTACAGAAAGGGAAACTAATAGAGTGTAAGGATATATACGAAAGTGGTGGGAGCTGAGGGTGGAGAGATTATCATGTGCTTAAGAGGTACAGCTTCCGAGTGCAAAGGCAGTGTAGGAGGGAAGTCTTAGAGAAATGAGGGCTTAGGGAATTCCTCTTGGAGGAGATGTGATTTTAAGAGGGCTTTGAGAATGGAGAAAATGATGGTCTGTCAGATATGAAGGGGGAGGGAGTTTGTAACCAGAGGGAGGATGTGGGCAAGAGTCAATGGTGGGATAGGTGAGATATAGGTAAGATTGAGGTACAGAGACTGGGTTGGCATTAGAAAAGTGAAGCGTGCTCGTTGGGTTGTAGCAGGAAATCAGTGAGGTAAGATAGGAGGGGTCGACCTGATTGAGTGCTGTGAAGCCAGTGATATGGTGTTACTGTTCGATTCAGAGGTTAATGGGCAACCACTGGAGATTCTTGAGGAGTGGAGAGACATGAGCTGCATGTTTTGTGAGAAAAATGATCTGGGCAGGAGAGAGAAGTCTGGACTGGAGTGGAAACAGGAAAGTCAGCAAGGAGGCTGATGGAGTAGTTAAGGCAAGATATTAAAGGGCTTGAATCATGCAGTTTGCAGGTGGGATGCAGGTGGGATTCTAGAGATGTTGTGAAGGTCATCAGATCCCGGCTTCTGCTTTTGAGTCAGTGAAAAATCTGAGCATCTGGGATAGCTGGTCTGCCTCATTTTTACAGGAGGGAGATACCTAGTCTCCCTTGATATACTGATCCAGGGTTTCTCACCCTCAAAATTAGGGCATTCTTCCAGGTACCCTCCCCCTCTAGACTATAAGCTTGCTTTTGTGTCTATCAACTCTGTTATGTTGTACTCTCCCAAGGGCTTAGTACAGTGCTATGCACACAGAAAGCCCTCAATAATTTCAATTGATTGATTGGTGTCCGACCAGACTGTCTTCTGCTTTGTCACACTGATTTCCTCTTGTTTAGTCATTTGTAGAAATGGAGAAAACAGGTCAGTATCTTCCACACAGTCACTTGGGATATCCTTAAAGTACTTCTTGTGCTTCTGTTATTCTTTCCTTAATGCTTAAACAGTCCATGGTACTCAGGAGGCACTTGGTAATTACTCTTACTATACTTAATAATTCAGTTCTTATCCTTTTCTTCTCAGACTGAACACCCCCAATATCTTTCATCTTTCCATTCCCTTTATTATGTTGATCACATTTCTTTGGAGCACATCCATGCAATCATATATGGCCTTTCCATGATGATGAAATACCAGCTCTGAAAAAGTCCAACAGCATTGCTGAAGGTTGTAACTTCCTTTTCCTTAGTAGTACATCTCCCTAGCTTGGGAATGTATCTGAGACCATTTAGATGCCACAGTGGCTCTCTTTGATGTTAGCATTCTACCTGAGGCCTCTGACTTCTGAAGTGGAAACCTTTAGTTCTTTCAGTTTATACAAAAGCTCATCCTAGTAAAGCAGGTTTTTTTGTAATCCACTGAAATGATTTCTCTTTTTTTAATGGTAATAAAATCTTCTGGTCCCCAAGCCTCCCTCTCATATAAAACGGTAAACCTCTCGTGGGTTTACTCTGAGGGTAAGTTACTTACCGTTTTCAGGAAGTTACAGTGTTCCTTTATCACTCACCTCATCCACAGTGCTTAAAAAACCCTCTAAAGGCACACTTATTAGCCGACAAATGAGGTAATAAGTGACATTTTCTTCTAGATGTGTCCACATTTTGGATTTATCACTCCAGCACGAGTCATTACCAGTATCTCAGAGGGTTTCCAAGAAAAGAATTGTGCCTCATTATCAAGTTTCTTGTGGTCAGAAAATTTGATCTTGCAGAGACACAGTGCCCAGACTAATCTCTGTTTACCTTCTCTTGTAATCCATTCACTGCCCCTTGCAAAATGCTACATAAGGTTGTTGATACCAGTTAGTTCATTCATTCACTCATATTTATTGAGCGCTTACTGTGTGCAGAGCACTGTACTAAGCACTTGGGAAGTACAAATCGGCAACATATAGAGATGGTCCCTACCCAACAATGGGCTCACAGTCTAGAAAGGGGAGACAGACAACAAAACAAGTAGAGAGGTGTCAATACCATCAGAATAAATAGAATTATAGTTACTTAATTAATAGATTCTAGAGCATGAGTACATTAATAGTGGAAATATTTTATTATTCATAATAATTATAGTAATGGTATCTGTTAAGCCCTTACTATGTGCCGAGCACTGTACATAACTCAGGCATAGATATATGATAATCAGGTTGCACACAATCCCTGTCCCATATGGGGCTCACACTCTTAGGGGAGGGAGAAGAGTTATTTAATCCCCATTTTACAGCTGAGGACACTGAGGCACGGATATGTTAAGTGACTTGTCCACAGTCACACAGCAGGACCGTACTCTTTCTACTCTCTGAAGACATCCCATAATTGCTTGGAGTAGATGAAAAAAAATATGTAACACATGTTTTAAATTGCATGCCTCTATCTGGACAGAGCAGAATGGGATGTTGGAAGAAAAATGGCTTTGCATAGGCACATGGAACCAGTCAAGATGTGGGCATTGTAGCACAAGTTTTCCCTCAACCCATGGTTTGTCAAGGATGTAGATCCTTAGAGGAGAACTGTGTGCATCATAGCCAATCAATCAATCAGTGATATTTATTGAACCCCTACTGAGCAGAGTGGTGAGACTGTACCATCCTCTTGGGGGAGAGCCATAGGAGACCCAGAAACTGGGAGAAGCTTTTCATTCTCTGATTACCTCGATAATCTGTTATTGGAGTTTACTTAAACTTTTTTATTTGGAGACAATAAACATCTTTTGGCAAGATTCCAGAACTTAGATTCTAACACTGAAGTCTACCCAGTCTATTTTAGCTATTAGTTTTCTATATTTCTAGCCAGTTTCACCAAAATAAAGACAGAAGCTTGCCCTAGGAACCAGGAGGGGCAATCACATACCAGAACAATAGGTGAAAACACATAGTTGAGATAAGCTTAAAAGGCAAACAAGCCTTGGTTGATAAGCTGTGGGTACCACCCCCATTTCCCAGAATTTCATAGGCAGGACAGTAACACCCACCAGAGAGAAGATGCTGCTAGGCAGACACCATTCAGACAGTCAGAGGCATGACAGACCAGTCAAGTTTGTATACAGAACAAGTGAAAATGCTTCCCCTGCATTTTGTGCATTTTGCAGTCTTTCCACCTGATTCTTTTTTTACAAAGGTGAGCTAGGTCATTAAGCCCAGATTGCATCTGTGGTGAGCAGCGCAGTTCAATAATCATGTAATTTCATCTCCTTAAAGCAGCTTTGGAGTTAGTTTTCTGGTTACCCTCTCTTTCTTGATATATCCGTGTACAGTTAACTATACAGCGGCACATGCTATATTTTGCTTTTTATCCTCTCACTGATTATTTGTGTGTGTATGTTTTCTTGCCATCTTCATTAAAGTATAAGCTCCTCAAGGAGAGGGCCTGGATCTTATTCTCTTTTGTTCTTCCCCTAGACCCATTGCGCTCAATGTTCAGAGTTCACCTAGCCCTTTTATAATGTTTTTAACTGTATTTGTTGGGCACTTACTATGTTCCAAGCGCTGTTCTAAACACTGAGGTAAATACAAGGCGATCAGGTTGACTATAGTCCATGTCCCACATGGGACTGAGTCTTAGTCCCCATTTTACAGATGAGGCAACAGAGGCACAGGGAAGTTAAGTGACTTGCCCAACGTCACATAGTTGATAATTAGCAGAACTGGGGATTAGAACCCAGATCCTTCTAACTCCCAGGCTCACATTCTATCCACTAAATTCAGGAGAATGCAAGTGGCCTAGTGGAAAGAGCACAGTCTGGGAGTCACAGGGCCTGGGTTCTAATCCTGACTCTGCCACTTGTCTGCTGTGTGACCTTGGGCAAGCCACTGAACTTCTCTGGGCTCAGTTATCTCGTCTGTAAAATGGGAATTAAGACTGTGAGCCCCGTGTGGGACATGGACTGTGCATTAACTGATTAGTTAGTATCCACCACAGTCCTTAGTACGTGCCTGGCACATAGTAAATGCTTAAAAAATACCATTAAAAAAAAAAGACTTGAGTCTGCCATCTATACATGCCCATCTCTTGCACATCACACTGTGTCCAGATGGGAAGTTCCCTAATTGTGCTGTCACATTCTAGCCATAACATCATGGCAGAATGGGGTCCAGGCCTTCATTTAATTCTGCTGCTGCTGCTACTGCTCTCTGAATTCCAGCATGGGCCCCATGAACCAGAGCTTACTTTCATAGCTGCCTAAGTGCTCTGCACACAGTAAGTGCTCAATAAATACTATTGAATGAATGAATGAATCACGTTTCTCTTGGGCAGGGTGTAGTTGAATGTGTCCAGGGGCTTGGGTTGGTTTGCCCTGTTCCTATATTTATGGTCACATTGACCTTTGTGACTGATTACCCACAATCTCTTTAGCTAGTCCTTCCTGCAAGGAGGTAGGCCGCCGCCAAAGTGGAGAGACCCCCCGGAGAGTCCCGTTGCCTTTCATGGGCTCATTTTACGTAAAAGCAAGTTGTCAGGCACAAGCTAATCTTCAAGCCTGCGAAACCTGCCTTATGTGGTGTCAGTTCCTTCTCCTTAGGCTAGTTTCCGTGGTCCCAACATGCCAGACTAAAGGTATTTTTTCAAACTCCATGAAACGCCCAGCTTGCTGCCCTGGGGGAATGCCGATTTTCATTTGGCCAATCGCCCTCGTCAGTGGTTTCGTATGTCCCGGGCCCCCAAAACTTGTTTTGACATTTTTGTTTGCTGACACGGGGTTTGGCCATAAACCCTCTAAGATGTTTCCAAGGTCCACCTCAGTCCCCTCTGGGCCAAGTTGTAGTTGCAGGGACTCCGGGGTGTGGAAGCGAACTCCGTAGAATTAATTTGGGGGGCAGGAGGAGAAGCCTGAGAATGGAAGATAAAAATTACTTTTAACACTGTCGTTTTGGCAGGACTCTTCACTTCTCCATAGGCTCTGAGGCAAGGCTCTAGGCGATATACACCACCCTCCGGCATAGGCAAACATGGGGGGAAGGGGAGGGGAGAGTGCGTACAGCATGTGTGTCCTGGAGGCTTTCTAATCTCCCGGCACAAATGCTTCAAACCCAGAACATGAACAACCAGGTTATCCTGCGTGGGAAGGAGGAGCCTCAGAACAACCTCATCAAGCTCACTGCCAACCTCTCGCCCACATCCTAACTCTGGCCTGGGACACCCTCCCTCTTTAGACTGTGAGCCCACTGTTGGGTAGGGACTGTCTCTATATGTTGCCAACTTGTACTTCCCAAGCGCTTAGTACAGTGCTCTGCACACAGTAAGCGCTCAATAAATACTATTGATGATGATGATGATATCCAACAAACAATTACCCTCTCCACCTTCGAAGTCTTAGTGAAGGAACATCTCCTCCAAGAAGCCTTCCCTGACTAAGCCCTCATTTCCTTTCTCCCGCTCCCTTCTGCGTCACCCTTATTTGCTGCCTTTATTCAACATCCCCCTATCAGCTCAGTCCCACGGCACTTATGTACTTAACCATGATTTATTTATGTTCATGTCTGTCTCCCCCTCTAGACTGTTAGCTCATTGTGGGCAGGGAATGGGTCTGTTATATTGTACTCTCCCAAGTGCTTAGTACAATGCTCTGCACACAGTAAGTGCTCAGTCCTATGATCGATTGATTGTTTGATTGCAGGTGAGCCCCTCTCTTGGGAAAAAGAATCCATACCCACTTTTTTTGACTGGTAAAATGGGAGTGGTGTAACTCATAGCATTTTCCACCAATGTTGCCCAGTTGCCAACTGGGTGGCAGTAACTATGTGAATATTCTGGTTCTTCTCCACGGTAATCATGGCCCCCAGAATACAGAATGGGCATCAGCAAATAGGGTAGCCTACTGGAAAGAGCACAGGACTTGGGGGTCAGGAGACCTGGGTTCTAATAGCAACCCCCCCCCCCACACACACACACCATCTGTCTGCTCTGTGACCTTGGGTGAGTCACCTAATGTCTGTGGTCCTCAGATTCCTCAACTGTAAAATGGGGATGAAATACCTGTTGTCCCTCCTTAGACTGTGAGCCCTATGTGGGATGGGAATTGGGTCTCAGTTATGAGTCAATCCATCAATCAATCAGTGGTATTTATCAAGTGCTTCCTCCATGCAAAGCACTGTACTAAGCACTTGGGAGAGTATAATTAAGTAGGCACAACCCCCACTCTCAAGGAACTCACAGCCTAACTGTGGAGATCAGATTAATTGCATCCACCTCAGCGCCAATCACAGTGCTTGCCACATTGTAAGCATTTAACAAATATCACAGTGATTATTATTATTGGTATTGGTTCTAAGAATACAAAGGAAGGGCCTCGAAAACACATCCCAGAATAGCCACCCGGTTTCCCAGAGAAAAGACAGTGGAATGTTTTCATGCGTGCAGTCCCCATTTTCACAGGACCCCAGCTGAGGGCAGAGACAGACGGCGGGAGCGCTGAGAGCCCTCGATCTGACCTCTACCTCTAGGAAGAGGGGCGGCAACAAGCGTGTCCCCGTAGCCGAGCCACCGGGGAAAGTTTTCCCAGGCTTCCATAGCCCAGAGGCTCCCCGTGATCCCTAGGATATTCAGATGAATCTGTCAGGGACGAGAGTCTGTGCTTGAGTTCCCGGTCAGGCCCGATGACATTGATTTGTGAGCATAATGCTCGACTGCGGGATGTGTGACAGATAAATTTTATCAAAATTAAGGCACAATTAAACATTTCATCTTCCTAATTACTGGCTGTAGATTCAGCCTGATGACCATGTGCTGTAAGAAATCAGCGACCATTACACATTTTAATGGAGCACAGCTGTCTTACAGCTTGGTAATATTTGCACAGTGCCACAGAACTGTAATTTATGATAAAAAGAAAAAATGTGTATTGGCTCTTTTTTGCCAAAATAGATTAAGGATTCATATACTTTAATGAGATTTGGACCTAGCCTTGGATTATCGTTATAAATGATTTATGTGCATGTTGGTGGACTCCTGTAGTTCGGAGTTGATTTGTGTTTTGGTCGACCAATATGTAATTCAGAATTTATTCGATGCCAACCCTCTGCATTTATTTTTTTTTCTCTTTTCTTCCTGTTTGGGTGGACTTTTCTGTCCAGCCTGACAAAAGAAGGGCAGCTGGGAAGGCTGAGAGGCCCAGGGCAGAGGCAAGGTAAGCACTTAGTATAGGGCTCTACCCTAGTACGTGCTCAATAAATGCAATTGATTGATTGATTGTCCCTTAAAGTCTCCAGGCTGCTGCTCCTTCTGTGCAGGGTGAGGGAGGGTGATCTAGGAGCCGAGGAAGCATTGCATGATAATAATGCTGATAATATTTGTCAAACATTTACTACATGCCAAGTGCTTTACTAAGCACTGAGGTAGGTTCAAGATAATGAGGTTGAACACAGTCCCTGTCCCACATGGGGCTCACAGTTTCAATCCCCATTTTACAGATGAGGTAACTGAGTCCCAGAGAAGTGAAGTGCCTTGCCCAAGGTCACACAGCAGACATGTGGTGGAGCCAGGATTGGAACCCAGGTCCTTCTGATTCCGAGGCCCAGGCTCTATCCACTAGGCTACACTGGTTCTAAGACTTTATAGAGCCGTGGAAATCTGCAGGCTAAGCAGCTGGCCAGGGCCCAGGCTCTTTGGAGGGGGGTGGGAATACCATGTGATCTTCTGACCTTTGTCCCCTCTGTCCTAGAACATGGGGAGAGGGCCTACCAATCAATCAATCAACAGTTTTTATTAATCACCTACTTTGTGCAGTGCACTGTATTAAGCTTTGGAGAATACAATAGAATTTGGTCAGGGAGCTTGCAGTCTATCTGGGTGAGGGGAAGAAGGAATTGTGAGGACTAATTTCGGCTCTGCCACTTATGGCTTGGTGACCTTGAGCAAGTTTTCTCACCTGTAAGATAGGTGTTCAATGCCTGTTCTCTTTCCTACTTAGACTGAGAGTCCTGTGTGGGATAGGGCCTGTATCTGAGCTGATTAACTTGTATCTATCTCAACACTTAGAGCGGTACTTGACACTAGTAAGTGCTTAATGAATACCACAATAACTAATGAGGATGGATTTGTAGGCTGGATCCAAGTATGGCACACGCAGTGATTGCCCTGAAAGAGAGGGCTGTTCCTGTCTGGCTTGTTTGGCTCTCCCCCGAGCCTGGAATGCCCTCCCTCTGCCCATCCGCCAAGCTAGCTCTCTTCCTCCCTTCAAGGCCCTACTGAGAGCTCACCTCCTCCAGGAGGCCTTCCCAGACTAAGCCCCTTCCTTCCTCTCCCCATCGTCCCCCTCTCCATCCCCCTCATCTTACCTCCTTCCCTTCCCCACAGCACCTGTATATATGTATATATGTTTGTACATATTTATTACTCTATTTATTTTACTTGTACATATCTATTCTATTTATTTTATTTTGTTAGTATGTTTGGTTTTGTTCTCTGTCTCCCCATTTTAGACTGTGAGCCCACTGTTGGGTAGGGACTGTCCCTATATGTTGCCAACTTGTACTTCCCAAGCGCTTAGTACAGAGCTCTGCACACAGTAAGCGCTCAATAAATACGATTGATTGATTGATTGAGTACTAATAACTGTGGTATTTGTTAAGCGCTTACTATGTGCCAGGCACTCTACTAAGCACTGGGGTGGATACAAGTAGTGATGTTGTGCTCCCCCCTCTGCTGTTTGGTGTTATTTTGTACTCTCCCAAGGCTTAGTACGGTGCTCTGCACACAGTAACCACTCAATAAATACGAATGAAAGAATGAATGAATCAACAACCTACTTATCCCTCTCCTATTTCCCTATCTTTACCAGGAAGAGGTATGCAAAGAGTGTGTAGGGGCAAGGTTCATTTAGGAAAAAGGACAGTCCTGAAAGTCAGAGGACCTGGGTTCTGATGTTGTAATAAGCACTTGGGAGAGTATAATAAAGTACATGCAATCCCCACTCTCAAGGAACTCACAGCCTATCTGAGGAGATCAGATTGTATTGCATCCACCTCAGCACCATTCACAGTGCTTGGCACATAGTGAGCATTTAACAAATACCACAGTTATTACTATTATTGGTATTGGTTCTAAGAATACTAAGGAAGGGCCTCAAAAACGCACCCCAGAATAGCCATGTGTGACCCTGGGCAAGTCACTTAACTTCTCTGTGCCTCAGTTTCCTCAACTGTAAATTGGGGATTCAATACCAGCTCTCCCTCCTACTCAGAGTGTGGGCCCCCTGTGGTACAGGGACTCTGTCCGACCTGATTAATTCATATCTACCTCAGTGCTTAGATGAGTGCTTAACACATAATAAGCATTTAGCAGATACCATAAAAAAAAAGAATAGTGAAAAGGAAACCTTCCATCCAGGTTCTTTGAGAATGTCAACATCATAATTATGGTATTAAATGCTTACTATGTGCTATGCATGAGATACAGATTGGGCACAGTCCCTGTCCTACAAAGACAGAACTGTCCTAGAAAGTTCAGGTCACACAGCAGGCCAGTGGTAGAAAGGGAACTAGAACTTCTAAATCTCAGTTCCATCGTGCTCTTTCCACTAGGCCACACAAATATCATCCATTCTCCCTGATCTCCACCACATTTTAACCATCCTGAATTCCTCCTCGGGTTTGCTTTTCCACAGGCACATGGTTTTGAGGAGGTAGGAAAGAAGGGAAAATGGAAAGAGGCTCGTAACTCTAGGCCAGTCTCCCGGTTTGGGGCATCTACTACTTGGCTGCATTAGATCACCTGATCCAGTACATTGAGCAGTCCTGAAATATGTATGTGGGAAGGAAAGATCTCATATTTTTATCATTGAAATCTTCTCTGGGGCTTGATTTATTTCAGCATTCATATGCTGGAATGTTTCCTACTGTACCAGGTTGCATATGCTTGCACACTAATTCTCAATTGCCGTATGCAGTTTGTGACAACCATCTGCTTAGACCTCCCTTAGAATTCTTTCTCCCACTCAGCCCAGCTGAAACGAAAATATGGACAGAAACAACTTCTGCAAGGGAATGAACAAGTTAATAGCTGGGTTGGAGCTCTACTGAGTAGCCTGGTTTTTTTTTTTTCTTGCATTAAAATGTTCCTGCAACTTATGCTCGACTTATCAAATATTTCTGACACGCAAAGCCTGGCACTTAGCAAAAAAACTGTAAGGGGGAAAAAAAGCCACATTTCCTCTGACAGTCTTGGCTTTGGAGGGAAGGTAGTAATAAAATATGTACAGAGAATGCTGGTGGCTTAGTGAAATCCCACCACACTGCCGTGACAACTTAGACTCCCCTTATGGAGCATCTTGTCACACTCCAGAGGGAGAGAAGGGAGGGACAAAGGAAAAACAGCAACGGGATCACATATGACTTTAAAAAAGAAAGTCAATGGCAAATTTTGTATGTGGTCTCCAAAATGTGGGTGAGCAAATCTTGTGTAGGTATTCCTTGACCAGGGAATCTCTCAAGAAAAGAAACAAAAGCCTGTATTGGTGAGGTTCTCCTAGGATCTCAGTTCTGATTGGGCTTGGGAAGACGAAGCTGGGGAAGGGAGCTTGGATAAGTTTGGGACTCAGAAAACCCCAACCCATTTCAATCAATAGTATTTGTTTAGGGCACACTACGTTCCAAGCATGATACACTAAGGTACTTGGCGGCGGCGGGGGGGTACAATAGAGTTAATAGACACAATCTCTGCCCTCAACAAACTTACAGTTTAGTGGAGGAGACAGACAGTGGAATAATTTACATATAGGAGGAAAAGGGGAAAAGAAATGTTGAGTGATTTTGTAAGTGAAAGAGTATATAAGTCAACGTGTACAGAAATGCTGCAGGTGGTTGTGGGTATATAAATGCATAGTTGGAGCAGAAATGCTGAGGTATTATGGGGCGGGGGGGGATGTAACCTGGAATCAATCAATCAATCTGTGGTATTTATTGAGCAAAGATGAAATAATAAATGGGAAAGGCCTTCCAGATGAGAGGTGATTTTAGGAGGGTTCTGGAGATCAGAAAAGAAAGAGCAGAAAAAGGAAGGGAGTTCCAGATTGAGCAAAGATGAAATAATAAATGGGAAAGGCCTTCCAGATGAGAGGTGATTTTAGGAGGGTTCTGGAGATCAGAAAAGAAAGAGCAGAAAAAGGAAGGGAGTTCCAGATTGTACGTGGTTGTATTAACTCTAGGTGCATTTAAAGACATAGATTCTATTTTTGTACTACTCTGTGTGCAGGTTTGTTTTTTGGGACCTCTTAGTTTCTGAGTTGTACAGATTGGATGAGGAGAAATTATATTGCAAAATTTCAATTGCAAAATGTTGTAATTGGAAAATGGAAATGTGATGATTGATGGTCAGGAGCTGGTGTAGAAATGTGTTGAGAGATTATAAAGCAAATAAGAGTTTTGTTGGGGTAATTGAAATGTGTATATATAGAGCTGTCCTTTGGGCACAGCGATGACAGTGAGGTTTTCTTTTTGTTTTGTTTTTATGGTATTTACTAAGGCCTTCTATGTGCCAGACACTGTACTAAGCTCTGGGGTAGATACAAACTAATCCACCTGGACACAGTTCATGTCCCACATAGTAATCCCCATTTTTTAGATGAGGGAACTGAGGCACGGAGAAATGAAGTGACTTACCCAAGGTCACACAGCAGATGAGTGGCAGATTTGGGATTAGAACCCAAGTCTTTCATCAGACCTGTGCTCTATTCACTAAACCAAGGTGCTTCTGAGTGTGTGTGGGCATAATGGACAAATCCAGTGTGTGAATGATTTATAGGCCTTTCCTCTTCCTGTGCATGGAACCATCACCTCTTACTGTTCTGCTCCATGACCAACCACATGGAAAGGGTCCTCAGTAGGTGATTTCTGTAGATGTCCTTTGGCATTGTGATTCAGTTAATCAATAGTATTGATCAAGTGCCTACTATAATAATTATAATGGTATTTGTTAAGCGCTTCCTATGTGCAAAGCACTGTTCTAAGCACTGGGGAGGTTACAAGGTGATCAGGTTGTCCCACCGGGGGCTCACAGTTTTTTAATCCCCATTTTACAGATGAGGTAGCTGAGGCACAGAGAAGTTAAGTGACTTGCCCAAAGTCACAACAGCTGACAGTTGGCAGAGTTGGGATTTGAACCCATGACCTCTGACTCCAAAGCCCTTGCTCTTTCCACTGAGCCACGCTGTGTGGAGCACTGTACTAAATGCCTGGGAGAGTACAAGAGAGTAAAGAGACATGGTCCCTCCCCTCAAGGAGTTTACACTCTAGCAAGGGAGATAGTAAAATAATTTTCAGGTAGAAGGAGGAAGGAATACGGGATATATACATGAGTTAAGAATGAACAGAGAACAATGTTAGGCAAGGGCAATGTTGAAATGTTTGAGGAATCATACTTAGCAGAAAGAGCCTCCATCACACGGGGAAGTTGACATATTATACCACATGGACCTTTTTATTAACATGGATATTTATTTGTGCATTTGATCATTTAAATAGTTGTATTTCTTCCTGCTGTATCCTTGTTCTTTCTTCTGCTTCCATTACTTGTAAATCATTTTTGCCTCTCTGTCTCCCCTTTTAGACTGTAAGAGTCTTAAGGGCAGAGAATACGGGACTTGTTTCTGTTGCACTCTCCCAAGTGCTTAGTACAGTGCTTGGCACTCAGTAGATGCTCATCAATTGATTGATTGTCAGTCCTACAGTGAATCTTTCATCCCCTTTATACTCATGGAAATATTTCACCTTCTGAAATGCCTAATTTAACCACAGAGGACAACTACATATTTTATATACAGAGACAGAAAGGAATAGAAAGAGGTGGAGAGATGCAGCATGTAATACATTGCAAATCAGTGAAATAAAAGTATAAACTAATGTAATAAAGGGAGAAATAGCATGAAATCAAAGGACATATTTTGCAAAATGAATGGTGTGAGGCCTAGAACAGTGCTAGTATTCTTTTGGGAGAATAAGAAGGTAACAAAAGGTTACCTTCAAAGAAGTAACAAAAGCACCTTCTCAATGCTCTCTGCAAAGCAGATAGGGAAAAGGATTAGGAGACTCAGATGGGTCAGAACCAGATAAATTAGGCAAAAGGAGTTGTTATGCAGGGAAAGGAAAATGGTTTTCAAGATACCCCTCCTCCCCACAGCACTACGACGAAGGTGAGAGCAGAGGGAACAAAGACGAGAGGAGAAAAGGGACTTGAAGTCCCAAGTGCTCCTGAGCAAGGATTAGTAGACACATTCCCTGACCACAATGAGCTTGCAATCCAATGGTTTTCAAAGCATTCACAGTGGTTTAGGAAGCACCAGTGCTTTCACAGTCAAAATTATTCCATGAGCCCACTTCCCACCTTCACACAAACCCAACCTCTCAAATAGATGCATTCAAACTTCACAGTTCTGGGGTAGTCACTCCAGTTTCTCCCAAGAATAGGTTGTGGATTCTCCCACTTAAGTGGGAGTTATCGAGGTTTTGTCAGTAGTTGATTAAGTCTCTAATCTTAAAGAGGATGAAGTCGAAAAATCACTCTGATGGGAGTCTTTGGATCTGCCCTTTAGCAGTGGCATGGCTTTTTCTAATGTCTCTTTTACCTGTGGCATTTTACACTTCGGGAGATTTTGCCCCTGGTTGACAACACAGGAGCTGCTAGTCACACCAATTAGGAGGTGTGAATGTCACCCTGTTATCTACCAGCTTAGAGCGATGTTACTGAACAAATTAATTAGTAACTGTACAGGTGCAGACTTTAAAGTTCCCAAGGTTAGCACTGAAGCACAGCTTTGTTTTGGCTGTTAGTTCAAATATTTAAAATGCATGGGTGAAGAGCAGGCCTCCCAAGGAAGAATTAGCAGATGCTTGTGCTGTGCTTTCCCAAGCTACAAATCTTTAATGTAACTTTCATCAACAAAACTTGAGGAGAAACAGAATCCTTGTGGGTCAAATCATGTGCAGATAGGGTTCCATGAAGAACCCTTTATAGAGAGAGTTGTCTCATAGTCAAAGAGGAAATCACTGACAGTGAAATTCATCCCATCTTTCTCCATAGCATTATTTATTTCAACTAGGCTAGCACGCCATTCTTTCTTTCTTAAAGTTATTTTTATAGAGAGTTGAAGAAGATGACACTAATTGAAAGTCACCTAAGGGTGCGTGTTTGATTGAAAAGGCCTAAGTGGGATCCACAATCCTACCCACATTGAGTACATGCAACAGTTGTAATCAATTAATCAATGGTATGTATTGAGTGCTTACTACTACTACTACTACTACTACTACTACTACTACTAATAATAATAATAATAATAATTGTGGTATTTGTTAAGAGCTTGTGCCAGGCACTATACTAAGTGCTGGGGTGGAGACAAGCAAATTGGATTGGACACAGTTTCTGTCCCACATCAGGCTCACAGTCTCTATCCCCATTTTACGGATGAGGTAACTAAGGCCCAGAGAAGTGAAATGACTTGCCCAAGGTCACACAGCAGATAAGTGGCAGAGCCAGGATTAGAACCCATGGCCTCCTGACTCTCAAGCCCATGTTTTAGCCACTACTCCATGCTGCTTACTGTGTACAGAACACAGTACTAAGCATTTGGGAGAGTACAATATAACAGAATTAGCAATACTTTCCCTACCCATAATGAGCTTTCAATCATCAGTGATATGTACTGAGCACTTCCCTTGCTCAGAGCACTGTACTAAGTGCTGGGGAGAGTACAATACAACAGGGTTGGTTGACATGATCCCCACCCACAAGGAGCTTGTTGTGTGTTATGCTTGTTGTTTTCTCTTTTGTCTCTTTTGATTCTTGTTTCTTAAGAAGCTATTCCTCAAAAAGAGGCACTCCTTTCTTGATATGGCCCATGGGTCTGTCCTCAGCAATTGACTCTCAGTTTTCAGCTGAGATTCAGCATTGTTTTACCGTGGCCTTCCAACATTCTCCCTGCCCTTCCTTGCTTTCATCGTCCCAATTTCAGCTCTCCAGCAGTTGTGTGGCTACCCAGCTGTCATTCATTCTCTTCGCGTGTTCCACCCAGAGTAGCCAAGCTGAGGTGAGCAGAGCATCGTTGCCAGGAAACTGACTCCATTCCGGAATTTCACCAGTTACTGATCGCTCTGCCACTTGCCTGCTGTGGGACCTTGCACAAGTCACTTACCTTCATTGGTTGAGATTTTGTCTTGCAATTTGTTGAGTGTAACCTGTAAGTGCTGCTGGTTAAAAGAGAAGCAGTGTGGCCTTGTGGAAAAAAGCCTGGGCCTCAGAGAAGGACCTGGATTCTAATCCCAGCTCTGCCACTTGCCTGCTGTAAGAACTTGTGTAAGTCACTTAACCTCTCTGTGCCTCAGTTTCCTCAACTGGAAAATGTCTGTTCTCCTTCCTTCTTAACACTCAATCGATCATATTTATTGAGTGCTTGTTGGGTGTAGAGCACTGTACTAAGCAACTGGGAGAATACAACACAACAATATAACAGACACATTCCCTCCTGACAGTGAGCTTAGTTAGACTTTGAGCCCCATGTGGGACAGAAACTGTGTCCATCCTGTTTATCTTTTATCTACCCCAGCCCTTGGAACAGAGCTTGACATCTAGTAAGAGCTTAACAAATACCATAATTATTATTACTTTTCCCTGAGAGAGCAAAGCCTGGCTGACCGAGTGGGTCTGAGTTTGAGACATAGAGTGGCATTTTGGAAATGGCCCCCTAGTTGATCCTTAGCCGAATGAGGGATTTTTATGAGGCACTGGGAATTTTAGCTTGTCTTCAACCCTGGGGAAATAACTTCTCTGATTTTATGCCGCTGTAAGAGGCGACTGTTGTTTTCAGTCCCCCAAGCGAAAAATGTGTGACTAAAGGCCTCTTCTCTTTTTAGGGTAGATGCCACACAAACAGAGAGGGCTTCTCTGGTGGAGTAAGATCATGGGGCTCGTGTCTAAATCTTCAGGATTTACAGCAGGCCTGGAGTTTTTTATGGATGCCTTTCTAGGACCAGTCAGTCAACACCCAGGGAGCAGAGTGTGTGTGTGCCTGATCTCAGAGTTCAGGGTAAACCCAGAGAAGGAGGGAGGGAGGACACGGAAGGGCCACAGGAATTCTGGATAAGTAGTTGCCCCTGGCATCCAGGTACTATTTTGCAGAAGTCCGTCCAACTCAATCCTAAATCAGTCATATTTATTGAATTGGGCCGGTCCCAGAATCATTGTGCTCCCCCACTCTTACACCTGCCTGACATCTAGTAATAATAATAATAATAATAATAATAATAATAATAATAATAATGATGGTAATTGTAGTATTTGTTAAGCGCTTACTATGTACTAAGCTCTGCGGTAGATACAAAGTAATCGGGTTGGATACAGTCCCTGTCCCCCATAGGGCTCATGGTCTTAATCCCCATTTTACAGGTGAGGTAACTGAGGCACAGAGAAGTGAAGCAACTTGCCCAAGGTCACACAGCAGGCAAGTGGCGGAGCTGGGATTAGAACCCGGTCCTTCTGACTCTCAGGCCCGAGCTCTATCCACTAGGCCAAGCTCCTTCAGTGCCAAGTCAGGGCTGTGAAACATGGCAACAGAGTCACAGCCGAGAAAGGCTGCTGCTGAAAATAAACAAATGGGACAAAAAAGCACGTGGTTCCATATCAGTAGTAGATGGCGATAGACCAGCTGAAATCTGGACTCTCTGATATAATAATAATAATTATAATGGTATTTGTTAAGCACCATGTGCCAGGCACTGTACTAAGTGGTGAATGATTGGCCACCCTAGAGGGTTCTGGGGATCGAGCTGAATCCTGCCCCTGTTCACCCGACTCGCTTCCCTTTATGGGCAAGACTGCTGGGATAATAATAATAATAATAATGGTGATGGCATTGATTAAGTGCTTACTGTGTGCAAAGCACTGTTCTAAGCACTGGGGAGGTTACAAGGTGATCAGTTGTCCCACGGGGGTGCTCATAGTCTTAATCCCCATTTTCAGATGAGGGAACTGAAGCACAGAGAAGTTAAGTACAGCAAACTTTTCTGAACCTCCCGTGAGGCTGCTTTTTCTCACTTCATTGACCAACCATGGACTCAAAAGCCAGGCCGGTGGCCACGTTGTCCTGGCCCTGACAGTTAATCGGAGTGACAGGCTCTGCCGCGATTTGTGGTCCCGAGGCCTTGGTGAAACCGGGTGCAGCTCCCAGGAAAGCTTCAGTCCACATGGCTGAGTCCCCTGAAGTATTTTCTTCAGAATACGTGTGCCCTCCCTGCTCTCCCCAACCTCAGAGAGGGCCTATGCCTACCATAGTCAAATGTTTAGCTGCTCTCCTTCATGTGGCCTTGGGCCTGACTTCTAACAAGAAAAATAGGAACCATTTGATAATACTAGTAATAACTATGGTATTTGTTCAGTGCTTACTATATGCCTTGGCACTGTATTTAGTGCTGGGGGAGATAGAAGGAAATGAGATCAGACACCGTCCATGTCCCACACAGACCTCACAGTCTAAGTAGGTGGGAGAAGAGATATCTCCTCCCCTTGGTTCACCTGAGGAAACTGAGGCCAGAGAAGTTCAGTGACTTACCCAAGGTTACACAACAGTCCAGTGGCAGAGCTGGGATTAGAACCCAGGCCTCTGACTGCCAGGCCTGTGCTCTTCCCACTAAACTGCAATACCCTTCTGAATTAGCATCACTTCAATTAAAACAACAAAAACAATAAAAAAATTTTAATTCCCAGTTGGAGTAATACATGGGACAAGTTAAAGTGTGAGGACCATTTTATTTTGACGTCAGGAGACTTGTGGTCTCTGCTCATCTAGGAACTACAGACACAGCAGCCACTGGACAGGGGGATGGACCGAGGAAATGGAAAGTTGAGTGACTGCTGTTTCTCCTAGTCCTCTAACGTTTTCGTTCATTTATTAAGTCAAGTCTTTTGCCCTCAGGTTGCATCTCCAGGAGGCCTCAAGTTTCCTAAGGTTTCATACCTGGCCTGTCACTGCCATCTTCTCTGCTGCTCTCATTTATTCACGTGGAGCGCTGTCAACAGGGAGACTTTGGAGGCATTTTAACCTCTGGCCCACGCAGCTGTGAACCTCTGAGTGAGAACCGAACATGCAACTTAATCACCTCTTCTTATCTTGATAGGGGTCTGCTCTCTGGAACTGAACTCTTTTGGCGTGGCCAGTGGTTGCCAGGAAGGCCTGTAGACCAGGCTCCTACCGGAGATATGGCAACGTGTGACTAACCGGATTCTGGAGCTGGTCCTCCCAGTCATTCATTAATTCACTCAGTCATTTTTATTTATTGAGCACTTACTGTGTACAGAGCACTCTACTAAGCGCTTGGAAAGTACAATTCAGCAACAGATAGAGACAATCCCTACCCAACAACGGGCTCACAGCCTAGAAGGGGGAGACAGATAAAACAAAACAAGTAGACAGACAGTTGGGAGTGTGGCTCTTTTGGGGAGGGGGCTGCCACACCATGTGATAGCTTTTCAGGTCCCCATAAGCCCTATTGCTACCACAGGCCCCCGCGCGTGTCATTTTGTGTGCGGTAATGAAGCCTGACGCATCGTCTCCTGCTTTCACAGAGCCGGCTGTTGCCCTAAAAATGCAAACCAGTGCCTCAGGGCATGGAATCGGGAGCAGTTCAGAAGGGGCTCCCCACCGTTCCCCCTCCCTATAGCACACTGGACTCGAGTCCACAAGAATCTTTACCCTTGCAAGGAAGGACGCAAGGAATAAGGTGACCAGCCCAACCGGCACATGGGCTCACTCTCTCTAGGGGAATCGTCCGAGTGGACACAGATGGCTGAAAAGGCTGAATCCCCTCTCACCCGCCCTGCATCTTTGCCTACAGAGAAAACTCTGGAATATTGAAGCTGCCATTACAGTCATTCTGAAGGAAGCACAGTAAATGGCAGGAGCACAGTGCACGGCTCTTTTTTTACACTTCATCCATATTACGTGTGGCGGGTATGCTGAGGGGAAGCTGGGAGCCACAGCTCCCCAGAGCCAGTTGGTCCCAAAACACATTGGCTGCCCTCATCCTAAACCCGGCTCACAGGAATGTCACTTTCTACCAGAGAGCTGAACCCTGGGGTTGGGTGGGGGACCATGTCCTCGTGATGGCTGTTAAGAGAAACCAAAATCCGAGGGGAAATTAGACTTAGCCTTCATCAACTGCCTTGCTCACCCAACTCACTAAGACACTCCCCTTTAGGCCTCCTTCAGTCGGGTGACTTGGGAGCCTGTTGGCCCATTTTCCTGGTCCTGGAATGAGTTAAGACTTTAGATGTAGGCGCTCTGCCCTCCACCCCCCCGTTTTGGTGCGCCCTTTCAGCATTTGGGAAAGCCATGTCTCACTCAGCGTCTCCATAGACATAGATGTGAAATTGCAAGGCAGTTATATTCTGAGCTGGGGGAGCAATTGGAGAATTTCTGTGGAAATCTCGACAGAGATCCAACAAAAGAAGTCAAAACTGTTGATCCTCTGCTGTCAAGGAAACAAGCTGTTCTCGCCACTTAAGAATGGTTTAGAAAGAATGGCTAGAACTTTAATAAGAATGTGATTCAATTATATAGTGGGGATTAAAGTCTCCCAGCAGATTCATCCGGATTCATGGCAAGAGTTACTAAGCACTTACTGTGTGCTTAGTCCCGAGAAAGATGGAAGTTTTCATTATCAGATATAGTCCCTGACCACTCCCAGGGATCGCGATCTGTTATCCCCAATTTACAGATGAGGAACTGAGGCCTAGAGAGGTTAAATGACTCATCCATTGTCAGCAGGCCAGTGGCATAGGTGTGCAAAGAACACATCTCCCTTTTATTGACATGGTAGTTGATAATCACTAGCTATATGCCAGGCATTGTAGGAAGCGCTGGAGTAGATGCAAGCTAATCAGGTTAGACACAGTCCATGTCCCTCATGGAGCTCACAGTCCTAATCCCCATTTTACACTTGAGGGAACTGAGGCACAGAGAATTGAAATGACTTGCCCAAGGTCACACAGCAGACAAGTGGCAGAGCTGGAATTAGAACCAAGGTCCTTCTGACTCCCAGGCCTCCTCTTTATCCACTAGGCCATGCTACATGGAATACTGTATGGTTCTGGTTCTGAACTTGACCCTGAAGAATCCAACGATGGAGTCCAAGATCCATTGCAGAGTTTGAGGACCAGAAAAACAATTCATCAATCATTCATATTTATTAAGCATTTACTATGGGGATTGAGACTGTGAGCCCCACGTGGAACAACCTAATAACCTTGTATCTCCCCCAGCTCTTAGAACAGTGCTTGGCACATAATAAGCGCTTAACAAATAGCAACATTATTATTTATTATTATTACTATGTGCATAGTACTGTACTTGGAGAGCTTACTATAAAAGACATTTTCTCTGCCCTCAGCGAGCTTACAGTCAAGATGGGGAACCCTCGGAAAACAAATGCACTGGTTGTGCTCTGGACATTTCTGGACGGCGGGTCCCCTGATTAGTAGTTCTTACTGAATATCTACCATATGCAGAGTACCAAACTAAGCACGTGGGAGGATACAGTAGATTTAGAAGATACGATTCTGGCTCTCAAGTGACTTACAGTCTAGCAGGGGAATCCCTGCAGAATTGCTTTGTTAGATTTCCTGCCTAATCTTTCCTTCTCCCCGGAAAAGATACCCATCAATGTCAGCAGTTAAATAGACAATATGCAGTGTGGCCATTCATGCCACTTTATACCAGTCTTGATAATCACTCAATCAATAATATTTATAGAGTGTCTACTGGGTGAGAACATTTAGTAGAGTACAATAGAATTAGATAATATGATCCTTGCCCTCCAGCAGTTTTAAGTCGATTGGGAGAGACAGACACAAAACGCAGATGTAAGAAGAGAAAAGAAGACTGGAAATGTAGATAAGTGCTAAACTAGGGTATGTAAGTCAATATGTACCGAAGTGCTATGGGGGTTATCAGTATATAAGTGCCCAGTAGGCACAGTTGGTGGGACTTGATAGATGGGGGTTATGACCTCAGGCAAAGAAATCAATCAAGGAAGGCCTCCTGAAGGAGATGTGGTGTCTGAAAGACTTTGACGATGGGGAGAGCTGTGGTCTGGTGGATTTGAAAGTGGAGGGAGTTCCGGGCAGGGCGAAGAGCGTGAGCAAAGGGTCCGAGGTGAATGGTGGAAGAATTGAGACTATTACCCACATCCCTGAGGTAGAAATACCACATTTTTTAATCAATTGCCTGGAAATCTCAGGGGGACCACTGAGGAGTACTGCTCTGCACACAGTAAGTGCTCAATAAATATGATTGAATGAATGAAAGGAGTAGGACTGAAGTATTGTGGTCTAGAGGATAACGCAAAGGCAGCGTGGCTCATGGAAAGAGCATGGGCTTTGGAGTCAGAGGTCATGGATTCAAATCCCGGCTCCTCCAGTTGCCAGCTGTGTGACTTTGAGCAAGTCACTTAACTTGTCTGTGCCTCAGTTCCCTCATCTGTAAAATGGGGATTAATTCTGTGAGCCCCCCGTGGGACAACCTGATTACCTTGTAACCTTCCCAGTGCTTAGAAGAGTGTTTTGCACATAGCGCTTAATAAGTGCCATCATTATTATTATTAAAGGCCTGACAGTCAGAGGCCCTGGGTTCTAATCCTGTCTCATCCACTTAATAATAATAATGATAGCATTTATTAAGCATTTACTGTGTGCAAAGCACTGTTCTAAGCACTGGGGAGGTTACAAGGTGATCAGGTTATCCCATGGGGGGGCTCACAGTCTTTATTCCCATTTTACAGATGAGGGAACTGAGGCCCAGGCAAGTTAAGTGACTTGCCCAATGTCACACAGCTGGCAATTGGCAGAGCCATGCTGCTTCTCTGCTTCTCTTCACTTGTCCGCTGTGTCTCCTTAGGCAAGTCACTTCGCTTCTCTGTGCCTCAGCCACCTCATCTGTAAAATGGGGATTAAGACTGTGAGCCCTATACGGGATAGGGACTGTGATTTGCTCGTTTCTACCCAAGGGCTTAGTACAGTGCCTGGCACCTAGTGAGCACATAAATACCACAATTATTATTAATAATAATAATGTTAACTAATCAAAGGTATCTATTGAGCGCTTACCATGTTCAGAGCACTGTTCTAAGTATGTGGGAGAATACAATGTAATAAAGTAGGTAGATGTGATACCTGGCCACAAGCAGCTTACAGTCTAAAGGGGGAGATGGATATTAAAATAAATCACAGATAGGATACAGTGATGGTACAGCTGCTCCCTCACCCCCTCCTGGGTTCTGTCCGAGGGGCACTGCCCACACGTCCGCTTGGAAAGATACCAGGCGCCAGAGCCAATCCCGTTCGCCCCGACCAAAACCCATCTCAGGCGTTAGGGAAGACGCCATCTCTGCTGAGCCCGGGGAGAATGTATTATTTATACTTCAGATTTCTAAAACTGCACTGTTTGTTACAACAGCTTCAGGGTGCAAGCACAATAACATAACATTAGTTAAAATAGTAATATGCCAAAATACACGAACAGTATGCCCGTGTTCCATCAGCCCGGCTCTCCGTTGGCTTCGGAGGACGCTGGGCTCGGTGGTTTATTTAATGCGGTTTTTTTTTCCCCCAACGGGGTGGAAATCTCATAGTGTTTTCTATTCTACAGACGGAATCCGCCGCCAAGCAGTGCATCCTCAGACGCGAGCCATCAGAGTGCCATCAGCGTCGCCCCACATCAACCGCCAGGATGGGATCCCAAACCACGCGGTCCCGGGTTGAATCCCTTCTCCAGGCATCATCTCTGGCTGGGGCAGACGAGAGCCGAGAATGAGTGATGGATCAGGGAGAGACTTCATCCCTCTGAAGGGTAAGGCTCCATGATGCTTATCCTCCTTACGCCAATGAGAGGGGCTGGGAATTGCGTACTCATTTCCAAAGCTGCACAAACCCATATGGTCCAAGTCATTCCAGGAGATGAAGTTACTGCTCCACATATGCACTCCCTCTTCCAGCTCACAAGGGGCCCATTTAGGGAGTCAGTGTTCCTGTTCATGGGCAGTGCGGTGGTCACATGGCGATGGCATTGAAACTTCCTGCGGAGGGATTTAGGCATGGGGAGGAATACCGCTCATTAAGCTCCTTATCCCGTTCAGTAACAAAAGAGAAAAAACACAACACCCTTATGTGTTGTCTTTTGTCATGCTAGGATTGTGTCCTCCACCTCTATCGTGTTGTATTTTCTGGAGCGCTTAGTACAGTGCTCTGCACATTGCAAGTACTCAATAAATACCACTGATTGATTGATTGTAGACCCCTCCACCTAGCACCCTGTGGGCCCTGAATAGACAACACACGCACACACACACACACACACACTCTCTCTCTCTCTCTCTCTCTCTCTCTCTCTCTCTCTCTCTCTCTCTCTCTCTCTCTTTTCTAGGAACTCCAGAAGGCCTCCTCGCCATGTAGCTCAAGTTCATCTGGCAAGGAGGAATGATCCCAATTCCACGAGGTTTAGAGAGTTATTTTTACTGGTCATCCTCCCAAAGGGAGGATTCACCAGAACGTTGTGGTTTGAAATAGCAAGAGGGTTGTGTTGACCCGATGGGAGCTGCAAATGAGAACATTTACAACACCGTTGACAACACCGTTCCTGCTGTGCCCTCACTGCACAACAGCGCAGGCTCCACAAGAGGTGGAAAACTCCGCTTTGGCCTCTCGGATGGGTTTCTCCCGCCACGTCCCTGAAGCTGCCCCGTTATTATTTTTAATATTTTTTCCCCTGTAAAATTCTGAATAGTTGATCTGATTTTAATAGTTTCCATGTGTGAAAGCTTTATAAAAAAATCCTCTTTTTGATACTTTCTGCTCTTTAGTACAGCACAGCTTGGTAGCACTAGGTACGTCTTGTTGAAAGTATGTCCATAAATATGTCCCTCGCAGCATAGAACAGCTTGTTAAATTGGCAGGCCTCAGCGGTTTGCCTAGAAAAGTTTGCCTCACTTATGATCGTCCAAATGTAGGGCAGAACTCAGAGTAACTTTTCATCTAATTTTACCAATCGACAGATTCTTTGCATTTTTAACCACCTTGCGTCTTTCCCTAAAGTGCAGCGCCTCCTTATTTTAAAGCGTGACAGGTCCTCCACTCTATCAGTGTCCAGAGATTAGAGGCGTGCTATTTCTTTTCCTCGCTGCCACAGTGAGCTAGACGCTAAGCCCCCTGAGGGCAGGAATCAGGTCTTCTAACTCTATTGTACTTTCCCAAACGCTCAGTATGGAGTTCTGCACCCAGTCGGCTCTCAGTACATATCGCTGATTGGTTGATTCCTGGACAGAGGTAAATGATGCCTCCCTGCTGGATCGTGAGTATCTTTAATAACCACTTGGAATGGGCCCTACTGAAAGGGACACCTTCCAACACATTGATACTTCCAGACAATGCCCTATATTGTCGGGAAGGTCACGCTCAATCTTATCCTCTTTAGTTCTTCCTCGCTGAAGAGTATCCGGTGAATTCCAAGAGCTCAGTTAGAGGATGAACTTTCATCTGGAATATTTAGAGGACAACATTTGGAGGAAAATGCTCTAGCTGTTATTAAGTCAGAGGGGAATTCTTTGGTTAGTCAATCAATCATATTTATTGAGTGCTTACATTGGGCAGAACATTGTACTGGGTACTTGGGCATGTACAAAAGAAATACTAGAAATGATTCCTGTCTTCAAAGAGCTTAAAATCTAGTGAGGGAGACAGACACTAAAGTAAATTACAAGTAGGAAGAAGTTAGAGACCATTTAAACCAACCAATTTCTCCTCTGACTGTGAGACCTATGTGGCTCAGGGGCTGTGTCCAACCTGCTGGTCTTATATCTACCTAGTGCATAGTACAGTGTGTAGTACACAGTAAATACTTAAATGCCACACTCATGATAGTTGTTATTATTATAAAATACATACATAAGTGCCATGGAGGGGTTGTGAGTGCTTAGGGGTTAAGAAAGTTGGTGTGGGGAGTGGATGAAATTTGACTACAGCTATCTATCTATATAGTTCTATATAATTGTCCTTCAATTTCAGAGAAAAAGACACCACTCATGATTCATCTATAATAATGATGCTATTTGTTAAGTGCTTACTATGTGTGAAGCACTGTTCTAAGCATTGGGGGGATGCAAGGTGATCAGGTTGTCCCACGTGGGGCTCACAGTCTTAATCCCCATTTTACAGATGAGGTCACTGAGGCACAGTGAAGTTAAGTGGCTTGCCCTAGGTCACACAGCTGACAAATGGCAGAGCTGGAATCTATGAGTGCATGCATGGCTGAAAAGGTCAATGCAGGATCCATGTTCCTAGCCACAGTGGGTACACAAATAATATTATTAATAATAATAATAATAATGGTATTTGTTAAATGGTTACTGTGCCAGGCACTGTATTAAGCCCTGGGATGGACACAAGCAAATCGGGTTGGACACAGTCCCAGTCCCACCATCTCAATTCTCATTTTACAGATGAGGTGAGTGAGGCACAGAGACGTGAAGTGACTTGCCCAAGGTCACACAGCAGACAAGTGGTGGAGCCGGGATTAGAACACATGATCCTCTGTGCATTGCGTTGTTGCGTTGTTTTCTAAAGAGAGTCACTCCCTTCGCGATGGCAGTGCGCTTTGCAGGTCTTTTCTCAGCAGTTGACTCCCCTCTTTCAGCTGAGATGTGGCCATTGTCTGTGGGTTTGTTTTACAGTGTCTTTAAAATGCTTCCTCTACCCTCCTTTTTTTCAGTTCTCCTAGTGGCTAGCAAGTGGGGAGGTTATAACTGTTATATCGTACTCTCCCAAGCTCTTAATAACAGTGCTCTGCACACAGTGAGTACTCAATAATTATGACTGATTGATTAACTGAATAAAAGATATAGATCCAAGTGCAAGGGTGATGTAGGAGGGAGAGGGGGTAGGAAAAATGAGGGCTCAGTCAGGGAAGGCCGCTTGGAAGAGGTGTAATTTTAATAAGGCTTCAAAGGTGAGGAGGGTGATTGCTGGATATGAAAGGGGAGGGATTTACAGGCCAGAGGCAGGATGTGGGTGAGGGGTTGGCGGTGAGATAGAGTAACACTGAGTAGGGTGGTGTTAGAGGAATGAAGAGAGTGTGCTGCGTTGTAATAGTAGAAAATCAGTAAGGTAAGATAGGAAGGGGGAAGGTGATTGAGTGCTTTAAAGCCAATGGTAAGAAGTTTCTGTTTGATGTGGAGGTGGATGGACAACCTCTAGAAGTTCTTGAGGAGTGGGGAAACATGGACTGAACACTTTTTTAGAAAAATAACCTGGGCAGATCTGTTATCCTTGAAATGTCTTTTTACTTGACCACCCAACTTGTACAGAGGGACGCTTGGTTTTCCTCTGCTGGGGAAATCTGCCTGCAGCACAAATCTCTGGGAAATGTCTGTAGTGCATTCTGCAGAGCAGAGCCAGATTTTACTCCAGATCACTTGGCCCTCAGCATGGTTCCGCAGACGCGGCTTTTCTGAGCTGGGGAGCGCTGAACTCCCCATTAAAGGTGGTCAGAAAACAGAGGAAGAGACCCCACCTCCCCAGTTGTTTGGAGGGAGGGAGAAGATTCAAAGGATGAAAATGAACACCCAGAATCAGACGGAATACATCCTTTTCACTGATGCCCTTCAGGCCTCATGTCGATTTAACTGAATTAGAGCTGTGACCGAAGACGCCCTTCATCGTGCTACTGGGGATGAGCACATGAAAGGGAAACGCTCTTTGCCTTTGTGGAGTAGATCGCCATATCCTCCCAGTGTAGCCTTAGAATAAATGAACAGGATTCACCAGAGGCCTGCTTTGCTTTGGGTGGTATTTTTTGTTGTTTTTTTTTTTACTTTCCCTCTAACGATTGCCAAAAGCTATTTGCTAGAATTGTGCAAAATGTTTACAGATGCCTTAGGAAGAAAACAGCAGAATGTGGAACTAATTGTGTTGATTCAAGATAATTATGAAACACAAATGACCATTACTTACAACAAGTCCCCTGACAATTAAGAGCTTGACTCATGGGACCAGCTGAAACTCAGAAAAAGAGGTGCAGGGTGGGGATAAGTTTACATGGTGAATGTCTTGGAAATACACCCCCCCACACACACACTGCCACCAAATTCAGGGCTTGAACAAAATTCCGGGACCAAATTTATCCTATACAAGATTTCAGTTTCTATGACAAGCATCCATTGCTAACATTAAAGAGAAATCACAATTCTGCACCTATCCATTGCTGTGTTTCCTGTAGAAACACACTGCCATCCCTTGCCCTGTCCTCACCAACCTTCCTGAGGAGAAGTGGGCTACCTAATGCAAGGATTGCTTTCTTTCCATTCTGTTTTCCATCTATGTCCTCTAGACTGCAAGCTCCTAGTGGGCAGGGAACATATCTACCAACTCTGTTGTATTGTACTCTCCCAAGTGCTTAGTACAGTGCTCTGCTCACAGTAATTGATTGATTGATAAAAATCACATTGATAGGGATTTATAGCCCATAGTCAGTTCCAAGCACTGTGCTAAACCTTTGAGTGAAAACCAAATAATCAAATCTGAGCTACAATCTGAGAGGAGGGAGAGCAGGTATGTGAGCTCCATTTTGCAGATGAGAAAACTGAAGCCAGAGGATGTGACTCATCGAAGGTCATTCAAAAGACTAGGAGCAAGAATGAGATTAGAACCTTGGTCTTTTACCCCTAAATCCCAAGATTTCCCCATTAGGTCATGCTGCCTCTGTGGTATACAAAGCCTGAGGTACCAACCACTTTGAGAAAAACACTTGTCAGGTGTCTGGTGAGGGTAGGAGGAGAGACCCAGGGCCTTCTTTACAACTCAATCAATCAAGCTTCGGCCCGAACTCCTCCCGCCCACTTCATTCACGTGTCCACGCGCTGGCTCACTAGCCGGCAGCATGATTCCACCACTTACCGGGCTGATAGTCCAACGTGGCGGCGGCGATAGGCCGTGGGCAGGCCCCTCAGCCCCCTCTCGCCGGCTAAAACAGCTCCTGGCCCAGGTGCCAAAACTCTGCTCACAAGGTGTGATTTCCTGGCTGGGATTCGTGGGCACAGAAACGAACTCCTACTTTTATGCTTTAACAAAACATATGGCAGTTGCTCACTGCGGAGACCGTGCTCTATCTGTAAAATAAATAACGCTGTATGACGTTTACCAATTCCGCTCCACGATGAGACGCAGAGGCAAAAGGGAGCACCCATTAATTCATAATTAAACTGGTTGGGAAAGAGAAGCACATGCTAGCAAATTGGTCCTCAGCGACTGAGCTGCTTGCTGCGGCTGAATCACCACCACTGGATGATTTATTATTTTTACTAATGTTTCTCGTTCCTGTTTCAGCTGCGAAGGTCACTCTCGCAAAAAGCAGAATCAGGAAAAGAGACATCCTGGCTTGACTTTGGCGTGTTGCTGGGGGTTTATGTTGAACTTTTGCTATTTGCCTAACTGCTTATCAGTCTCAGACCTGACACTCATCAGACATAGCAGTGTTCTTGAGAAGATTAAAGGATTATTCACTCACTAGCTTAATCAGATTAATCAGGGATTTTGAACACAATATACAGTTCCACCCAGAAGATGCGGGGATGTGATTGCCACATGCTTGTTTAATTGGGAGAAGGATAGTTCAGACAGACAGATAGACGATGGGAGTTATAGCTAGTCATCACAAATCTCCTTTCACACCCTGGGCCTGTGGCATTTTAAGTTTCTTTTTGTGGAAATTAATGTGATAACAATTATGCAAGTGACAAAAAGGAAAATAGAAAATAACCAGCAGGGGCACACCGAATCTGTTTTCAAAGGCCATTTGGAAACAAGCTGGAGTGCCCTTAACCGATTAGTTGGATTTGATTTTATATGAATTAACTTGAGTTTTGTTTCCCCCCCTGCCCAGTCTTTTATTAGAAAAGACAGTTTTGCAGATCTAACTTCAGACTCCTTTGGTTGCCTTAAAATTCCTGAGGCTTTTTCCAATCTTTTATCAAAATTATCCTATTAAGGCTCACAGCATCCCTACCAGATCAGTAAGCAGCAAGTATTGTTTCGTAACACCGCTTTACATATGGTGGCCCACTTAAGAGCAAGCCCTTCCAAAGAAAGGCACTGGAAATTGGGTTACTGTGAAATAGGTTTTCTGCTTTGCATGTGGTGTCTCGTCTTTGGACCCAAGAGTCAAACTGTGAGCCCTCAACTCTATCAGCTCAGAGAGTTGGAGCCGTGACCCGGTGAGTTCATCTAAAACAGAAAAACCGAACACCACTCCTTTTCAGCGGAATGTTCATTTAGCCTTGCTCATGGAAACTGGAGGGTCAGGCACTGTACTAAATGCTGGGGTTAATACAAGCAAATCAGGTTGGACACAGTCCCTGTCCCATGTGGGGCTCACAGTCTCAATCCCCATTTTGCAGGTGAGGTAACTGTGGCACCGAGAAGTGAAGTGATTTTGCCAAAGTCACACAGCAGACAAGGGGTGGAGCCGAGATTAGAATCCATGACCTTCTCCTTTCTGCACACAGTGGTTTGGTTCAAGGCTTCTGCCTGGAGGCATCGAGTCCAAGCCCAACTGTGGCTGGTGTGGAGGTTCTGGAGTGGGAGGTGGAAGGAGGCTCTCATTCTCCTGGGTCTCTATGCCCTTCAGAGCTTGACCGTGAGGAATGCACCCTTAGTCGGTCAGTCAGTAGCATTTATTGAGCGCTTTGTGTGTGCAGAGCACTGTACCAAGTGCTTGGAAGAGAACAATATAACAAATTCCTTGCCCGCAACGAGTTTACAGTCTAGACGGGGAGACAGACAGTAATAATACTGAAATAAATTACAGATATGTACATAAGGGCTATGGGGATGGAGCGGGGATGAATGAAGGGAGCAAATCAGGGCGACACAGAAGGGAATGAAAGAAAAGGATAAGGGGGCTTAGTCAGGGAAGGCCTCTTGGAGGAGATGTGCCTTCGGTAAGGCATTGAAATGGGGGAGAGTAATTGTCCGTCAGATATGAGGAGGGAGGGCATTCCAGGCCAAAATGTGGGCGAGGGGTTGGCAGTGAGATAGATGAGATCGAGGTACAGTGAGAAGGTTAGTGTTAAAGGATCTTAGAATTTAGCATGTGTAAGCCACCAGCACTCAATCAATCAATCAATATTTGTGGAGGGCTTACTGTGTGTAGAACACTGTACTTAGTACTTGGGAGAGTGATAATAATAATAATGGCATTTATTAAGTGCATACTACGTGCAAAGCACTGTTCTAAGTGCTGGGGAGGTTACAAGGTGATCCCAAGGTGTCCCATGAGGGGCTCACATTCTTAATCCCCATTTTAAAGATGAGGGAACTGAGGCCCAGAGAAGATAAGTGACTTGCCCAAAGTCACACAGCTGACACTTGGCGGAGCCGGTATTTGAACCCATGACCTCTGACTCCAAAGCCCGTGCTCTTTCTACTGAGCCACGCTGCTTCTCTAGTACAATAATAATCATATTTATTGAGCACTTACTGTGTGCAGAGTACTGTATCAAGCACTTGGGAGAGTACAATACAATGTGCCCTGCCCACAGTGAGATTACAGCAATGACAGTTGGTAGACATGCTTCCTGCTGACAATGTGTTTAGAGTCTCCTCCCAGCAACCTGGGCCTAGGTGAAGGCTATCAGCCGAAGAGTCAACCACCTGTCTCCCTCCCAAGTCATCTCCCCCAGTATGCCTAATCAGTAGAAATGGAAATTGTGAGAAAAATTCTCATTGACTTTTTGCGTCCCTTTAGGATATAGTCTCGTGGCAAAGCCTCAACACCAGCAAAACAATTGAGTTCTCTCTGGTTTCCCAGGGGAAAGAACTTTTCTAAGGCTCATTAATACCACAGTACCAACAGCCAATGGGAAAAGGTATCGCAGAACACAGCACACCCCTTGGATTACCTGAATTTGCCGTCTATACACAATTACGGGATTTGGGTCATTACAGTTGCCAGATTAACTTGGCAACCGCTCCCAGCGAATGACCCGGATGGAGCTGTAACTCTGCATCACTGGAAGAGCCTGCCTGAATGGTGAGCTGACCAGCCAGTGTTTTCCAGGATATTTGCACTATTGCAGAACAGACATGCCCAGTTCAGGACGTATGGGGACGTGTCTGGTGTGAATTCACACCTCATTTGGGCTGTATCCCAGTGGGCACATATAGCTAGGAGATGTGTGTGCGCCTGTGTAAATTATTCCCTCTTACAGACAATTTTCAACATTATCATGAGTCCCTCAGTGGAGATAATGATGCCCAGAGACCTCCCTCTCCTCTCGGGGGCCGCCCTGCCCCAGATGGCTTGGTGGGTACGTCACGCCTGGCATACAGCTGAACAAACTGACGTCACAAGGGACATTTTGGGGGAATTCACCCAAACCTCTGTCAAGACTATAATAGCCAAGGTAAACAATGCAAGCGATCCAACCATTTTGATCTTACAATGAGCCTATCTCTAAATTGCCATGCTTCGGGAGTTCTGGATAGAAAATCCTCTCAGAGCACCCCCTGTTTGCCTTGTGAAGCTGGCCCTGCCCCATGGCCCCCCAGATTTGCTGAACGGCTGCTCTGGGATTTCTCAGCTCCACTTCCAACCTGCACCTTGACCGACATCCCTTTCTTCCCAGACTCCCAGGTCTGGGAAAGGGCAGTTCTTCAGGGCAGGAGTTGCTGGCTATCAACCTCTGGACCCCAGTGCTCCTGCGCCCGGGGCCAACTCCAACCTGGGGCCGAGAGAGGCAGCATTGTGAGCCTCCTCATTAGCTGAATGAACACAAATCCGTTCTGGTTAATGGCGGCTCCTGGAATGCTAATAATATACGTGACCGTGCGGTTCAATCTTTCAGGCAGTGGCCTCTGATCAGCTCTCAAAAGCCACTGTGCTAACGATCTATTTGCAAACACCCTCGCCTCTTCATAGAGGTGACAGTCAGGGAAGTGGGGGTGGGGAGGGGGCAGGAGGCCGGGGAGGGGAACCGGAGGAGGGCAGTTTGCTTCACCGAGCAGCCCGGAGGTCTCTCTCTGCTTCGGCGGATGGAATTATTGTTTATTTTTTTAATTTTCAGAGGTGGGTTGATGACAGCTGAAGAAGACTGTATTTGCTGAAGAGCAGCATGATGGTAGAGAGGAGCAGAGTTCCTGAGGGAGATCTAATGGCTCCTCTCCTTCCTGCACAGAGATAAAGACTTATAATAAGCGTGTATGTTCACCATCTGGCTCTGTGCATGTGGTCCTTATGGAGGGAAAAGCAGTGCAATCTGTAAGTGATCAGAAGCCATAGTGCTCTCTCCAGAGAATCCGCGATGCAATCAAGGTGACAGATGGCATGGTCACTGCTGTGGCCTCATGGAGAAGATCAAAATCACCTTCAATAAACTCTGACTGAAATGGGCATGAGAACCTCCAAAAAGTCAGTTTGTCAGTCAAACGGCGACAGCAAGCTGCATTGGGGAAGCAGAACGGCCAGCTCTCTGTTTTCAATCGTTTCCATCTGACTGAACCTGAACTATGATCTTTCTCAAATTGTCCTTTCTGTTTAGCAGGAGCAGGCCAGCAAATTGCCAGATTCATAGCTTTATTGAAGGAAATTGAAAACATGATGTCCTCAATTCAAGGGACAAACAGCTGGCAGGTTTTTTGGACACCCAGGCTCCTGAAGCGGACACCCTTGCCTTCCACGGAAGTTTGTCCAACTTGAAGGCAGATTGTTAAAATGAAGTGGGGGAGGGGAAGAAAAACAACTCTCCAGCGTCGGTCTGCTTCGACAGGGACCGACTTACAGTGGAAAGAAACCCCTTGTGATGTGTCAGAGACCCTCAGGCTTCCTTCCCCTTCTCCGGACGTTGCTCCGTTAGCAGTGAAACGATACCCTCGGTCAGTCACACGCTGGGCGTGAGAGATTGGTGAGCTGTTTCAGCCCTGGTCACCTGATGGATGGGGGGGTCATCATCTCCCGATGTCCTCAGTGACTCTACCCCTCCTGCACATAAAACCTTCCTTAGAGCTTACGGAAATAGCAATCCCCATGTCTCTTCTAACCTGGCTGCTTACTTCCATCAGTCGGTCCAAAGCCTTTGTGGAGCACCTTCTGTGTGCAGGGGGCTGTCTTAAATGCTTAGGAGAGAGCAATAATAATAATATTACTTGATAATCGCTTACTATGTGCCAGGCATTGTTCTAGACGCTGGAGTGGATAAAGTTAATCAGGTTGGACACAGCCCCTGTCCCACATGGGGCTCACAGTCTTAATCCCCTTTTAGAGATGAGGTAACTGAGGCCCAGAGAAGTTAAGTGACTTGCCCAAGGTCACACAGCAGACATGCAGTGGAGCTGGGATTAGAACCCAGGTCCTTCTGACTCCCAGCCCCGTGCTCTATACATTAAGCCATGTTGCTTCTGAGCACAACAGTTTGTAGGTGTGATCTTCCCCCCCACCCCAAGGAATTTACAATCCAGGAAGGGAAACAGTGAAAGAATTTACTTATGATAAGAAGAGGTGGCAATGTAATCACTGACTTATTTATTTATTCATTTTTCCAATCCCTGGCTATTAATGACTGCCTCTCTGTTTCCTCCCCTCACTCCCACTATTGGTAGATAATCGTGTATAGAAATTTGAGCCTGCCTCTCTCCCCCAGGAGATTTTAAGCCCGTTGAGGGTAGAGTCCATGCCTTTTACTTACATCTGACCCCCCCAAGTCCTTTGAACAGTTCATTTTACACAGTAGGTGCTTAGTAAATGCTACTGATGATGGTGCAAGCTCAATAAAACAGTGCTCTATCTCAGCAGGAGAATGCTGGTTTTGAAGTTCTCCACACTTTCTCCCTTTGAGAGAAATGAACAGCAGTCACTTGGAGCAGTCTGAACACACATAAAGACGCTCCCTGCCTTCCTGAGCCACCCAGGACTCCCACAAGACAAAAGGGGAAAGAAGAGTGAGAGGGGAAGGATAAGGTTGCGCTTCTTCCCCTCCCTGCGATTGACTGCGATCCACTGTTGTGTTTCCTGGGAAAGTAAGCTCTATGAAAAATCTATTAAAAATTTCATTGAATTTTGCTCTCACTCGGTTTGTCAGTCAATCAAGATGATTCAGTGAGCGTTTACTATGTCAGAGCACTGTACTAAGTGCTTGGGAAGTACAATGCAATGGAGTTGGTAGATATATCCCTACCCATAAGGAACTTACGCTCTATAGGGGGAGACAAAAATTAAAATAAATTGCAGAGAGGGGAAATAGTAGAGCAAGAGAATATGTACATAAATGATGTGAGGCTAGAGTGAGTAACAGGATGCTTAAGGGGTCCACAGTCAAATGCATAGTTGACACAGAGAGGAGAACATCTAAGGGGAAATAAGAGCTTAGTTAAGGCCTCTTGGAAAAGGTTTAATTTTAGGAGGGTTTTGAAGGTGGAAAGAGTGATGGGCTGTCAGATGTGAAGGCCTCCTCTGATCTCCCATCCTCCTGTCTCTCCCCATTTCAATCTATACTTCACGCTGCTGCCCGGATCATCTTTGTGCAGAAACGCTCTGGGCATGTTTCGCCCCTCCTCAAAAATCTCCAGTGGCTACCAATCAACCTATGCATCAGGCAAAAACTCCTCACTCTCGGCTTCTAGGCTGTCCATCACCTCGCCCCCTCCTACCTCACCTCCCTTCTTTCCTTCTACAGTCCAGCCTGCACCCTCCACTCCTCTGCTGCTAACCTCCTCAGTGTGCCTTGTTCTCACCTGTCCCGCCATTGACCCCCGGCCCACATCCTCCCCATGGCCTGGAATGCCCTCCCTCCACACATCCACCAAGCTAGCTCTCTTCCTCCCTTCAAAGCCCTACTGAGAACTCACCTCCTCCAGGGAGCCTTCCCAGACTGAGCCCCCTCCTTCCTCTTCCCCTCCTCCCCCTCCCGATCCCCCCCGCCCTACCTCCTTCCCCTCCTCACAGCACCTGTATCTATGTCTGTACAGATTTATTACTCTATTTTACTTGTACATATTTACTATTCCATTTATTTTATTTTGTTAATATGTGTTGTTTTGTCTGTCTCCCCCTTCTAGACTGTGAGCCCTCTATTGGGTAGGGACCATATCTATATGTTACCAACTTGTACTTCCCAAGCACTTAGTACAGTGCTCTGCACACAGTAAGCACTCAATAAACATGATTGATTGAATGAATGAAGGAAGGAAGGAAGAGGGAATTCCAGGCCAGAAGGAGGATAAGGGCCAGGGGTCATCGAGGTACATAGAATAGGCTGGTGTTAGAGGAGCAATGTATGTGGATTGGGTTGTAGTAGGAGATCAGTGAGATATAACAGAAGAGGGCGAGATGAATAAAGCTTATGGTAAGAAATTTCTGTTTGATGCAGAGATGGATGGGCAACTGGAGGTTTGGGAGAAGTGGGGAAACATGGACAGAACAGTTTTTCAAGAAAAAATCATCTGGGCAGCAGAGTGAAATGTGGACTGGAGAGGGAAGAGACAGGAGGCAGGGAGGTGAGCGAGGAGGCTGTTGTAGGAACCAAGGCAGGAAATAAGGACTTGGATGAGACTGGTTTCCAAACTGAAGTTTATTTACCTTTACTGCATCCTGTTTTCAACATTTGATATTGTAACTTCCCAGATGTTTTCCTAGCTCCAACTGCAAATTTCCCAGTAAATTTAAGGTAAAATCTACACAATCTCTTTATGATCCCTTCAACCAAGTTGAGAGACATTCTTGTGGTAGAAGTTTAGAGGGTCACTGATGCTTTGATTCTATGACAGAGAGTTTTGGAATATACATATTTTACAAGTATAACATACAAATTGAATATCCAAAGGGCTCCATCCAACTGACCTGAGCCTGCTTTTGAAGGAATACCAAAAATCACTGATCACTAGTGAAGTTTCCAGTCAGTTGACTTTGCAGACTTTAAAAATGGGAGAATAGATTTTGTTGAGGAATTTGGGGAATGAAACAATAAATTCTGAGGAATGGAATAGCCAGTGTAGAGTGGAACTGCTTGCTGATTCTCAACCAAGATGGTCTTATTTGGTTCTGCAGTTGTGTTGGATGTGGAAATCCTTTTCTCTTTTCTCTTGTACTCTCCCACATTCTTTGTACTCTCCCAAGTTCAAAGCTCTGCAGTTTAACAATCAATTTATCAATCAGTGGTATTTATTGGGTGCTTACTGTGTGTAGAGCACTATACTAAGCTCTTGGGAAAGTACAACAGAAATGGTAGGTGTGATCCCCCTCCACAAAGAGCTTTTAAATACCATTTATTGCTTGATTGACTGACTGGTTAATTCTCCTCAGAGGCTTAATTTCCCACTATCTGGTTTTTAGTAGTACAATAATAATAATAATAATAATGATATCTGTTAGGCACTTACGATGGGTCAAACACTGTTCTAAACTCTGGGATAGATACAATCCAATCAGGTTAGACACATGGGGCTCACTCTCTTAATCCCCATTTTACAGATGAGATAACTGAGGCAAATATAAGTGAAGTGATTTGCCCAAGGTCACACAGCAGACAAGTGTGTCAAGCAGACAAGCAGGCAGCAGGCAGAAGCAGCGTAGCTTAGTGGAAAGAGCATGGGCTCGGGAGTCAGAGGTCATGGATTCTAATCCCTATTCTGCCGCTTGTCAGCTGTGTGACCTTTGGCAAGTCACTTAACTTCTCTGTGCCTCGGTTACCTCATCTGTAAAATAGGGATGAAGACTGTGAGCCTCATGTGGGACAAGTTGATTACCTTGTATCTACCCCAGCGATTAGAACAGTGCTTGGCACATAGTAAGCACTTAACAAATAATAAAAAAAGTGGCAGAACTGGGATTAGAACTCAGGTCCTTCTAACTCCCAGGCCTATGCTCCATCCACTAAGCCCTGCTGCTTCTCAAGACCCCCTTCCCATTTTCCTCTCCATCTTCTTCCACACCACCATTCTCCAACACCCTCCCCTCTCCATCTCCCTCCCATTCCCCATTCCCCTCCCCATTTCTTATCTTCCTTCTCACCATCTCCCACCCATATGTCTCTCTAGTGTCCCTCCATTTCTCTCTGGTTCTCCACATCCCTTCTCTTTTCCCCATGCCCACATGTAGAAGACTGATCCAAATACATTATTAGGATCATTATCATCATGAGAGAACTCTAAGCCCCAACAGGAGTCTTAGGGTGAAAGACCAAAGACAGAAAAAAAAAGCTATCAATTCATGTTAACAGCTCTAATAAAAGATTGATCGGGGAGAAGGATAAATCTAGTAAATTTGGGTTTATGGATTATCCGTGGATTTCAATTATCCAACCCCTACTGGGCCCCATAGTGTTGGACTTTGGAGAATTGCCCATATTTGAGACTTAAGATAGTAGAAATAATTTATTTAATGGGAATGTGCGAAGGTCTGGAACTTCAGAGACTGAAGGTCTCACTCTAGCTCTACTATTACACTGTTTGGCTGGATGACTTTTGGACTGAAACTAAATAATTCTAGATATTCATTCATTCAATCAATCGTATTTATTGAACACTTATTGTGTGCAAAGCACTGTACTAAGCGCTTGGGAAGTACAAGTCGACAACATATAGAGACGGTCCCTACCCAACGATGGGCTCATAGTCTAGAAGCGGGAGACAGACAACAAAACAAAGCTTGTAGCCAGGTGTCAAAATCATCAGAACAGATAGAATTAAGGCTATATGAACATCATTAACAAAATAAATAGAAGAGTAAATATGTACAAGTAAAATAAATAGAGTAATAAGTCTGTACAAATATATATACAAGTTCTGTGGGGAGGGGAAGGAGGAGAGGAAAAAGGGGGCTCAGTCTGGGAAAGCCTCCTGGAGGAGGTGAGCTCTCGGGCTTTGAAGGGAGGAAGAGAGCTAACTTGGCGGATGTGTGGAGGGAGGGCATTCCAGGCCAGGGGAAGGACATGGGCCGGGGATCGACGGCAGGACAGGCGAGAATGAGGCACAGTGAGGAGGTTGGCGGCAGAGGAGCAGAGGGGGTGGGCTGGGCTATAGAAGGAGAGAAGGGAGGTGAGGTAGGAGGGGATGAGGTGATGGAAAGCCTTGAAGCTGAGAGTGAGGAGTTTTTGCTGGATTCGTAGGTTGACAGGCAACACTGGAGATTTTTGAGGAAGGGAGTGACATGCCCTGAGTGTTTCTGTACAGAGATAATCCGGGCAGCAGAGTGAAGTATAGACTGAAGCAGGGAGAGACAGGAGGATGGGAGATCAGAGAGGAGGCTGATGCAGTAATCCAGTCGGAATAGGATGAGAGATTGAACCAGCAAAGTAGTGGTTTAGAAGGAGAGGAAAGGGCGGATCTTGGTGATGTTGTGGAGGTGAGACCGGCAGGTTTTGGTGATGGATCGGATGTGTGGGGTGAATGAGAGAGCAGAATTGAGGATGACACCAAGTTTGCGGGCTTATGAGACAGGAAGGATGGTAGTGCCATCTACAGTGATGGGAAAATCAGGGAGAGGACAGGGTTTGGGAGGGAAGATAAGGAGTTCAGTCTTGGACATATTGAGTTTTAGATGGTGGGCAAACATCCAGATGGAGATATCCTGAAGGTAGGAGGAGATACGAGCCTGGAGGGAGGGAGAGAGAGCAGGGGCAGAGATGTAGATCTGGGTGTCATCAGCGTAGAGATGATAGTTGAAGCCGTGGGAGCGAATGAGTTCACCAAGGGAGTGAGTGTAGATCGAGAACAGAAGGGGACCAAGAACTGACCCTTGAGGAACCCCTACAGTAAGGGGATGGGAGGGGGAGGAGGAGTCCGCAAAGGAGACTGAGAATGAACAGCTGGAGAGACAAGTGGAGAACCAGGAGAGAACGGAGTCTGTGAAGCCAAGGTTGGATAGCGTGTTGAAGAGAAGGGGGTGGTCCACAGTGTCGAAGGCAGCTGAGAGGTCGAGGAGGATTAGGATAGAGTAGAAGCCATTGGATTTGGCAAGAAGGAGGTCATTGGTGACCTTTGAGAGGGGAGTTTCAGTGGAGTGTAGGGGATCAAGGAGAGAGTTGGTGCTGAGGAATTCAAGGCAGTGAGTGTAGATGACTCATTCTAGGAGTTTGGAAAGGAAGGGTAGAACTAGAAGTGATAACTAGAAGGGGAGGTGGGGTCAAGAGAGGGTTTTTTTAGGATGGGGGAGACGTGGGCATATTTGAAGGCAGAGGGGAAAGAACCAGTGGAGAGTGAGTGGTTGAAGATGGAAGTTAAGGAGGGGAGGAGGGAAGGGGTGAGAGTTTTCATAAGAGGAGAGGGAATGGAGTCTGAAGCACAGGTGGATGGAGTAGCACTTGAGAGGAAGGAGGAGATGGGAGAGTAGCGGAGAGGGTTGAGACCGGGGGAGAAGGAGAAGTGGGAGGGGTGACTTTGGGGAATTCAGACCTGATGGAGTTAATTTTACTATTGAAGTAGGAGGCCAGATCGTTGGGGTTGAGGGATGAAGGAGGGGGAGGTACTGGGGGCCTGAGAAGGGAGTTAAATGTACGGAACAGCTGATGGGGATGATGGGATTGATCATGGGAGGATGGGAGGAAAAATAGTTTTGCCAGGAAGAGGAGAGGACAGAGTTAAGGCAGGAAAGGATAAACTTGAAGTGAACAAGTTTGACTTGGTGTTTAGACTTTCGCCAGCAGTGTTCAGCAGCTCAAGCATAAGAGCGAAGGAGGCGGACAGTGGCAGTGATCCAAGGCCATGGGTTAGTGGTGCAAGAGGAGCGAAGGGAAAAGGGAGCATGCAAGTTGAGATATCATTTTTCTGATATCATATCTACATCCACTGATACCATGATATCAGTAGATATCGTTTCTCCACTGACAGAATGGGCCCAAGAATAATATAATCTCCCGCAGGGGGTCACAGAGATTATCTGGGGCTCAGTATTGGGTGTGGAAAAGTTGTTTGGATCAGCATATTCCTGAGGTTGGTACATTCTGACTGCTTTCAATCAATCGACTGTATTGATTGAGCATTTACTGTGTGCAGAGCACTATCCTAGCACTTGGGAAAATACAATATAAGAGAATTGGTAGACATGATCCCTGCCCACAGTGAGTTTACCATCAATCCACTTTTGTCAGAAATAACCTCTTGCTGTTGAGAATAACCCCAGGCCACTTCCAAGCATGGGGACTGGGAGTAGTACTGGGGAACCTCTGAGGGTTTGGGATTTCTGTTAGTCAGGCTCTGGATGGCCTCAAAATCCTCTAACTGGAACTGGAGCTCAAGTTTTCTAACCACCCCTGCTAGATGTCAGCTCTTTGAGGGTGGGGGGGATTGTTTCTACTTACTGTATTGTAATATACTCCCCAATTGCTCACACAATATTCAGCCCACAGAAAGCAGTCAATGAATACCACTGATGGTGATTGGGAGAGGCATGGAGGAGGGAAAAAATGATGAGGGGGTGGGATGGGGGAGATGAAGGGATTATTTCCCAGGAGTCCGTAGGTTTTGGGATGCCCTGGATCTGCTCTGACCAGACATCCAGGCTAGATCAGTTCCTTCTGAGCACCAGAAATGTGATTGCAAATTGGCACAAGCTAGTGAATCAATTCATCAATCTATTGATGGTATTTACTGAGTGCTTACTATGTAGAGCACTGTATTAAGCACGTGGTTAAGCATAATACAGAATGGAACTCATTGACTAACCTTGCCAGACAACGAGAGAGTGTAGGAAAGGAATAGGTATAATTAAAGGCGACATAAAGCTTATGGGCAAAACACACAACAATTATAGAATTTGTTAAGCCCTTACTATGAGCCAAGCACTGTTCTAAGCACTGGGGTAGATAAAAGTTAGTCAGGTCCCACATGGGGCTCATAGTCTAAGTGGGGAGAACACGTATTGAATTCCCATTTTGCAGATGAGAAAACTGAGGCAGAGAGAAGTGAAGTGACTTGCCTTAAGCCACCCAGTGGGCAAAGTGGCTTAGTGGAAAGAGCACAGGCTTGGGAGTCAGAAGTCGTGGGTTCTAGTCCCTGCTCCACCACTTATCAGCTGTGTGACTCTGGGAAATCACTTAACCTCTCTGTGCCTCAGTGACCTCATCTGTAAAAGGGGGATGAAGACTATGAGCCCCATGTGGACAACCTGATAACATTGCATCTACCCCAGTGCTTAGAACAGTGCTTGGCACATAGTAAGCACTTAACAAATACCATTGAAAAAAAAGTGGAGGAGTGGGCATTAGAACCCAGGCCCTCTGTCTCCAAGATCTGTGCTTTTTCCACTAGGCACTGCCCAAGCTTCTCTATAGGAATCATTTGGAAATCCCTCCGATTTTTGCCTTGACTCCATTCGATGTCTTGGCTTTGTTTCCACAAAGAGCGGAAGAGGGGAGCATTTGAAAATCATTTTCCTTTTAACTACTCCTTCTTCTCCTTCTAGGATTTCATGTGAGGAGAGAAAAGATGGTGTGGTCGCCAACCAACCAGGTCACAAGGCTCCTGGCGGAAGGGGATGAGGCGGCGGTGAGTGGGAGGAGTGGAGGTGGGGGGGCTCTTTGGGGCTGGACTGTTGAACGGTGGAAGCAGGGAGGGAGGGGGGCCCAGCCTGGCACACCCTGCTCTACGCACCCATCAGCACCGGGGAGGAGACAGCAGGTATTTGTTCCTCGAACCAGCTTTCACGAATGGGCTGCCATTTGGGCACTTCTTTGGGTGCATATTTACAGGCTGTTGAGGAGTGAGTTGATGACAGGAAAAGTCTGTTCTGATCAGCATCTCGTTTTCCGTGTCGAGGCATGCAACGGGCTCGGCGCTACAGACCCTGCCCACCTGCCCTCTCTTTCCAGGGCAGGGGCTGCTGGGAGCGGGTGAAGCCCGGGCCCACCACTTGTTCGTGCCATCCCGGCCCATCAGGGGCTAGAAGACAAGGTTGGGAGAGAGCTGGGAAGGACCAGGGCTTCGCTCTGTGTAATAAAAGGTAGTTTCTTTGTTTGGCAAAGCCCCCTTTTGTTTGCACATCATCCAGATGGTCATTTCAGTTTGTCTCCGGCTGTGAACCAAGCAGTATGGCAGCATTAAGAGGAAAGAAACAACCTTCCCCACACTTTCCGTCCCTCGGAAATGGCATTGAAAACTCTTTGGGATGAAGCTTTTGTTTTGCTCGGTGCATCTGCGGAGGATTGGCTTGAAGGAGAACCTGGGGGTTACGTAAGGATGCGGGCTTTCTTCTAAAGCAATGGATTAGCAGCGTGTTTGGGAGGTAGGGCTGGAAATAAGAATCAAAGTCTTAAAAACAGTCCATTTCTGTGTGGCATTGTGTTAACTTTAGAGAGAACTGGCAAGAACTGATGCGGGCAGCTTTGGTAGTGGCTGGGTGAGGAGTAACCCATTCAGACCAACGTTCTCTGATTTGACTGACGGAGGCAGATTGTTCAGTATGGATCAATCCTCTTGCCTGCCCCTCTCCCCTCAACCCGCCAGCTGCGTGATTGCCCCATGTGCTTGGGGTGGGAATTAGGGAGAGTTCTTCTGACAGCACCCACTGATCTGGATCAATCAATCAATGGTATTCATTGAATGCTGTTTGCAGAGCATTATACTAAGTGCCTGAGAGAGTAGTACAGTCAACAGAGTTGATGGATCTGATGCTGCCTACAAGGAGCTTGCAGTCTAGAGAGCTTTCAGTGTAGCTAAAACACTATAGAATGTCGGAAGAACATGGCTGTGGGCCTGGGAGTGATGCAGACCTAGATGTGTGCTCTTGCAGGTGTGCTTTCCTGAACGCAGGGTTTGTCACGGTGCTGCGTGGGCTTGGGGAAGACTCTTAACTTCTCTGTGCCTCAGTTATCTCAATTGTAAAAGGGGGATTAAGACTGCAAGCCCTAAGCGGGACATGGGCTATGTCCAACCTGATTAGCCTGTATTTACACCAACCCCTTGGCACAGAGTAAGCACTTAACAAATACCAAAAGAAAAAAAAAGAAAAAGAACGTAAGCCTCGGGATCTCAGAGAAATGACTGTATTCATTTTAGATAGGATTCCCATTTGCCATCCTTTCCTTCCCTGGTTGAGTGGGCGAGGTCTATATATGTCAAGAAGGCCATAACCCTCTGAGTGGAAATCAAAGATCATTAAAGCTTCCTATCCTACTGCTCAAACAGCCCTTGTTACTTGGTGGCTATTAATGCTTTGTGTTCAGTGTCTATTTCAGCTGCTTAATTCCATAGTCTGGCAACACTGGGAGCTAAAGACATTTCAAAAACTCCAGAAGTTACTAGTGGAAGCGATAGATACAAAATAATAACAGATAAAAGAGAAAGGAAAAATGGATATACAGTTGTGCCAATGCTTAAATAGTAGGTATGTAAGTCGATAAGTCCATTAGTTCTGGGGTGGATGCGAACAACTGAGGTTCTAACTGCTGCTGTCATTGCTTCTGTGAGACAATTTAGTTAGGCCCGATCCCATGGTGAAGATTTGTTGTGGGTCCAACTGGCAATTGGTTTTCCCACTTATCAAATGGGCGCACAACTCCCTAAAGCTACCCTGTGATCTGAGAGTTGGAAATATCCGGTTTTGTTTTGTTTTTTTCAATTGAAGGAAACTTTGGACCCAACCTCAATCCTCTGCAAAGAAGAGAACCCCTCCACAGATAGATTGAAATCTCTTTGAGGGCAGGGATCATATCTATCTGCTCTAGCGTTCTCTCCCAAGCTCTTAGTACACTGCTCTGAACTCATTAAACATACAATAAGTACCACTGATTGATTGATTGATAGGCTAGTGGACAAATTTTAACTGGAGTTGGCAAGTAGCTCTCCGAGCAATTAGTGTCAATTTGTTTAAACATGACACCGTCGAAAAGAATTGGCATAGGTGTGTTTATTTTAAAACACAAAGACTGTATTTGTTGAAATGAAGCCTCTGGGGCAGAAACATTTCTAAGAGGGAATGGAGGATATAGCTCATTAAAATCCCATTCTTCATTTGTAAGTCCGGCAGGATATTAGATTCCTCCAATGGCCATCTGCCAGCCATTTTGTATATAGTCTACAAACATATTTCCAACCATATAAGGGCTTAGAAGATAAAGACAGGCCATATTGTATTTATATTTCTAAATACCGAATGTATTAAAACCGCAAATATTTATGTGCCATTAGAGTCTGTAGGAAAGGAAATTAAGAGCAGAAATTCATGAAAAAATGCCTTCCATACTCCATTTTTGCATCAAGCATGAAATTTCGTTAGTAATTCATTGGGTGAGGATGCTACCCATGTTAATGTTGTTTTAATATTTATTTTGGTTACATTGCCATCGATTTTTCTTGGTAACATTTGAAAGAGAGAAAAGCCATCTTGAAGTCAGAGTTGACACAAACTACCGTAAACAGCTGCCAGTGATAGGCTATTTTAGAATATATATTTCCAGAGTGAGTAAATTGTGTATCGTACTCTAAAAACTATCTTGGTCTATTGAGTAAATACAAATTTAGACAATTTCGAAGGAGTTTAAACAATTTTTAAAGTTTCATCATGCCTGCCTAGGCTACAGAGATGTTCCATTATTAAAACCCACAGAGATAGGCTGCGGGGGAAGAAAAAGGCAAACAACTCACAGATAATTTTCTAATCAGAGCAACACATTCCTTTATTGTTTGGGGTTATACCTTCAATAAGTAAAACATGTTTTTCTTCAGTACAGAGCACCTTTAAACCTATTTCCACTCCACAAAATCAGCAATTGGCAAGCGAGGAATGCTGAAATCTACCCAAAGAAGCTTTCTCTTTGTGAAGTAAGTTCTAAATCTGAAAGCAGTGGTGCTGAATCTTTGGAAAACTCGCAAGAAATATTTCCTCTCTGTTCAGTGTGCAGAGTTTGCATATAAATTCTCGTGCAGGCTCGACTGTGAAGAATTAATTTCTCCCAGACCTCAGAGAAACGGGAGTAAGGGAATTGTCATGGATTTTCTGCGGTAGCCCAGGCTAAAGCACGGTTATAGGTACAACGGATCCTCTTTCTCTCTTTCTTTTTCTCCTTTTTCCCATTTCTCTCCCTCCTCCACTCTGTATACCGTCAAACGTGGCATTCAGGAGAATGAAATGCAATGAGCCAGAAACTTCTCACATTTTGCTGGCATCTGTGGAGCGTCGCCATATGAGAACCGTATGACTACTGGCAGATCGGCATGTCAGCTCAAGCGTGTAAAGCCCAACCTCACGGCGCTCTAGGTCTATCAGTTTATAACAGAAATATCGATACAGCCTTAAACTGCCCTCTTTTTCTACGGAATGTTAGGGTTTTTTCCCCGTCCTGCTGCTCTCCCTCTTCGCTGTTTTAACTTGGAGGGGAGGGGAGGGTTGAGGTCTGGTCGCCGATCACGACTGTACCCGTTCGAGAGGTGAGGATGGAGGAAGGAACAGCGAGGTTTGATTCTGGTGGCAAAAAAAAAAACCCAAAAAAACACTTGCATTTGGTTTCCTCTCATCAGCTTAGATTCAGAGCAGTTTCTAGCAACTGGACAGGTGGAGTAACTCATACGAAACCTTGTCTAGTGCAAAACCTACCATTCTGATCGTGGCCAGGACCTCGTAGGACACAACTCAAGTGGCAGCAGAAACATCCAGTCCAGGCTTTTGCCTGATTCCTCCACAGGAAGAAACTGAGAGTCAATGAAATCATCAGTAGCTCCAGACAAACAGAAGATGTTTTCATTTGTTATGTGGTCAGGATGTGGGGGGAAGTGGATGGGGGAAGGGAAGAGGAGGGAAGTAGGGGAGGTGGAAGGGAATAGAAGATGGAGTGAAAAGGAACACAACAAGAAAACTCGGAGTTGGGTTTCAGTACCGGTCTCTGCAGTATTGATTTATAAACACACAGTACTCTGTGTGTAGTGCACTGTGCTGGGTGCTTGATTGTCACCCGAAGGACTTAAAAATCGCAACTTTGGCTCTCGAGGAGTTTGAAATCACCATCCTTACTGGTGAGGTGGTGATAATAATGATGGCATCTCCTTTAAATCCCTCGGTCCCACCACCCGTTCCTGTTCGGGTCGATATTTATTCTCAGCCCTGGCCACAACAAACATATACAAACCCGTAGTTTAAGCAAATCAGAACAAACAGAACAAATCACATAAAAGCCCTGAGGTGGATGATGGGGGTGGCATGACTGAGCTGGTGGGGAGGATTAATCAGGGAAGACTTCCTGGAAGAGCTGGTATTTTAGGTGGCCTTTGGAGGAGGGGATTACTGCATCAGCCTCCTCTCTGATCTCCCATCCTCCTGTCTCTCCCCACTTCAGTCTATACTTCACTCTGCTGCCCGGATTATCTTTGTACAGAAACGCTCCGGGCATGTTACTCCCCTCCTCAAAAATCTCCAGTGGCTGCCTGTCAACCTACGAATCAAGCAAAAACTCCTCACTCTTGGCTTCAAGGCTCTCCGTCACCTCGCCCCCTCCTACCTCACCTTCCTTCTCTCCTTCTACAGCCCAGCCCACACCCTCCGCTCCTCTGCCGCTAATCTCCTCACTGTGCCTTGTTCTCTCCTGTCCCGCCATCAACCCCCGGTCCACATCCTTCCCCTGGCCTGGAATGCCCTCCTTCCACGGTACACCAAGCTAGCTCTCTTCCTCCCTTCAAAGCCCCACTGAGAGCTCACCTCCTCCAGTAGGCCTTCCCAGACTGAGCCCCCTTTTTCCTCTCCTTCTCTCCATCCCCCTGCCCTACCTCCTTCCCCTCCCCACAGCACTTGTATATATTTGTACAGATTTATTACTCTATTTATTTTACTTGCACATATTTACTATTCTATTTATTTTGTTAATGATGTGCGTATAGCTATAATTCTATTTGTTCTGACGATTTTGACACCTGTCTACATGTTTTGTTTTGTTGTCTCTGTCCCCCTTCTAGACTGTGAGCCCGTTGTTGGGTAGGGACCATCTCTATATGTTGCCGACTTGTACTTCCCAAGTGCTTAGTACAGTGCTCTGCACACAGTAAGCGCTCAATAAACACAATTGAATGAATGAATGAATTAGGGAGATTTGCATTGTATTTCTCTGCAATGAGTCGTAATTCTTCAGGTGGAGCATTGGACTACCATATCAGTTCCACTGCCAGAGAACAGAAAGATTGGCGAGAGTGTGACCTATTAATTATGGCTGCCTCATCGAGTCCAGTAGGATTCCAAAGTTTCAGGGGGTGGAGAGTGGAGAGTGGAGAAGCCCATGCCCATTCTACAGAACAGAGAACTCACAGTGGGGTGGGGAGGGTGGTTTTCACTGGATGGGGCAAGACAAAAATAAGAAAATATGGCATGCAAGTTGAGCCCGGGGACATTGTGCCTGTTAAGCACTGGAGAATATGTGTTTAATATGTGTCATTAAATAAGGAAACAAATGCTTGTTCTGATTGTTAAGTAGATTTCACTCAAGTTCTGTCCAGTGTGTACCAGGAGTTACCTCATGTGCAAGTGGCTGTAGAAAATGCTCCGTTTAGAGGGTGTAAGACGGAGCACAGAATGTCTCACTGTAGTCCACAATGGGGGCTATTTCCTCTGCCTCAACTCATCACCATCATTATTAACAGCTCCATTTATAAAGCCCCCTCCGATAGCCCTGACATCTTGGGAAACAAACAGAAAAAAGTCCCAGGGATGATCCTTGGCTTCAAGGGCAACCAAGCAAATGCAAATGGACTCTCAGCTCTACCAAACTTGTTTTGGTCAGAATGTTAGGGATTTGGGGGAATGTCTGGCACCAGGAGAAGCCTTATGGGGGCAGCCCATCAGGGCATCGACAGAAATCTTCTTCATAGGGGGGTGGTGTTGGGTGGGTGAGTGCTTCAATGTCAATTTTCCTGGGAGGGGGAGAACTGATGTAGACAGTACTGCATGCAATAGTTGTGAAAATAGATATAAATAACAATACTAAGTGGATAAATAAGTCAGTCACAGGTGAATAACAAGTGAGTTCATGGGGTGGCTGATATGGGCATGGTCATTGATGACACCACCATCATCCTCTCTCCCCAACCCACAATGTTGGCATTACCTTTGACTTCTCTTTCTCCCTTTCAGCCTCCATATTCAGTCTGTGACCACATCTCAACAATTCTTTCTCTACTACACCTCCAGAGTCCATTTCTCCCTCACCATCCAAACTTCCACCAAGCCCGTATAAGCACTTGGGATGACATCCCTACTCAACTACTGCATCGGCCTCTTTGCCGACCTCCCCGCCTCCAGATTCTCCCCTCTCCAGTGCCAACTCCGTTCTACTACCCAGATCATTTTATTGAAACATCATTTTACTCACCTCTTCCCAGTCCTCAAAAACTTCCAGTGTTTGCCATTTCCTCTCCAAATGAAGCAGAAATCCTGAGCACTGACATTAAGAAACGCAATCAGCTCTACCCTCCCGTCTTGTTTTATGCTGTTGAGTCATCTCCAACTCATAGCAACTCTCCCATCTCTCCCAGAATTCCCCACCACCATCTGCAATCGTTCTGGTAGTATATCCATAGAGTCTCCTTGATAAAAAAAAAAGGCGGTGGTTTTCCATTCCCTTCTTCCACGCAGTCATTTTGAGTCTCCACTCTCAGGTCTCTCCTAAGCCGCTGCTACCCAACACAGGTGAGTTTTGACTTGTAGCAGATTGGCTTCCACTCACTAGCCACTGCTCAAGTTAGGAATGGAATGGGTAGGCCTCTGATTGACTCTCCCTCCCGAAGCCGAGACTGTTAGGGTCCTGGAAACTCTCCAGGTGAAATCTTGAGAGGGGCTCCCTCATTATCCTACTAATCCCCATTTCTCTCCTACTACTCCTCAGCTCAGACGCTTTGTTCCTCTCAAGCCAACCTATTCCGGGTGCCTCTTATCTCTCTCATTGCTGACCTCTAAGCAGCGTGGCCTAGTCGATAGAGCGTGGGACTGAGAGTCAGAAGGACCTGGGTTCTAATCCTGGCTCTACCACTTGTCTGCTATGTGATCTTAGACTAGTCACTTAACTTCTCTGTGCCTCAGTTCCTTCATCTGTAAAATGGGGATTAATACCTTGAGACCAATGTGGACAGGGCCTATGTCCAGCCCAATTATCTTATATCTACCCCAGTACTTAGAACAGTGCCTGGCACATAGTAAGCGCTTAACAAATACCACAATTACTATTATTATTACTATTACCTGGAACTCCCCCAACCTCATTCGTAACTGGCAGGCCACTGCTTTTCCCATCTTCAAGATCTTTCTGAAATCACATCTCCTCCAGGAGGTCTTCCCTGATTAATCTCTAGTTTCCCCAAACTATTTCGTATTTTAACACTTCTGTATCACCTAAACATCTCTTGGGAACTCACAAATCCTGCTTCTACAGCACTTTGCACATATCTTTCCACTCTATTGCTTCCCCTCTCTGTAAATTATTTTAGCATAGGTCTCCCCCACTCGATTATAAATTCCTTGAGAACAGGGATCATGTCTACTCTCTTGCCCTCTCCCTAGTGCTTATTACAATTCTTGGCATAGCGTAAGAGAAATCATAACTCCGATGAGGACTCCAATCCTTAGTCCACATCAGTTCCGGACATCACCTAACAACATTCTTCCATTTTCAAAAATAGTTTTAGGAGTTACCAAATGGACAAATAACAAGTCTCCCCTCCCTCTCTCCCCCCATCAGCTCCCTCCCTGTAGAAGAATGCTGAAGGTTCTTTGGAACCAAAATCTGTTTCTAAAAGTGGGGGCATCGTGCATCCAAGGATCTAATTTCACACACCTGCAGATCGAAATGAGTGGGGGACTAGGGCATCAGTTAAATGTCACATTTAGATTTCAGCAGCAAGGCTCTTTTCATTAAAAATTACTTATTATAAATGGACAAGCCAAACTGTTTCTGCCTTTTGTTCCCGTTCACAAGGTAGGGGCAGGTGGAGAAAGGTTTACGTGGAGGCTGAGGAGTGGAGTCCATTCTAAGTGATGCAGTTTGGAAAAAGACTCTTCTGCAGCGTGTGGATGGGTTTGAGGGAGGACAGGCTTCTGTGCAGCCATGATCTACGGCTCAGAGAAAAACACCCCTTTTGCATGCACATGGGCTGATGGCATGATCCACAGCTGGAGTTAATCCAGGTTTCTGGGTAATTAAATAGGAGCAGCCATTCTGCTGCATTATAGCAAAGCCCACAAAGGTGACACAGAGGGGAAACAGCAAATGTAAATCCCCCCCACCCTGCACCACCATTTCTCTTGGTAAGGGGAAGGCTAGAATTCTGGTTTTAAGACTTCAAACTGCACGGCTTTTGCAAAGAAGCCCAGGCAAAGTGTAATCGTACCAGACTATGGAGGAATTCCATGAAAATGAATCTGTGGAAGTCACATTTTCCACACTAACCCTAAGATGGGTTAGGGTGCCTTTGACTTGCCCTGTAGCCACCATGATAAGTTTCAGTGATGACAATAGTGAACAGTTGGACATGAAGGTCAGAGATGGAAGGAAGATGGAGACCAGCCTGAACCATGGTCTCTTAATAAATGATACCATCCTAGCTCTAGCCAATAGTCAGTTCATCTACCCCCGGTTCTGTTTCCAGTGGTGGTTTGAAGGAATTCCTCTGTTTAGGGAATTTCACACTTCTGTAGTTATTTATGTAGCTGTATTTTGGAATTCCCAAGTTATCTTGGGGTCTTTGAACAAATTCTTTAGGCTGTTACTGTTACTCCCATTTTACAGATAGGAGGACTAAGGTCCTGAGCACTTATGGAGGTCCCCAAAGGCCCAGCAAACATTGGTGATCGGGCTTAGAGCGGATCCTTATGTGGTTGTTCTAGGGACTTCCCTTGACATAATTCTTGAAGGCAGATGATAGGAAGCCTATCCTAAGTGTCCTAACTTGAGCATCCCCTTTTTTAAATTGTATTTGTTAAGCGCATACGATATACTAGGCACAGGGGTAGATAATCCCCGATACAAGATAATCGGGCTGGACATAGTCCCTGTCCCACACAGGGCTCACTGTTAATCCCCATTTTACAGATGAGGGAACTGAATAACCACAAAATAACCACTGAATAAATCATTTTTATTATTATTAAATCTATGGGGGTACTTTTAAATACTCAAACCCTGTTCTCTGCTCACGGGGCTGCTTTTATTTAGATATCTTCTCTCAAGAGAGAGATTACAAACGGAAGACCTGTTTGTTTTGTTAGACACATTTATTTGGGATTGAAAAAAAGAAGGCGCTTGTGTTAATAACATTTCAGTCGCGCTTTGTATGACGAAGGCCTGTGTTTGATATACAGTCAAGGAAAAAGGGAGATGCACACACCCAAACCCCAGTATATTATGTGAAAAAGAGGTAACAGCTATTCTTCCTGAAGACATCATTTATCAGGATTTGAGCTGGTTGTTCAAGTAAATAGATGAACAAACATGAACTAAAGGGTAATGTTTATCAGCTGTCCTGTTTAACACTAAATAATCGAGCAGAAGATGGCTCTTAAAAATAAATAGGGCATTAATCACCACTCCCTCTGCCATTTTACACTAGGGTTATATATAGCTCTTGGGAAACAATGCACACTTTGGGAGTACCAGCAGAGGTCACCTCACCAAACAGCACACAGAGATTAAATAACATAACTTAGCTAGGCAGAGCCGGGCACTCTGTCATTTTAATGGCGCACTAATTCCAAAAAGTTTCACCACTTAGAGCCAGCATGCTTAATTACTCTCATTTATCTCCCTAATAAATGATGTCATTGGCCGGGCCCGCCGAAGAGCTACCATTGGCGAGCCAACGTGCAAATCTCCTGGGCACCCCTAATTGTCGTGTCAGGGAGGCTGCGTGGAAGCAGCGGCCTTCGACGGATCAGGGAAATTCTTAGGGGACCGTGGGTGGGTCTCGGCCGCATCCGACGGAGCCCCATCAGGGGGAACACGTTCAGATGGAGTTTCCAGTTGGGCCAAGAAAACTGGGCCAGGAAAGAGGCCAGCTGATGGAGCTGGAGAGGTGGGGGACAGGACTGAGAGAAGAGAAGTTGGCGATATGAAACACCATGTTCGAGTACTGACGTGATGATCCCATCACCAACAGAATCAAGGGTTTGTTCCAAATCAGTTTGTTCTTCAATTTGATAGGTCCCCCAGTTCTCCTAGGACCAGGAGGCAAAGTCCTGCATAAAGGAAGACTCCCCCTGCAGCGTTTACTCATTCTGACTGTGTGTGTGTGTGTGTGTGTGTGTGTGTGTGTGTGTGTGTGTGTTTTGGCGGGAGGGGGTGCACCCACGCCATTTTTTCCACCCCACAGTGCATAGTGCACAGACGGATAAGCGTTCCCTGATTCCTGAGCAACGTGCTAGTCAAAGTGTGTACAGAAAACACACACTGTGTTAGAAGTGAGAATTTTTTGCTAATTCCTCCTGTGTGTAGAACACTGTACCAGCATGGGGGAGATAACAACAGCATCTCTGCCCTCAAGGAGCTTTCAGCCTGATGGAAACAGACAGGCAGATTCAAACTGTAGTCATTCCAGATTTCATGCATCTTCTCCAGGAAGATTGATTTTGCTCTTAAGCGGGTTTCTCTTTTCATTCTCCTTTCAAGGATTAGGAGGGCCAGGTGCCGTTTCCACCAGGGAACAATTAGCTCTGAATTTGAACTGACTGGGGAAGCGCCTCTGTTAGGTTTAGGATTAACCTGGGAGCTGGTGTTTCTGGAACCTGCCTTTTTTTTGTTTTTGTTATGTATTTACTGTGGGCCAGGCACTGTACTAAGCACTGGAGTAGATACAAGCTGAACAGGTTGAACACAGTACATGTCCCACAGTCTTAACCCCATTTTACAGACAAGGTAACTGCATCACAGAGAAGTGAAGTGATTTGCCCAAGGTCACAGAGCAGGTAAGTGGTGGATTCAAGATTAGAACCCGGGTCCTTTGAACTCCCAGGCCTGTGCTGTATCCACTAGACCATACTACAGCTCCAGTCCCTGTAACCCAACCTTATGTGTCTTGAGAAGGGCTCACATTGGCTGTGTTGGGAACATACCTATTGAGCTTCATAACAAGCACTTTGCCTAGGCCTCACTGATAGTAGTAGTAGTAGTAGTAGTAGTAGTAGTAGTAGTAGTTGTTGTTGTTGTAGTAGTAGTAGTAGTAGTAGTAGTAGTAGTAATGGTACTTACTGAGAGCCTACTGAATGCAGTGCACTGTACTAAGGGTTTGGGACGTACAGCAGAGGGATAGAATACTTTTCCTGCCCATAAGGAGTTTACATTCTTCATTCATTCATTCAACCATATTTATGGAGTGCTTACTGTGTGCAGAGCACTGTACTAAACACTTGGGAGAGTACAATACAACAATAAACAGACACATTTCCTGCTCACAACGAGCTTACAGTCTAGAGAGGGGGAGACAGGCATCAATATAAATAAATAAAATTACAGATTTGTACATGTGGGGCTGGTAGGGGGAAAGAAAAAAGGGAGCAAGTCAGAGAGACACAGAAGGGAGTGGGAGAAGAAGAAAGGAGGGGCTTAGTCAAGGAAGGTCTCTCAGAGGAGATGTTCCTTCAATAAGGCTTTGAAGCAGGGGAGAGGAATTGTCTGTCCAATTTGAAGTGGGAGGGTGTACCAGGCCTGAGGCAGGATGTGGGCAAGAGGTTGATGGCGAGACTGATGAGATGGAGGCTCAGTGAGAAGGTTAGCACCTGAGGAGCTAAGTGTGCGGGCTGGGTTGCAGAAGGAGAGTAGCAAGGCAAGATAGGTGGGGGCAAGGTGGTGGAGTGCGTTAAAGCCAATGACATTCTAATGAAAGTCCCCTACATAGTCTCATTTTCCAATGGACCACCCCTTTCTCCATGTTCAAAATGTACAATCTTTCACTGTCCACAGCCTCAGCTAATTGTCATGAGCATTGCTTCGCAGATTGATAGAATCCCTCCTTAGCCCTGTGGCTAATCCTCACCCATTTATGGATCTCTCTCTAGCCCCTTTCTGTCTCAGCAAGCAGTAGTATTTATTGAGCCCTACTGAACTGAGCCTTTGCTATAGCAACAAGACAAACATTTCCTGCCCACAAGAAGCTTGCAATCTAATCATGTGTCATTGCAATCAGCTTGTGTATTTGACTCCTTTCCATGCCCGGAGTTATCATCCCAGCTCTGTCCCTTTCAGCAGGGGATGCCACATTCATTTGAGACTTGTTAAAGGTCCCACTGAGTGGGACCTAAGTGTACAAAATTCCCACCCACCCCATGGGAATCAACATTTCTGACATTCCAGGAAAAGCTAAGCTGGGCTCAGAAAAAGAAAAAGATGTGAGGCCAGGGATCAAAGGAAGCAATAGAGATAATTTACTCAGACTAAAAAGGAAACACAAAATTCTAAAAGTCTGATTTTTGTAACTGGCGAGGCTTCGTAACAGCTATTCGCTTCTAATCATCCTCAAATAATAAATGAATAGAACAGTCAATGCTGTTAGAATAATTTACTATTCATCAAGAATAATAAATGAGGGGATGAGGCAGTTACTCACCCTGCTCTAAAAATAGCAGAGAGACAGGGAAGGAGGAGAGCTATTACTATCACCCACTACTGTCGAAGTCTTATGGACCCAGGAGGCAGGAATGGTGCAGCCCAACAGGAAAGGAAAAGGGAAATTCAGGGAGTGCCAGTTCTGGCTGGGTACCAAAGCTAATTGAAACAAAAAACAAGTCCTGCTGTTCTATGTGGGCTGCCTCCTTTCTTTCTAAGTTATTGTATTTATTAAATACATAACAATAATAGAAATAATAATGATAATAATAATAACGGTAGTATTTGTTAAGCACTCAGTATATCTCAAGCACCATTCTAAGCCCTGGCGTAAATACAAGATAATCAGGTCGGGGTTCACAATAGAAGTAGTGAATCTCCTTTTTATAGTTGAGGAAACTGAGGCAGATAAGTTAAATGACTCGTCCAAGGTTTCAGAGCAGCCAAGTGGAGGAGCCAGGATTAGAACACAGGTCCTCTGACTGCTAGGCCTGTGAGCTTTCCACTTCACTTCTCCAACACAAATACGTACCCACACATAAATGGTCTGAACTAAAGTTTGCTCGAAGCTGAAGAGTGGTAATTTAACCTGCTGGGTCTAACACCACAACCACGGGTCCCCTACAAGTATTCTGAAAGTGGCGAAACAGACTAAGAACTCTACCATTCAACATTTTTTGTAGTATTTGTTAAGTGCTTACAATGTGCCAGGTGCGGTAGTAAGTGCTGGGGTGACTAGGCCAAAGTGAGACAAGAGGAGGAGCCAGGATTAGAACACAGGTCCTTCCGCCTTCCAGGTCTGTGCTCTCTCCACTAGGCCAAGCTGCTTCTCAGTTTGATTTTAGCAGTTCCTTACCTAGCTGACAATGAAAATGCTTTTCTGTGCTTCCCCCTTGGTGTCCCGGGAATGCTTAACTCCTTCGGAAGAGCTGGAAGTTTTGACTCAAGCATTTATCAAAGAGCCTTAATGCAAAATTTCTGGGAGCAGTTCTTTAATTGTGGAGAAAGATGGCTGAAGTCTCCCATTTACATTTAGATCACTGACTCTCAGAGAGAAGTCCCACACTTTAGAAACATCAAGAAATCCGGTTTTTCTGCCAAGTGCTCGAGGGGGTTATTCCGGACCCCGTGAATAACCTTGGACCCTGTGAAATGAAGGGGTCCTTCTGACTCCCATGTGCTTTTAACTCCCAGTTTGTGCTGTATCCACTAAGCCATGCTATTTTAATGGTGTCGTGAAGGTAGAAGTGACAGATTTGGTGACAGATTGAATTCATGGGTTGAATGAGAGAAATAAGTCGAGGGTAATGCCAGGGTCATGGGCTTGTGAGACAGGGAGGGTGGTGGTGCTGTAGGGAAAGTGATAGAAAAGTCACAGGGAGGACAGGGTTTCGGTGGGGAGGTGAGGAGTTCTATTTTGGACATGTTAAATTTGAAGTGTCAGCAGAACGTCCAAGTACAGATGTCCTGAAAGCAGAAGATACAAGATTCCAGAGTTGTCTTTCATGCTCAGAGAAGATGCACTATCTGAAATTCACCTAAAGGTGTGTATTAATTGAAAAAACCATTGTGGGATCCACAGTCCTGGCCACAATATGCACACCCAAACACTCACTTGTTCTGATGTCAGGTTTCCTCTTTGCAGCATCTGGTGCCATTTTGCTTTTTGCCATCTAATCTCTCGTTCCTTACAAAATGTCCTAGTGGAAAGAGACTGGGTCCGGGAGTCAGAGGACCTGCGTTCTAAGTGTTCAAGGAGTCAAATGTGATGTCTTTGGAAAGTCTAGGTCTCACAGCCTTAGAGAAGATTGGACAGCATAACAACTCCATAGACTTTTTGTTTGGCCTAGAACCTAACTAACTCACAGGAGTTAAGCAATTAGAGACTGTAGTGAATACATAAAATATCTCTCACATTCCAAATCAGCTCTGCCCAGATCCACACATACCTTTTCAAGACAAATTTTCTGGGTGTGGCACTAACTGTCCCCCTGACTCTCCACCATATTCTTAGACTGGGAGCCCTTTAAGGTGAGGGATCATGTCTAGACTGTAAGCTCGTTGATGGCAGGGAACAGGTCTACCAACTCTGTTATATTGTAGTCCCTCATTGTACCTATTGCCCCAAGGCATTTGTCATTTTGCTGACACATTATGGTTTTAATTAAAATTACACATGAGTTAATTAAAATGTTCATTCAGCCTCCTTTGTTTTTGCATGGGTTCCTGGGCACTCTCCTGGCTTGTTGGTAAAACCCAGCTACATTTCCACAAACCACTGCCTTCATCAACTCAGCCTTTGGCTGGCAGGGCTCTCATGTTCTCTGCACACAGTAAGCACTCAATAAATATGACTGACTGATGGATAATTCTCATCCATGTAGTCGTTTGGGAAGTGCGTAATAACCCAGTGACACATTTCCTGCCCACGAGGAGCTTACATATAATTACAACTAGTGTAGTCCAAAAAAACAAATTGAGCAGGTATATATGCATGAATCCTCTGAAGGATGTAAATAAGTTAATAAATGGTAGAGGTGGCTGAAGGGATGATATGGCTCAGGGTGTTGGGAAATTAATTGGAGAAAACTTGGCAGAGGTGGGATTTGAATGTGGGGAGAACTTGAGGTCTGTCTGATGTGGAGAGAGAGTTCCAGGTGGGAGGAACAGTATGAGTGAGGGGATGGAGAGTGGAAAGAGAGGGTTTTTTTACCAAATTCCTCCCCACATGGAAAAAATACCAACACCCAAGGAGTCTGGGCTTTGGAGTCAGAGGTCATGGTTTCAAATCCCAACTCTGCCAATTGTCAGCTGTGTGACTTTGGGTAAGTCACTTAACTTCTCTGTTCCTCAGTTACCTCATCTGTAAAATGGGGATTAGGACAACCTGATCACCTTGTAACCTCCCCAGCACTTACAGTGCTTTACACTTAGTAAGTGCTTAATAAATGCCATTATTATTATTATTATTATTATTATTATTATTATTATCAATGCAGTAGAAGCCTGAGAACCCTGAATAATAGAGAAGGAGCATGGCTTAGTGCAAAGAGCAAGGGCTTGGGAGTCAGAGGATGTGGGTTCTAATTTTGGCTCTGCCACTTGTCTGCTGTGTGCCTTTGGGACAGACACTTAACTTCTCTGTGCTTACATTTCCTCATCTGCAAAATGGGGATTAAGACTGTGAACCCCACGTTGGATAACCTGATTACCTTGTATCTAACTCAGGTCTTAGAACTGTGCTTGGCACAGAGTAGGCGCTTAACAAATACCATAATAATAATAGTTATTATTACTTGTGGAAATGTTTGCCCAACTTGCAGCAAACCTCGCTGGTGTGACACTGATCCTATTGATCAGACCCAAAACATGAACAGCCCACATCATATGGTGCTCAGCACCTAGTAGACACTCAATGAATACTACTGAATGAATGAAGGGCAAGATAATTTCTTGAGGTTCAGCTATTCCAAAAGCAAACATTTGTTATGATGATCCCATCTTTTCCCCACATTTGCAGCCTATTCTGATCCATCATTCTTAGTCTCTTTGCTCACTCAAAGAATGAGAACAGCAGAACATGAGGTTTTTTGTTTTGTTTTTTAAACAGTATTTGTGAAGCATTTACTCTACACCAGGCACTATACTAAGTGCTCGGGTAAAGCTTGGGGGTGGGAGGTGGAAAGACTCTTTGAATGCTAACCTTTGTGCTCTACCGAAAGGTGAAAGGTTGCAGAAATTTAAGCCAGAAAGCATTAGTAAAGTTTCTTTCTCTTGTCCTGCACCGAGTTCAAACAGAGCTTAAATTGATCAGAGGCTCTGATTCGGGGGGAGACTATGAACACGTTCTCTACCCTGCAGTGCTGGCCTTTTTCACTGAGCATATACGATTCTCTACCGTTCATTTGGTCCAAACAGAATTTTTCTTCTCCTGGTAGGCAGACTGACAGAGAAAGAGCCTTTGCCTTAACAATGATATGCTACTTCCATGAGAGAGTTGAAGCAGAAGATTAAACAGGAAATGCAGCTACATTATTGCCCCAAGGCATTATTCATTTCGCTGACACATTATGGTTTTAATTAAAATTGCACATGAGTTAATTAAAATGTTCATTCAGCCACCTTTGTTTTTGCATGGGTGCCTGGTTACTCTCTTGGCTTGTTGGTAAAACAGTTACATTTCCACAAATCGCTGGCCTCATCAACTCAGCCTTCAGCTGGCAGGATTCTCAAGTTTTCTGCACCTTTTTACCTCAGGTGTTTAAGCACTTTTAAATAGCTCCTTTGGGGTGCTAGTAAGCCCTTAAGGAAAACCATTGGAAAATAAAAAAAACTTTTTCACCCTATGTGGCAGAGCCATGGTAGTGTCTGGATTTGCTGACAAATCTTGTGCTAGCAGTAGGAGTGGTATTTCAGTGTGCAACACACTGAACTAAGCACCGGTACAAAAAAGTGTGTTGCTTTATATCTCCCTGAATGTCTTTACATCAAGCAAAAACTCTTCACCATCAGATTCAAGGGTCTCCCCCATCTTCCCCCCTTACCTATCTGCTGTCTTCATCCACTATCCCCCAAAATTGCTATCTTTGTTTCTCCCAAGCCGACTTTCTCCCTCTCCCTCTGGCAGCAAAGATTAGACTCATTCATTCATTCAATTGTATTTATTGAGCGCTTACTGTGTGCAGAGCACTGTACTAAGCTCTTGGGAAATATAAGTCGGCAACATACAGAGATGGTCCCTACCCAACAACGGGCTCACAGTCTAGAAAGGGGAGACAGACTCCTTGGGTGTTAGTATTTTTTTCCATGTGGGGAGAAATTTGGTCAAAGTCTCCTGTCTACAGGATGCATTTTAATCATTTTTAAGGTTAGTTTTGAGGAAATCTTGAAACCTCTCCATCTTCCTTATATGGATCTCCAGTCAATCAGTTAGTACTTATCAACTGCCTTCTGAGTGTGAAATACCGTTCTCAGTCCTCTGAGACCACCACAGATGCAGATATGACATTCCTTGTCCTCAAGGAGCTTACAGTGTACAGGAGGAGAGAGACAATCAATCGATCTTATCTATTGAACACTTACTGTGTGCAGAGCACTGTATAACACACTTGGGGAGTACAGTACAACAGAGTTCACAGACGCTTACCCTGCCCACAACAAGTTTACGGTCTAGAGGGGGAGACAGATGCTAATACAAATAAATATACAAACATTATTTAGATAGAATGGAATCAAGAGAACAAGACTATAGCAGGAAGTAATAGAGACATATCAGGATGAATTAGCTGAATCAATATTTGAATGTATACATCAATACCTAAAGCAATATACAAATAAAAATATACATTCATAACTAGGTGCTGTGCGTGGGTATAAGGGCATAAATGCTAAGGGTGGCCATTGGGATAGCATGACCTGGGCTTGGGGAATTAAATCAAAGAAATCTGGGTCCATATGGGATAGGGACTGTGTACAACCAAGCTTTTATCTATCCCAGCGCTTAATACAGTGCCTGGCACATTGTTGATGCTTAACAAATACCATTAAAATTAAAAAAAATACTTGCTGGAGGAGGTAGGATTTTTGAAGGGCTTTGAAAAGGCTATGATCAGGTAGACTTGTGGACGGAGGGAGTTCCAGGTTAGAGGAACAGCTCTAGAGGTTAGAGGCAGGAGAAAAATCCAGGGTTGGTTAGAGTTAACAGGGGAGCAAATAGGACCAACTGAGGAATAGAGGGTGAGGAGAGCCAAAGCATAAAGTGGCAAAAGCTGATGAAGAGCAGCGAGTCAATGGTAAGGTGAATTTGTGGATGCAGAAGGAGTCGAGTAGTCATTAAAGAGATTGGGGAGGCATTCTGTCCGTCTTTGTCCTTGGAGAGCTTGGGATCGAACATTTTGATCACATGTTCAGGTCGGTGAACTGATGTTTGACCAAGATTGCTTTGGGGCCGGGGTGACCAACCAGCAGCTGACACGAGTGCCAACTTACTCACTATAAATCAATCTCCCTCTTGTCCACGTCTCCTTGTCCACGTCCTCCCTCTTTCCTGGAATTCCCTCCCACTTCACAGCCGACAGACAACACTCTCCCCACTCTTATAGGTTTATTATAAAATCACATCTCCTCCGAGAGACCTTCCCTGACTAAGCCCTCATTTCCCCTACTCCCTCTCCCTTCTATATCACCTATGAACTTGGATATGTACCCTTTAAGACTTGATATTCACTCCTCCCTCAGCCCCACAGAGCACCTATGTATACATCCGTCTGCAATTTATTTTAATGTCTGTCTTCCCCTTCAGACTGTAAACTCCTTGTGGGCAAGGAGTGTATCTACCACTCTGTTGTACTGTAAGCTCCCAAGTGCTTTATTAGAGTGCTCCGCACATAGTGAGTGCTCAATAAATACTATTAAATGACTGAATGTGCACCCATGAAGCTCAGAGGATCCACCACCTACAACACAAAAGCCACTTCCTCAAGCCCGAAACATGTCTTCCTTGTGTTGACCACATTCAGGCTCCAGACAACCAAAGTGGGATAATCACAACAGCCTGGAAAATCACAGATTCAATTACCAATCCAATGCCAAGGTCTTTTCTTCAGGTACCAGAGAGCTACGCTGTAAAGCGCGAGCTGATACTGGTTGGCTTTGTGGGAGAGAGAGAACTTCCTAGGATGGGAAATATTCCAGCATCTCACCATGAATCTAAGTGGCTGGGGTCAGGCTTTGCTCTTCAGGAGCTTTTTGATGAAGTGGTTTAGTCTTTTGGATGTGAAACATCAATCATAATTTTTCATGTGCCTCAGTCTAAGTTCCTTCGGAGGGAGCCACTATTACCATACTATCAGCATATTGAAGTTAAATGAGTGAGACGGAGGAGGGCCTCGTTCTGGTTTGAAGCCGGCTGAGACGAAACAGATTTCCATCCATTCAGAAGTTTAATTCTCCTCCAGGTGGGACCTGCTGATGGACAGATGTAGCAGTGACTTGAAAATAAGTATCCGAGGGTTGGAACATTAACAGAGGTTTGCTTAATTTCTGCCTTAACCTCCAAAGATTCTCTGTCAAATCCATTCTTGGGAACTGAAAAGCAGCAAGGCCTAACAGAAAGAGTGCGGGCCCGTGAGTCAGAGGACCTGGATTCTAATCCCGGCTCCACTACTTGCTGGCTGTGTGACCTTGGGCAAATCATTTCACTTCTTTGTGCCTCAGGTACTTCATCTTTAAAATGGGGATTAAGACCATGAGGCCTTTTTGGGATAGAGATTGTATCCAACCTATCTTGTATCTACCCTAGTGCTTAGAACAGTGCCTGGCACACAGTCAGCACTTAACAAATATCTTAAAAACAGATGAGAAATTAATCAGGGAAGATTTCTTGGAGAAGATGTGATTTCAAAAGGGCTTTGAATATGGGGAGAGCAGCGGTTTGTCAAATGTGACAGATATAGATGTAAGGCTCCATAATTCCAAGGAGCTCATAGAGTTAGTTTATATGATTGGGAGGCAGCAGGGAATAGTGGAAAGAGCAAAGAACTAGACCGAGGTTCTAGTCCTGCCTCTGCCTTTCGCCTGTAGTGTGATATTGGACAAGTCACTTAACCTCTCCCTGCCTCAGTTTCCTAACCTGTAAAATGGAGATAAAATACCTGTTCTTCTCTCCCTCCCTCTTAGTTTGTGAATTCTGTGTTGGACAGGGATGGAGTCTGTGAAGCAGCAAGGCCTAATGGATACAGCATGGGACTAGGAGTCAGAAGGACCTGAGTTCTAATCCCGTCTCTGCCACCTGTCTGCTGTATGACCTTGGGCAAGTCACTTCACTTCTCTGTGCCTCACTTCCCTCGTTTGTAAAATGGGGATAAAGACTATGAGCATCATGTGGGACAGGGACTGTGTCCAACCCAACTATCTTGTATTTATCCTAGCGCTTAGAGCGGTGCCTGGCACACAGTAAGCACTTAACAAATACCGCAGTTGTTATTGTTATCACTATTATTATCTGACTTGCTTGTATCTACCCCAACCTTTACCATAATGCTTTGACTCAGAGTTAGCACTTAATAAACCACCCTGGATTGAGGGGAAGCTTACTCTGATGTCTAGGAAACCAAGATGTCATTTCAGAGATACACATTTGCTTTTGAAGCTATTGAGATCCTAAGGCCACCTTCTGCCTGTTTGATCAATCAATCAGCAGTATTTATTGAGAGTTTACTGTGTGCATAGCATTGTACTAAGCAACTATTCGGCTGCTGGGGTCTTGGACATTTAAAAGTTGGCCTTTTTTTTCATCTGAATCCTCACCCCAGACCTGATTGCTCTTGGAATAAGTTGAAAAAAGAATGAGATTTGTCTGCTGAAAAACTGAAAACTCACTTTAAGATAAAGGTGTATCCAGTTGTTTAAAATAGGTCCATTATTCTACAGGTATGGTAATTATTCTGGCATGACTTTTGTTCATTGTTTTAATTTTTTTTCTGAATCTTTCTCTAACTGATGTTTCATCTTCTCAGGTTCACATCCTTCCCATTATCATCTCAGCACTTTTGCACTAACAAACCATCACTGTTCTTTAGTACATAGTGATTTGCACTCTCTACTGTTTGAGCATTTCTTCTATCTGTAAATTACTTTGTCTCTAGTAGACGGCAAGGGCAGGGATCATTCTTCTACCTCTACTTATCCATCAGTCAATCAATTAATGAACAGTATTTATTGAGGACTTACTCTGTGCAGAAGAATTTAGGAGAGTACAGTGGAATTACTTAGACATTAGTAGAGAAGCAGCATGGCATAGTGGATAGAACCCAGGACTGGGAGTCAGAAGTTCATGAGTTCTAATCCTGGCCCTGCCATTTGTCTGCTGTGTGGCCTTGGGCAAATCGCTTCACTTCTCTGGACCTCGGTTACTTCATCTGTAAAATGGGGATTGAGTCTATGAACCCCATGTAGGACAGGTACTGTGTCCAAACCAATTTGCTTGTATCCACCCCAGTGCTTAGTACCCACCCTGCATAGTAAGCACTTAATAAATACCATTATTATTAATATTAGTATGAGTATTATCCCTGCCCTCAAGGGACTTACAGTCTAGGGGGGAAGACAGACACCACAATAAATTATGGTAGGGCATCTGCAAGGCTCTGAAGAGAATTCAAGCTTGGGAGAGATCATTTGGAGAGGGATTCGTGCATTTCCATGTCAGATAGAAATAGACAGCATGGTCTTGCGATCTAGCCCTGATTTTTCCAGCGGACTGCTGCATGTAACCTTGGACAAGACCCTTACCCCCTTTATGCCTCGATTTCCTCATCCATAAAATGAAGATAATACCTGCCTTTTCCTACCTCATAGAGATGTCAGGAGGAGAAAATGAAATAACCGATGTGACATTGGAAAATAAATGTGCTAAATTCAATGTGTAACAGAATATTTCATTTTTTAGGAAGCGGGATCTGAATGCAGTTATGGCCTATTCCAGAGTAAGCCTAAATGAGATGACTGGGGTGGGATGATTAATATCTGGATTTACAAAGTGATTAATCTCTGGATTTACAAAGTACCTATGGCTGTAACACTATGCACCTCTATCCAATGTGCTCTGGTGGTGAAATGTGATCCAAAGTGGGGAAGGAATGTCCAGTTGAAGGTCAGGTTTGATCTGTTTGAGGCCAAGACCTGGATTAGAAGATGGGGTAGGCTTTCTCTCTCCCTGTTCCATCTAAAAGTGGTCCAGCGAAAGCCATTTACCGAGTCAACAAAAGGTGTCATGGTCTGAACTGGGCAAACCCGTCTGGTAAAACTGAATTCTGATTCCCTTTCCAGAAAAAGCCCAAACAAACTGCGTCAGGACTGTGTGGGAGGTTCTCTTTTTTGAAGTTAAATTCCTTAATGAATATCATATTGCGACACATCTCTTTGTTACATAGATGGCCAGAAGCCCTTTATGCCAATGACTCAGATACTGAAATGAGCCATGCCTCCTTCTTTGTTTGCTGGGGTGGGCTTGAAGGGAGTATAGTCCAACAGCGTTTGACAAAAATGGGTTTTCAGGAAAAGTTTATATCATATTTTCAACCCCGCCCACCCATGCCGTTTCCACACCCTCAGTCAGCAGAGAGGTTTTGGCACCCAAGGCAGTGAGGCAATCCAAGGAAACTACAGCAATCAGTGAGTTCCAGCCTGGAGCCGTTTCAACCCACTCAAACTTGAATCACCATGAATCACCATGGGCTGTCTTTTCCTGCGCTAGGAGCTGACGCAACCAAGTTTCTTCCTTGGAAAATGTTCACATTCCTTGTTGAAGCAGTATGAATGGGAAGTAGACTGGGGCGATCTGAGATCCTGCATCACTCATTTATTCTCTTAATCTGGTTTCTTCTGCTGTAGGGACAGAGGGAGAGGTCTGAGTCATAGTTTGTGGTTTTATATAAAATTTTATTGTTAAATCACCTAGTCCCTGATTGTGAACTTCGAGTCATATTTTGTATCTGCATCGCATATGTAAAGTAGATAATTTGAGCCTCCAAATACCTTTTATTTCTCAAATAAATAAATAAATAAACCAGCTAGGTATTTTAGTCCTAAATTGGTCAGATAATTGCAGCCTCATAGACATGGCCTTAAAGAGCTAAATGAAATGAATGAACTAGCGAAGGAAAGAAAAGAGCTCATTCATTGGTCCCTAGAAACCAGCAAAAACAGTCAAAACTTCTGGTTCTAGAGAATAACCATGATTTCTTAGTAAATATTCTTCTGTAGAGGAATGTTTACTCTGTCTTTTGTTTCTCTACAAGGAAAATTAGAATCTAAGCACATAGCTCTGGGGCTACTTTGTTTTTGAAGTTGTCAATTATTAATGTGGTGGTGGGGTTTTAATGGAAGATGCCTAAATATGAGTATGGAGGCCCGCAGTCAGAACTCTGTGCTAGCTGAGAACAGGTGCTGTGGTAAAGTTGGCCTGTAGGTCTACCACTATGTAGTGGTCATAAAATTGCTAGGAATCAAATAAAAATGGCTTTGCTTGGAGTGCAAACTGGCAGCAGCAGGAGAAAATAAATCTCTGACTGCTAGGAGTACATTGGTGGTACAGAAATTGAGCTCCAGGTATGGGAGTTTGGGGGCTAAACAACAGTGCGTTGCACATAGTAAGCGCTTAACAAATTCCATTATTATTATTATTATCATTAAAGGGAGCAATGTGGTACAAAAGAGCAGTCTTGGTTGGGGATTCTGTAGCTGATGCGATGGACGGTGAGATTCTAACTAGGCAGGAGAGTTCCCCTTGTGTTCCCCTTGTGCCGGGTAATGTCCCCCTCGGCCCCAGAAGTCTGGTCTGGCTCCCACAGGAGCTGGGGGCCAGCCAGGGCAGCATTCCAACTTCTCAGCTGTCCCAGGAGCTGGAGGTGGACTTGGAGACTCTTGAAGGAATGCCAGCCTCTGTCTCCCATTTGCCTTTGTGTATGTATGTGCATGAGTGTGTCAACCAATAATCTCGGCACTGGTTTTCCCTCAAGTCTTTCTTTAGGCAGAGCTGGTTTTAGGGGTGGAGACAGAGCCACTGGTCACAGAAAAATCACCCAGTTGTAGGACACCAGAACCAGTAGCTCTTAGACTTGTTTGCCAGGAGAAGGTTGAAGGTAAGCAGCATGGCGTAACGGATAGAACATGGTCCTGGGAGTCAGAAGGTCATGGGTTCTGTGGCTTGGCTGCTGTGTGTCCTTGGACAAGTCACTTCACTTCTTGGTTACCTCAACTGTAAAATGGGAAATAAGACTGTGAGCCCTATGTGGAACAGGGACTGTGTCCAACCCATTTTGCTTGTATCCACCACAGCGCTTAGTACAGTGCCTGGAACATAGTAAGTGATTAACAAATGCTACAGTAGTAATAATCATTACTATTTCTGCCCTGGCAAGGGGTTATGTTTCCTAGGCCTCCTTCCTGCACTCCCTCCTCCCACTGCCCCCAACATCCAGTCTGTTGCCCAGAGCAGTTCCACACATCAAGTAGTTCCTGGGAGATCATGGACCAAGGCTGCTTCTTCCCAGTGTGGGACAAGGAGGATGGTGAGGGGAGGGCAGGAGGCCTCTATTAGCTTTGATTAATTATTTAGTAGTAGTAATGATATTTATTGAGCACCCTCTGGGTGCAATGCATTGTACTAAGCACTTGGGAAAGTACAACAGAAGCACAAGACTCTTTACTTACTAATGTATTTCTTTAACAAATTCACTGGAAATATTCTCCTTTTCCAGTGATTGCTGCAAAAACAGGTTCCCAGATATTCTCCCTCATTTTTTCCTTTCCTCCCTGCGAATCCTTCCATAAAATTCCTTTTGCATTTACCAACACCTCCATATGCTTTGCTGGGAGAAACCTCCTTGGGTTTCGAGAATGATTTCACAGTACAATGGCCACCAATCCAAACGTTGAGAAGCAACATGGCTCAGTGTAAAGAGCACAGGACTGGACATCAGGAAACCTGTGTTCTAATCTCAGCTCTGCCAATTGCCCGCTGTGTGACCTTGGCCTAGTCACTTAACTCCTCCGTGACTCAGTTTCTTCATCTGTGAAATGGGGATTAAATGCTGCTCTCTCCTATATGAGAGACAGGGACCTTGTCCCATCTGATTATCTTGTATTTACCCCAGTGCTTAGCATGGTACTTAAATGCTTAAATGCTTAAGAAATTTTGCTATATCATTGTCATTATTACCAACTCCAGTGAGTGTGATTCTATTCCTGTGGGAAGACCCACTTCAGAACTCTGAAAAGAGTCTGATTTGAGATTTACAAAGCCCCTGCAACTATTAATTAGAAGTCTGCTACAGTTGATATTTTGTTTTTTTTAAACATTAACAAGTGAACTTAAATAACATTTTCAATCTGGGAAGAATTTGGGGGTATGCATTCTCAGTATAAATTATGAAAAATCTGTATGTGCACTGATGGCTTTTTATTGTATGTGGAAAAAATATTTGTCCTCCACGATGCTCTCTTTTTGCAAATTTTTATGTAAAAATTGCATCCAGTCAATGAGGCATAAAATAACCTCCAAATCTCCATTTGTGCATTTTTAACCCATGTGGATGGTTACAGAAGGGTAGCCTTTGACTCCTGCTAACTCGGTAGCAGAAGGTTGAATTGAAGGCTTATTCCTCCTACCAAATGTGCATGTGTTTGGTTTTCTGAGCAAAAATCATAGGGCATAATTTATGCGTGACAAACAACTGTCTTTAGATTATCCAAACTTGGGGATACATATTGATAGAGCTTGCATCACCAGCTGCTGCTGAATGGCATGACCAAATGACGTCACTCATCTTTTTTTCATCCTTTATTTTGATGGTATTTATTTAACGCTCACTGTGTGCTAAACTCATGCCTTGGATGGAAAGACCTAGACGCAGGTCTGGACTCCTTCTGGGGATTTATGTAAGCAAAGAAGTTACTAATTTTCCAGAGTCATGGAGACCTCATCTTAAGCTAAATCACTTAGATACTCCCTTAAATACTCATCCCACTCCAACCCCCACAGCACTATGTACATCCTGCTGTATGATTTTGGGCAAGTCACTTAACTTTTCTGTGCCTCAGTTACCTCATCTGTAAAATGGGGATTAAGAATATGAGCTCTAAGTGAGACAGGGACTGTGTCCAACCCGATTATCTTGTATCTACCTCAGCGCTTAGTACAGTGCCTGGCACATAGTAACTGTTTAACAAATGCCACAATTACTACTCTTTTTTATGGTCTTTGTTAAGCACTTTCTATGTTGCAGGCACTGTACTAATTGCTGGAGCAGATACAAGCTAGTCAGGTCAGATACAGTCCAAGTCCCACTTGGGGCTCACAGTATTAAACCTCATTTTACAGATGAGGTAACTGAGGCACAGATAAGTTAATTGACTTGCCCAAGGTCACACAGCAACCATTTGGCATAGTTGGGATTAGAACTCGGGTCCTCTGACTCCCAGCCCTGTGTTCTTGCCACTAGACCATGCTGCTTCTCTCCACTGCGGAAGCTTGTCAGATGCCTTTCAAAAATCAAAATATTTCACAGCCACGGGTTTCCCACCAACTGGGAGGCAGAAGGGTGGAGGCTGTTGAGTAGGGAACTTTGGGGAATGCAAGGGAGAGAAGAGTTGTAGAGTTGGCAGAAGATGCCTGGGGTGGCGGGGGAAATGGACTGGGACATTGGCATGGCTGTGGCAGAAGCAGGAACATTAGCAGCAGTGATGATAATAATAACTCTGGAATTTCTTAAGTGCTTACTATGTGCCAAGCACTGCATTAAGCACTGGGATAGAAGATGATTAGGTGAGACGAAGTCCCCGTCCCTCCTGGGGCTCATAGCCTAAAGGTGAAGGGAGAACAGGTGGCTTCAGTTCAGCCACTTGTCTGCTGTGTGACCTTGGGCAAGTCACTTTACTTCTCTGGGCCTCAGTTACCTCATCTGTAAAATGGGGATTGAGACTGTGAGCCCCATGTGGCGTAACCCGATTTGCTTGTATCCATCCCAGCACTTAGTCCAGCGCCTGACACATAGTAAGCGCTTAGCAAATACCATAATTGATTAATTAGGTGGTACAGGTGAAAGAGGAAGAAAAAGGATACGGGTAGGGAGCAGGGGCCAGAGGCCAGGGTAGGCATTCCTAGGTATTCCATAATTCCAGGCATTCCCAGATATGGCCTGGCATACCCAAAGATTTCCAGGTATTCCTGATTGTATCCACAAGTACAACATAATGATCCAAATTCACCAACCTGAGTTCAAGCAAGAAAACTCAACCCCGTTCAGGCTTTTGAAGTGCCCCAAATGAAGCCTTGTAAAAAAGCAGCTGGGAGGTAATTGCTGTCCCCCTTTAGCTGCTGTAGACATTTGCTCGGGATTGGCAAACCTTTCTGACTGCAGATGATCTTTTCTTCAGTTCACCTCCTAATGGAGACCACTCAAGTGGTTATCCCCACAGCAAGGAAGTGTGAAGAAGGAGATGAGAACAGACTGATTTATGTCCACTCAATATCTGAAAGGTGTGCATTCCACTTCCCAAATAGTATCCCACTAGATTGGAAAATATCATCAACACATTGGAAAATCCTCGGCTTAGATATATAAACCACTTGTGTTTTTTTTCCTCACATTTTAATTTAGCTATCTGTTTTGGATTACATAAATTTTAAAAAATGAGTCGTGCATTTTCTTTATAAAATAAATCAGTCCCCCCACATTGACATTACTTCAATTTAGGGTTCGGGAACGTGGAAAAATGCATCCTTAAGAGACACGACAACATCGCTCAATGAGAATGAAGCCGTCCGCAGTGACCTTCATGTTGATCAGCGGGGGGTCAGTCCTGTCTCTAAATCATTTTGATTCACAGATGAGATCAACATATTCATATTTGTTTGCCAAATGTGTATTTTAATTTAAGCTTCTTCTGATTGATGTGTGTAATTTATGCTGCTGAGAACTAAGGCGTCATATTTTTCTTTTTTCCTAACTAACAGGGGGAGACTTTCTTGGAAACAGATAAAGGAAAGGGTCCAGTAATTTGTAGCAATGTGACTACAGCCACACATGTTCTAGAATTAATGTTCTTCATTAGGATGAGTAGGATCAGCTGTATATATACATCAGGTTTTTAATTAACTCTGTCCCCCCACCAGGATACCGTTTGTGGCTACCCCTCTTCCCTCCACCTGCCTCTGCCCCCGACTCAAATCTCCAAAGAAAATTTTGGGTGGCCCCCATGTGAAAAGGAAACCTTCAAAAATGAAAGACTGCTTGTATTGTCAGGAGGGTCAAGAAGATCTTTATAATCTTGTGTTAATCAGGGAGAGGACCGTTTGGCACTGAATGATTGCTAAGGGAGACTGCAGCTGAACCCAGGCCCCAGTTGACCCGCAGCCATTGGCCATCTCTATCACAGGATTATCAGATAATGGCTTGTTTGGTTTATGGCCCTTAATTTCTCCAAGCTCAAAATGAAAAACTATTAGATGTGTTTTAATTACTTTTACATGAGATAGACCTGACCCCATCTTTATAAGATTCCAAACAATACGAGGCAGCAGCAATGAGGCGGTATCAGGAGGTTTGTGAAGAACGAAAAAAGAAACACTTAAAAAAAAATGTTATGTCGCAGCTTTATTCTCTGAGATCATATTAACATAAATTTGACAGTTAATCTCCATATTGCCAAAAAGACTGCCCAGACTTGTTTAATTAAACTTACAATAAATATGCTTCTTTATTTGCAAGGTACAGCTTCTTAATCTTCAAACAGCCCCTAGCAGTTGTAGCCTGGGGAAATATTTTTGGTTGGTGAGGTGGTTCTGAGGGGAGTTGGTTGTGGTAAGGACCAAGGGTGAGCTGTGGGGAGTGGAATCCCTGGTTTTGGGGGTTGCCCTGGAGTCAGTTAAGCTAAGTCAGAGCCCTCTAGCCTAATAGACACCTTCTGACATTCTGGGGTAGGGGATTTTGTCAGATGGGAGGGGAAAGGGGAAGAAAGGAGGAGATGGGCCACTGGTGACTGTGAGCCCACTGTTGGGTAGGGACCGTCTCTATTTGTTGCCAACTTGTACTTCCCAAGTGCTTAGTACAGTGCTCTGCACACAGTAAGCACTCGATAAATACAATTTAATGAATGAATGAATGGTGACAGCAGACGGGGGTGGCCCCTGACCACTCACATGAAGGGAGACAGGAGGTGGGGAGAGAGCCAGACCCAGAGCAAGATGGCCCACTCTCTTGGTCTCTCCCTGACCCCTCTCTCCCTCCTTGGTCTACTAGCACAGTTGGAATTTTGCCTCACTGAGGAACAGGTGCCACAAGGTAAAGGGAACAAAAACTTCTGTGGAAAAAAATGCTGTGCATTTTGTTCATTTTCCCTCTCTAAACTGTAAGCTCCTTGTGGGCAGGGAACACATCTACCAAATACTTTGTATCTCCTTTGTATCATACTCTCCCAAGACCTTGGACAAGTCACTTAAACTTCTTTGTTACCTCATCTGTAAAATGGGGATTAAGACTGTGAGCCCCATGTGGGACATGGACTGTGTCCAACCTGATTAGCTTGTATCTACTCCAGAGCTTAGCTCAGTGCCTGGCACATAGTAAGCGCTTCACAAATACCATTAAAATAGTGGTTAGTACAGTTCTCTGCACACATTAAGCACTCAATAAACTGTTGATTGATCGATTTAGGGGTGGAGACAGGGACTTGATCTCCTGAAATCTCTATGCTTCTTTAGTCACAGACTGGCCTCTATTGTTCTGAGTTTGATTGTCCTCAATTGTTCTGAGATGTATTGTCCATTCCGGGATTTTCCAGGCCATGGTTACCCATGTTCTGTCTACTACCTGTCATCTTGTTAGTTTCCATGTTCATTAACCCGCCCATTGAGGCATGGGACCTGTTGGAAGAGGTGAAAATCCTTGCCCCTCTGGAATAAGTTTGGTAGAGGAAGAATGTGGAACTTGAATGCTCAAGTGTGTGTTTTGGATTCTCCAGAAAATTAGTTTCTCTGGACCCCTATTCCCCTCTATAATTGAGTGCATTCAGTAGTTCCTTTGAGGCAAGCTTTAGGGTGTGCACACCCATATCATCCTCTTGATGTCTCCTGGTGGGAGAGGCAGCGGCCGAGCCCCAGAAGGGACAGCTGAGACACAGACACCAATTTCACACTGGGTTAGTCCAGTCTTGCCCCATTGTTGTTGTCAATTCTTCTGCCCTGAGGGCTTCTGGAGATGCAGTTCTGGAAGTGTTGTCTGCATCCCACACATTGGTAATAGGAGAAACTCATGTGGGATTGAAACACCCACCTCATCCTCCCAATCTCTCTCTGTCTCTCTCTGTCTCTCTCTCTGTCTCTCTCTCTCTCTCTGTCTCTCTCTCTCTCTCTCTCTCTCTCTCTCTCCCCCCAGTTCAAACATCTCATCCTACTCCTGGAGACAGCTCCTCAAACAGCACCAGTCTGATGAGAAAAAGGCTTGCCTGCCTTCCTATTCCTGGTATAATAGCTCATGTTGGTGGTTTTTACATTTAGTCATTTTTAATATCATGAAGTCATGTTTGTGGTGGGCAGGAACTCACTCAGAGAGACCCAGTTCTGCTTATAGCACCTGTTTTCACTGTGTGATTCAGATAGAGGCTGATGGAATTCATGGAGAATATCAAAGTCTGATGGTGCTATTCTTCAATCGATTAATTAATGGTATTTATTGAGCACTTCCTATGTGCAGTGCACTTTACCAAGTGCTTGGGAGAGTACAACAGAATCTGTAGACATGATTTTTGCCTATAGGGAGCTCCCAGCCTCTGCCCCTGCTTTAGCTTCACAGTACTGAATTATACAGTAATTGTTTTGCGGCGGGGGGGGGACGGGGGACGGGGGACGGGGGGAGAGGTTCACATCCTTGAAGAATTTAGTACAGTAAAACAACAATGAGTGGCCAAGGTGTTGAGTGTTATGCTGCTGTGAAAATAGCAATAATAAAAGAATTTGTATTAAAAATTGTCAGCCATGGTGATATCTTCAAACCATCTACCCCCACCAATTCATTCCCAATGAATAAGTGGTTGCTATACTGTGATTTTTTTCTGTAACATGTTTCCTTACGAGCACATCCCCTGCCCTCTGGTGAACTCCTTGTAATTTATTTACTCCCTGTAATTTATTTTAATGTCTGTCTCCCCCTCTAGACTGTGGGCTCCTCGTAGGAAAGGAACATGTTATAGCAATTTTGTTGTATGCTTCCAAGTGCTTAATACAGTGCTCCATACTCAGTAAGCACTCAATGAATACCATCGATTGATTTTAATCCAAGCGGTTCCCTCCACAACATGAATGAGAAATGGGGGCGGGGGGGGGTGGGGGTGACTACAGTGAGTTTTCTGAAATCAGGGACCCATTTGTGTGTACCCACATGAATACATGTGGATTCACTCCACTACATTTTTACTGCTGATTTCCTCCTTTGGGGCATTGTAGCATTATTTTTCCTAGTTGTGGACTGAAATCTCACCAGCCATTTATGACGAGTATGATAAAATAATCAAGATGTTCTGGGAAATCTACAATAAACCTAGAGATTTGTGCCTTGAAGCAGTTCTGGCAATGGGGAACTGGGTTGCATGTTCCCTTTGTTTATGAAAATTAAGGGTTCCATTTTCAGTCATCAAAACAGACATTACCAAAACAAGTATGGAAAGGGTGATCACTTCCGTCCTATTATTTCATATATGTTTCTAGTCACCAATAATAGGCAATGTTGTCAAATATTTCTGAAAAAGCTCACACTGTCTCTGTAGGTTGATTAGCTGAGCTTTCGAACATTGGAAACCTGACTACTTTCCAACAACTTGATTTCACAAATGGAAAAACAGCATCTGTTTTCCTGCAGCTCCACATATGGCTATCATTGTTGCTGAGACGAGCAGAAGCAGGTAGTTGGTGGGAAAGGGCCCCTCTGGAGCATCCCAGCCTTCAGGGACAGGAGCACATCAGGCTGCTGTGAGGGACATCAGCTCCCCAGCCTGCCGAAACAGAATATTTCATTGGCGTTTGTAAAGCATTGGCCTGAATGGCAGATGACACAGACATGAAGACACTACGGACTTCTCTGGGCATGTTTGCCGTGAGGCCATTTAGTCTCCTGTTCGCCTGGGGACTTCCAAAAATATTAGTCAGCCCCTGCGGGAGGCGAACGGTTGAACTCTTTATTCGGGGACAACTAGACACCTCTTTAAAAGAGCCAGATTTACTCTTAAGCTCATTATGTCCAGAATCTACCAGCTCTGCTGTATTGTGCTCTTCCAGGCACTTATAGTGCTTTGTACATAATAATCACTTTGTAAATTCCATTGATTAATTAGAGGTGTGGGAGGAGGATTAGGGAAAGGTAGTGAAGTGGAAGAGTTTGGGGATAATTCCATAAAATAAGGCACTTCTCTAACACTTTATTCACAATACCTCCTTTTCCCATTTTGAGTGTCTCAGTGTGGCTTTGCCCCTGATCAACATAATAACCAATATTCTGAAGTGGGTGACACATTTGAAGGGAGTATCAGTCAGCCAATCATATTTATTGAGCACTTACTGCATGCAGATCACTTTACTAAGTGTTTGGGAGAGTACAATATAACAAACACATTCTTTGTCCACCAATAGTTTACAGTCTTGAGGGGGAGACTGGTTTTCACATAAATAAATAAATTACAGATATGTGCACAAGTGATGTGGGGCTGGGAGGCAGGGATGAATAAAGGAAGCAAGTCAGGATGACACAGAAGGGAGGTTCTTGAGGAGTGGGGAAATATGGACTGAACTTTTCTTAGAAAAATAATAATAATGGCATTTGTTAAGCACTAACTATGTGCGAAGCACTGTTCTAAGTGCTGGGGTGGTTACAAGGTGATCAGGTTGTCCTCATGGGGCTCACAGTCTTAATCACCATTTTACAGATGAGGTAACTGAGGCCCAGAGAAGTTAAGTGACTTGCCCAAAGTCACACAGCTGACAATTGGCAGAGCCGGGATTTCAACCCATGACCTCTGACTCCAAAGCCCATGCTCTTTCCACTGAGCTAAATGAACTGGCCAGCAGAGTGAAGTATGGACTGGAGTGGGGAGAGACAAGAGGCAGGGAGGTCAGCAGGCATTTAGCATCTGGGCTGTGATGGTCAAGGGGAAGGATCTAGCTCCTGGATTAAAGAAATAGAAATAATAAGAGTTCCTGTGTAAGCTACATTAGCAAATCGGAGTGCAAAAGATCTTTCTCTTTGGATGGAGAGTCACAAATATCATGACCGACACTGCAGGTGTCCCAGCTCTGCCACTTGTCTGCTGTGTGACCTTGGACAAATCACTTCACTTCTCAGTTACCTCATCTGTAAAGTGGGGATTAATATTGTGAGTCCCGTGTGGGACTTGGACGCGGTCCAACCTGATGAGCTTGTACCCCAGCACTTTGTACAGTACCTGGCACATAGTAAGCACTTAACAAATATCATTAAAAATAAGGAAGTAGCCAAGAAAACCCACTGTGCAGTGGACTGGAAGTCATAAAAGGGTCTTTCAAGCCACCCTCTCAAACTCTTTCCATCAGCAGCATCATCTTTGAATACAGAGGGCGGCTATGGTCATCAACCCACCAATAAGTGCTATTTATTGAGCACCTACTGAGGGCAGCACACTGTACTAAGTTCTTGATACCAGAAAGGAGATACACATTCCCTGTTCTCCAGGAGCCTACAATCAAATCAGGGTGACAGACCAGCAAATATGATGTACAAATAGTGGAAGCAGAAGGAAGAAAATATGCAAAAATGTCAGAATGAAGAAAAAGGATGATAATTGAATGTGTATTTTACTATTCACATTTGAAGAAGTGCAATGAATTTCTGATGATTTTACTTCTATACCATTTACAAGTGAGTGGGGTAACGCAGAGTTTTCGTTTTCTTACGCTCTTTTAGCCTCCTTCCACCTTTTGTTTTCTGGGCTATTGCTGGGTCATTTCTGCTGCTAAGGGAGCTGTCCTGATTTACATAGTCATTCACTGACCTTCCTGCAGGCTGCTATTAGTAGCTGTCTGCCTGCAAACAGAGGGATGCTGTTTTAAACAAGCTGGGGGTTACAGAATTGGCAGGAAGTGAAACGGTAGTCGCAATCATTCCCTAAAAATCAATCAATCAATCATATTTATTGAGCATTACTGTGTTCAGAGCACTGTACTAAGCTTGGGAGAGTACAGTGAAAAAATATAAGAGTTGGTGGGCACTTCCCTGCCCACAAGGAGCTTACAGTATAGAGGAGTCACAGGACCTGTGTTCTAATCCCGGCTCCTCCACATGTCAGCTGTGTGACCTTGGGCATGTCACTTAACTTCTCTATACCTCAGTTACCTCATCTGTAAAATGGGGATTAAGACTGTGAGCCCCATGTGGGACAGGGACTGCGTCCAGCCTGATTAGCTTTTATCCACCCCTGAGCTTAGAGCAGTGCTTGGCACATAGTGAGGACTTAACAAATGCCAAAGTTACTATTATTATTGTTGTTGTTGTTGTTATTGTTGGGAAAGAGCAGACCTTGGGGAAAAGGATGGCCTAGCAAGAGATATGAGTGCAACTAAGGATCGATCATGCCAGTGACTCAGAGAAGGAGCCTGAGTCAAGGAGGAGGAGAAGAAATATTATTATTATCATTGTTATTGTATTTGTTAAGAGTTTACTATGTGCCAAGCACAAAGCACTGGAGTAGATAGAAGGTTGGACACAGTCCCCATGCCACAGGGGCTTACAATATAAGTAAGAGGCAGTAGGGTTCAATCTCCATTTTACAGATGAGGAAATTGAAACACAGAGATGTTAAGTGACTTTCCCAAGGTCACACAGCAGCTCTCTTCCTCCCTTCAAAGCCCTACTGAGAGCTCACCTCCTCCAGGAGGCCTTCCCAGACTGAGCCCCCCTTTTGCCTCTCCTCCTCCTCCTCCCCTCCCCATCGCCCCCCTCCCTCTCTCTGCCCTTCCCCCTTCCCCTCCCCACAGCACTTGTGTATATTTGCACATATTTATTACTCTATTTTATTAAAGATATGTATATAGCTATAATTCTATTTATTCTGTTGGTATTGACACCTGTCTTCTTGGGTTTTTTTCTGTCTCCCCTTTGTAGACTGTGAGCCAGTTGTTGTGTAGGGACAATCTCTATATGTTGCTGATTTGTACTTCCCAAGTGCTTAGTACAGTGTTCTGCACACAGTAGTGCTCAATAAATACGATTGAATGAATGAAGTCAATGAGTATTAGATCACAACCATTTTAGGATCATCATCTCCAAATAAATGAACCAGCCAAGACCCATACCCACACACAACAGCCTTGCTTGAGTCCATGAAAACTATTCTGCTGAAAGAGAGGGAATCCACCTCTGAAATTACAGTCCGCTGCCACAGTATCATCCATCTTGGCAAATGCTGACTGAGCAGATGATATAGACCCACTTAACTTGGACTCAATCGAAGGTTTTCCTATTTTCATTTCACAGGCCAGATGTAACTCATCATCAGTTGGAACTAATTCCAGGAGAGGTGTTAGAGACTGCTGGTCCAAAGGAGAGTCTGATCCAGGCTTCACAAAGAGCCACAGGATAAGTGACTGCTCTCACAAATGATCTCTCAACTCTTCTGTGTCCACAGTTCATTTCAGATTAGGTCCTGGAATGAACCAAAAAATGAACCGCTCTCAGTTTCTGCGGGAGAGGCCCACGGGCACTAAACATTGCCCGCGGATGGGCAAAGGAAGGAGAATAACCAACATCGCACATTTGTTGACGTGTAAAATCAAAGCTGCCGTGAGTCAAAGAATGCCAGCTTTTCACTGGATGGGGAAGGCGAATCAATCAACCAATTGTATTTATTGCATATTTACTGTGTACAGAGCACTGTACTAAGCGCTTGGGAGAGTACAGTGTAACAGAATTGGTAAACCCGTTCCCTGCCCAATAGAAGATTACAGTCTAGAGGTGGAACAGGAACTTTAGTGGGGATGGGGTGGTTTCAGAGAGCTAATAGGCCATAAAGCCACCATTGGGGTATTTCTAGCCCAGAGTGGAAACTCTCAGTTCTTGTCAGAGACCGGGATTTAGCAGATCAGGAAGTCCAATTGTAAAACTGGGGGGGCCACCAGGCTCAGGGAGTGGACATCCATGCCGAAAACTGAGCTTTCATTAGGAATGGGTCCAATTGGATCATTTGGGTACTTTCCCAGTCTCCTAACTCTCAGTCTGTGCTCTTTTCACCGGAGTATAGAAGCGAGATACTTGGATTCCTGAACGATTTGACTCATGGAGGTGAACTAAGGATGTGAACTACTTCCAGGAAGTCAGCTGTAATGTCTGTGGAGAACAGCAGGTCAGACTCAACAACCTTACTACAAGCCTTCAGTTTGATATGAAGCTGATGTCTTGCTGGGCTCACACTTTCTGGCCCTCGAAAGACAGACGGGTCTTCTTGACTCAGGTCTTCGTTTCTTTGTCTTTTGGTCCATCCTAGGGCAAAAGGTGGGCAAAATTTCATGATAGCATTCGACTGCTGTTTGGTACCAGTGAAAATCTTTGGTGGGGTTTTAGGCCTTTCTCAGGCCTTTTGTTAGTCAGTAGGCCTTGACGATTCTGTGAATCGATCAATCAATGGTATTGGTTGAGCACTTACTGTGTGCAGAACACTGTACTGAACACTTGGGAGAATACAACACATTGGAGTTGATAGACATAGCCCCTACCTACAAAGAGTGAAGCACTTCAAAAGTATTTGAGCGGGATGCTGTAGTGTTTGCACATCTGACGACAGCAGAGGAATAAATATGATTGTGTGAATGAATGAATTAACAAATCTTATAAAATTGACTACTGAATGGCAACACATTGAGACATCACCAGTCTGGCCTTCCCAGACTGAGCCTCCTCCTTCCTCTCCCCCTCCTCCCCCTCCCCATCCCCCCGCCTTATCTCCTTCCCCTCCCCACAGCACCTGTATATATGTATATATGTTTGTATATATTTATTACTCTATTTATTTTACTTGACATTTATTCCACTTATTTTATTTTGTTAATATGTTTTGTTTTGTTGTCTGTCTCCCCCTTCTAGACTGTGAACCCACTGTTGGGTAGGGACCATCTCTATATGTTGCCAACTTGTACTTCCCAAGCTCTTAGTACAGTGCTCTGCACACAGTAAGCACTCAATAAATACGATTGAATGAATGAATGAATGAATGAATAATGTTGTTTCCAGCAATCCAATCATCAACCAAACCATCCTTTTTTCTTTTTTTTTTTTTTTTTTTGTATTTGTTAAGCATTTACTATCTGCCAGCCACTGTATCAAGTGCTGGAGTAGATCCAAGCTAATCAGGTTGGACACAGACCATGTCCCACGTGGGGCTCAAAGTCTTAATCCCCATTTTACAGATGAGGTAACTGAGGTACAGAGAAGTTAAGTGACTTTCCCAAGACCCTTCGGCAGACAAGTGTCCTCACCAGAGCACCAAGGCTCCAGATTAGCACAGCCCCTTCAAATCAAGGGGAGGGACTGACAGGTGGGTAGAGCCCCCTCCTCTTCACTGGCTGAATTCCAAAGAGTTCTTCATGCCAGGATTTCCTCCGTAGTTACAGACAGAGCTTCTGGAGCAGGATTTGTCCACCATAGTATCTGTAGATGCAGTCACATGCATCCAGTTTTTTCTCATGCGAGGGGTTGCATTCTTGCAAAACCCCCTTTCCGGAAAACTCAGGTTATAGTACTCACCAGGTCCCAAGTGACATGCAAACCATTTCTTCCAAAATTGCAGCAGGCTATATGCAAACCAGCGAGCTTGTTATCAGACAGTAATAATAATCAGTGATTTTTTTGAAGCGCTGGCTATTTGCCAAGCACTGGGGTAGATATAATCAGATCACATACAGTCTCTGTCCCATGTGAGGCTCACAGTTTAATAGGGAGGGAGAAATGGTATTTAATCCCCATTTCACAGATGAGGAAACTGAGGTCCAGAGAAGTTAAGTGACTTGCACAAGTCCCACGGCAAGCAAGTGGCAGAGTCAGGATTAGAACTCAGATCTCTTGAGGCCTTTCCACTGGGTCATGCCTGCTTCCCTATTCTCTAACAGTTTTCTGGTCAGAGCCTGTGGTGAAAACACTTACTGGGTCAGAAGTGAGTGCATTTTTTGGAAACAGCAGTTGTCCTCTTTTATGACACCTTTTAATTGATGTATACATTATACATCAGCTATCACACATTTGTGCCATCCATCTCTGCTCCTCACTCCCTTCAGTGATAGCAGTCAGTAGTTTGAGAGTCAAGACCATGAGGTTAGGACTCAAAATCATCCCACACTGATAGCAAGTGGAAGGCCCTATAGCTACCTTGAATAACAATTATGGTATTTGTTAAGCGCTTACTATGAGCCAAGCACAGTGCTAAGCGCTGGATGAAATCACTGTGTTGGACCTCAGCCACATCTTTCGTTCCAAGCATTAAATCAAGTGTTTTGCATATATACAAATCAAAGGTCAAAATCTGTAAGGTTATTATTCCAAAGACTCAGGGGAATTACAGGCAATATGCATTACAAGCAGGCGGTCAGAATTTTATTGTGAGATGTCATAATGCGGGGAACAGTTGGGGGTATTAGTCTCGGGGTCCTCCACCCCCTATACCAGCCCCCTAACTTCCTGTTTCTTCCCCACCCCAGGTTGCCAACATAGACATTCAGTTCTCTCCAAAACAGAACCTGGACTGCCCCCTCCCCACCTTTAAAGTTTCTTAACACGGAAATGAGATATCAGCTGAAGTGGGAAAGTTTAGAACTATTTACTGAACTTGTGCAACCTAGTTTAGATCCCATCAATTTTGGAGAACAATGTCTGAGAGCATTTTATTAGGGCAGAGGGAGCGTCCTCTGGGCAAAAGACAAAACACAGCATTCCACAGACCAACACCCAGCATATGCCTAAGGATTCCCGAGAGCCAAAACCGGGGTTGTGAGATTTGTGTTTGGAAGTAGAATGCAGAGGAGATCAAGTGAAGACTACGAATGGAACCAAAAGCATCATGTGGGCATTTCTGTGCATTGCTGGCAGGCCTATCATTTTTCCTTTGAGCTGTTGGTGTGTCAGGGGGAGGGTGACACCTGGTTGGCAGGGAGGAAGGGAAGGCATGCAGGCTCCGACCTTGATCTAGGCCTTATTATTAATATTAATTAATTGTTAATAATAATAATAATAAGCAGTCAGTGTTATTTATTGAGCTCTGACTGTGGGCAGAGCACTCTACTAAACACTAGAGAGAGTACAATACAGCAGAGTTAAATGGCATTTGTTAAGCACTTAGAATTCATTCCTTTATTCATTCATTCAATCATATTTATTGAGCACTTACTGTGTTCACAGCCTATATACTAAGCACTTGGGAGAATACAGTACAACAGACACATTCCCTGCCCACAAAGAGCTCACAGTCTAGAGGGAGAGACAGACATTAATATACCTAAATAATTTACAGATATGTTCATAAGTGCTGTGGAGATAGCTGGAGGAATGAATAAGGGAGCAAGTCAGGTGACATGAAGGGAGTGGGAGAAGAAGAGAGGAGGGCTTAGTCGGGGAAGGCTTCTTGGAGGAGATGTGCTTTGAAGTGGGGGAGAGAAATTATCTGTCCGAGATGAGGAGACAGGGTGTTCCATTCATTCAATCATATTTATTGAGCGCTTACTGTGTGCAGAGGTAGGATGTGGGCGAGAGGTCGAGGGCAAGATAGATGAAATCGAGGTACCGTGAGAAGGTTAGCATTAGAACAAGTAGGGTTCTAAGTGATGGGGTAGATAGGGGTTAATCAAGTTGGACACAGTCCTTGTCCCGTATGGGGCTCACAGTCTAAATAGGAGCAAGAATAGGTATTGAATCCCCATTTTACAGATAAGGAAACAGACAGAGAGGTGAAATGACTTGCCCAAGATCACACAGCAGGCAAGTGATGTAGCTGGGGTAAGAAGCCAGGTCCCTGAGAGATACACTGATTTGAAGTTTGAATTATTTTGAAGGCCCACATCAGTTAGACTTTACTGGTGAAATTGCAAAATGATGGATCCATCAATCAAACTACCATGTTTATTGAGTGTTTACTATGTGCAGAGCACTGTACTAAGCACTTGGGAGAGTACAGTACAACAGAGTTGGTAGACACTTTCCCTGCCCACAATGAGCTCACAGTCAAAAGGGGGAGACAGACATTAATATAAATAAATAAATTACTCCGGATATGTACATAAATGCTTGGCCTGCCTTGAATTAAACCAAAGTGCAAAAAACTTCTTGGTTCAGATTTTGGAGTTTAAGATAGTGACTCCCAGTTAAACTATCCTAAAAGGGACAATTAAACTAATCTAAGTGGAGGAACAATACCTAATCCTGACTCTGACACTTGTCTGCTTTGTGACCTTGGACAAATCACTTAACTTTCCTGTGCCTCAGTTACCTCATCTGTAAAATGAGGATTAAGACTGTGAGCTCTACATGGGGCAGAGACTATATCTAACCTGATTCATTTGTATCTACTCCAGCGGTTATTACAGTTCCTGGCACACAGAAAGCACTTAACAAATACCATTAAAAAAAAGTAGATTCACTTTCTCCGCAATTGAATCTTAGTAATTAAGTACATTAATAGTAATTCTTGCAGTGCACTCAGCTGCCTCATTAATCGCAAGTGGCAAACCTGTTGACAACTTTTGTGGCTTCTGTGAGAAAACAATCAATATTTCATTGTGTTTTTCTTTTTAATGAGATGCTGGACCTTTTTAAAAGGGAAGGAGAGGGAAGCATGAAAAAGGAATGTTCTAAGGGCAGGATTCAGACACCATATGCTCTAAGGCATTAGGACAAAGGAAGACACAAAGTGTGAGTGACAGTTATGTTATCACTTTGGGGAGAAGAGGTCCCCCTGAGTCACTTCAACCCAGCTATGACCAGATGCAGTGCTTGTGCCCTATTGCGTACCAGTGTAGACAGGGAACACTAGTGTCTGACCTTAGGTTAAGGGTTGTTGGTTCATTGTCACTTCATATGGCCCTTAAAATGACACTTTTGTATTTCCTAAGGCTTTAACTATGACTTTTACCCTACTTTAGGCAAGATCCCTCCCCCCCCGCAAAAAAAAAAAAACCTAAAAAAAATGCCCTTGGAGGAAATTATGAGGTGAATTATTTCTTTCAAGACTCCTGAGGTCCATTTATAGGTCTGAAATAGATCATTCACTTTCCAGATGCTCTGGAAGGAATCATGAAGAATGAGCTGTTTAATTTTAGGGATAAATTTTACCTGTGGAAGGCTAAAGTCCAAAATTCCTTCTAGCTATATGTGGCCTTTATTCAGAACTTCCTGGGCCATAGCACTGTGCTAAATGCTGGGGTGGATGCAGACAATTAGATCAAATACAGTCCCTGCCCCTCCTCCTAGTCTTGAGCGGTGGGGAAAGTAGGTGTCTTTTCCCCATTTTACAGGTGTTATAAACTGAGGCTCATAGAGATTAAGTGACTTGCCCAAGGTCACACAGTTGTCAGTAGCAGAGCTGTGCTTAGAACCCAGGTCTCCTGACTCCCATTCTCGTGCTTTTCCCCAGTCAGGCTAACAGATTGGAAAACTTTGAAAACTCTGACCATATTCCTATGCGTCTACCAACTTATGTTGTACTCTCCCAAGTGCTTAGTACAGTTCTCTACACAAAATAAGCCCAAAGTAAGCTCTCAATAAATACAGTTGATTGATTTCTACTCAATTAGAGGTTGTGGGTCTACATTCTTGTGTTCATTTCCCTACTCCCATTCACGTGAGGAATCTGCTTCTAAGCTGAAGTAGCAAAGATAATGGTTGAGTGTTTAGAATTCATGCATGTGAATTAGGAGTCACACTGCTGTTTGTTCCCAAGGAGCCCACTTGCCTCTCATCCCCTGATTTCCCTGCTCTTCTTGGCCAGCTCTCTCAGGCTGCTCTTTTCATTCATTCATTCATTCAATCATATTTATTGAGCACTTACTGTGTGCAGAGCACTGTACTAAGCTCTGGGAAGTACAAGTTGACAACCAGTCCCTTGACTGGTCACTATTCCCAGCTCCAGGCCTCCTTTGCAAGACTCCTTATGCTGTTGCTAAGTCAGATGTACCAAGAAAACCAGGAAGCGAGGCATAGAGTCAGGCTTTGAACTTGCAAACCTGGCTGATGAGATCCCATTCTAATCGCCAGCTTGGGCAGTTAGAAGTCCAATATTATACTAGACAGTCCATTTTTTTTCTGGCTTGTATCTGTCTGGTTCCGATATGGTACATAATCTAGCAGAATAGAGCATGAGACTGGGAGTCAGAAAACCTGGATTTGAATCTCAACTCTTCCCCCAGCCTATTATATGACCCTGGTTGGGTCACAGCCCCCCTGAGCTTGTTCACAGTCTTTTAGACTGTGAGCCCACTGTTGGGTAAGGACTGTCTCTATATGTTGCCAACTTGTACTTCCCAAGCTCTTAGTACAGTGCTCCGCACACAGTAAGTGCTCAATAAATACAATTGATTGATTGATTGAGCCTGTTTCCTCATTAAGAGAATGGGGACGAGATACATTGTGATCCCTGCTTGGAACAGGGACTATGTTTCTTCTTAAAACCTTGTATTTACCCCAGTACTTAGCACCTAGTAAGCACTTAATACATGGCACAATAATAACAATGTTTAGCAATATTATTATATTTCCATTTGAAAATGTTCCTAATCGAACATCCCTCTGCCATGGAATGTGCCACCCAGTCCTGTAGCGCAGATGCCGTATCTGACTTCAAATGGACGTGACAGGGGAATGCGAAACCTCTGGAGCAAGTGAACGTGGTAAGAGCCCAATACCGTTGATTGATTGATTAATTGATTGATTGGATTGTCAAGATCAGAGTAGCCCAGAGATACCCTCTCGGTTCCCTTCCTTCTTGGGTCCCACAGGTCCTGCAGAAGCTGCTGAGGTGGGATTTAACCTCCTATCTCAATCCTGACACTGATTTAAACTGAGTTGGTTTAAACTTAACAATCGTTCCTCCATCCAAGTCATTCCCCATTGCTCCTCAGGGATATTTAGCTGGAGAGATTGTAAGGTTTTTTTCTATATGAAGAGAATGAATGTTCAGTGCATGAAAACCCCTGGTCTTGAGTGTCCTCTTACCTCTTTGTAAATGTTCACGATGGAAATAAGACTGATGGCTATCCCTGCTGGTTCTCCCTGTTGCCTGCAAATGAGCTTCACGGAAGTCGTCCGGAATATGACAATGTTGTTTCCTCCCTTTTAAATTCTGGGAAAGAATTCACAGGTAGGAATTAGACCTAGTCTCTGCCCTTGGGGTTGGGGGGGCTCACAATCTAAAAATACCAGTGTGGGGAGGGAATAATTCTGTCATATCGTACTCTCCTTAGCATTTAGTACGGTGCTCTGAACACAGTAAGCACAAAATAACAATAATAATAACTGTGGTATTTGTTAAGCGCTTACTACGTGCCATGCACTGTACTAAGCACTAGGATAGATACAAGGTCATAGATACACACAGTCCCTGTCCCACATAGGGCTCAGAGTCTTAAACCCCATTTTCCAGACGAGGGAACTGAGGCACAGAGCAGCAAAGTGACTGGCCCAAGGTCACACAGCATAGATGTGGTGGAGCTGGGATTAGAACCCGGGTCCTTCTGACTCCCAGGCTCATGCTCTATCCATTAAACCATGCTGCTTCTCTGTAAATAAATTCTATTGATTGAATGATCTTTGCCCTGGTGGGTAGACCTGGTGTGGGGTTGGTGGGGGCGAGGCAGTGGAGAGCCCCTGCAGGGTCAGCTGGACAGGGAGCTTCACTGTGAGCTTGAGGAATGAGAGGGGAATTCATTCTGGCTCATCATTCCTGTTCCCGGGCTTGGCTTTTCAAGAGAGCATCTTGGGGGTGCTCCCTTAAACTGGCATCCCAACTCATTGTGGTCGAACCTGGAGTGGCTCCAATCTAGTTCCTTTCCTTTTTGACATTTACATCAACACTGCCCTCCCCTTCCTCCCCCCCAGCCCCCTTTTCCTGCGTTTTGGAGGTATTATCTGTGGCTCCGAGTTCCTCACTCTGCTCATTAACGTGCCATCTGGACAGAGAAAATCGGTTTAGATGGAATTGGTTCAGGCGCTCCCCAGGGTACTGGGTGGTGTCCTTAAACTACAGCGAGCCAGAGGCAAGAGTGTCCCAGCAACAAGCTTCCTTGGGCCCACCCAAGGCTATCGAGCATACTCAGTTCCTCCACTGGGGTTGAGAGGAATTTAGAGGGGTGGTTTGCCCTCCTCTAGGGGTTAGCCGCCCTGGAGCGGGAAGTGGGGACACAGTGGAGGAGGAGATGGATTCAGTAGTTGATCCATTTGCCATGTAACAAGGCTGATGTCTTGACAACAAACATGACTAACTCTGAAAATGTGTTCTGTTGAAAGAAGGAATATTATACCTGTGGACCTTGGGATGTAAGATGCCAAGTTCACTGAAAAAGGAGAATTACTATGCCCCAAATCACAAAGAAACTGAGAAATCCTCCTCTCTTCTCCCAGTGGGCCTCAAGCATGCCAGTAAAGTCAATCAGTGTGCCCAGGAGGACATAGACTCCAAAACAAGGTGAACAGAGGACAAAATCACCAAAAAAACAAAAAACCAACCAAACCAAAAGGACAACAAGGAGGCCCAGAACCCATCTGCAGCGTAACCATAGGCAACTGCACAAACTCACAGGGAGCATCAAAGCTACTGAAACAACTGCCTTTGGGGTCTGCCAGGGAGCCAGCTGCTGGTAGGAAGTGACTATTTTGCTCAGTTCAACCCTGCGGTCCAGGGCTGCGTATCCACGGGGCGGGGCTCTCAACCCCCAAAACCTGGCTATCCTAACGTTCGACTTGCAAAACCTAAAGACCCAGATGATGATTTATTTGGAAAACTCCCCAAAACCTCATTCCAGCAGGAGAGGGCGAAATGTAACTTTGTGTGTTTGTTTTTAAAAGCACATTTCAATTAACTTTTCCTTAGTTAACTCCAGGCTGCCCTCAGTGATACTGTTCAAGACTTCACCTGAACCACTGCTTCCTTCCCTAGAAAGGGGGTGGGGGTGGGGTGGGGTGTGTGTGTGTGTGTGTGTGTGTGTGTGTGTGTGTGTGTGTGCGTGTGTGTTGTTTTGGAGGGAGGAGGAGCTGAGGGGATGGGTTCCACTTACTCCTTCTCAGGGTTAAATTCTTTTCTTTGATTTTCATTTACATAAGCCCCGGGAAAACAGATGAAGACTCTCTGTTTTTATACCCCCTGGATCCGCAAGGGAAATTTGGGAAAGTTCAGAAACCAGGGTCCTCAAATCATTTCAGCCAGGAGAGATGCCGCTACCTCCAGATTGGTGATCTAGAGGTGACAGTGGATTAGGCAGAACTGTGCTTTTTATTTCCTTCCCCACCAGATTAGAGAGTATAAAAGCAGTCACCTGTCAACCCAATCCAGCTATGAAATTCAGCAGGCTATTGTCCCAATCACTGCTTTCAATCACTCTAAACGGTCTCCAGAGACAATCATTATTATAGGACATGTTCCTAAGAGTAGATAAATGGAAGTCGGCCTGCCAGCCGGCGTAGAAAAAGATGGACGGTCTTGGCCCAAAATATGAAAGGGCCTGGAGCTTTATTGACATTTACATCAAAAATAGTTAGCAATGAAAGCAGCTGTTGCAGAGAGTTTTCCCCACAACGTGTTTGGAATATGCTGTGAATTGAAATACAGATCTCCAGACAAGCAATTTACCTTCTGTCAGTCTCCATGTGCTTGCAGCATTACTGGGTACTTGCTGTGATAGCCCACTTAAAGCTGCACATGTGTACCGTTTGGATGAAAGATTAACTACAATTTGAGGCAGGAAGTAACGAATTGTGGAGTGTCATTCATAATGGCCTACGTTGTCATCTGCAGGGTACACCACAGCAAGGCAGTGTCTCTGTTGTGACTGGCTTATAGTATCAGATGTCATTCATTCTAATGAAGGTCTGACTACAATTCTAATAAGCAGAGCACAAGACAGCTCAGGATTAGAAGCATTAATCTGCCTTGTTTGTTGACATTAAAGTGATGGCTAAAATGCCATTATGCAAGAAATTCTTTCAGAAGCGATTAAAACGGGGCAATCTTAATACAGGGTATTTCAGCCCAGAACAAAGGGTGTGCTGGGAGGTAATTTCTCTGTTTACGCTTGTCATTTGCTACTGTATATTGATTTTTTTCCTTTCTAAATCATTTGTAGTACATGAATGTTTTTGAGGTTTCATGACCAAACTGCAAATTTCCAGGGCCTGGGACGATTCCGATTCAAGGCCTCTGCGGGACAAAAATCTGAGTCACATTCCAGGAGAGGTACGTGGAATTACGGTGGGTTTTGATTCGAAACAACAGATGTGATATTTGGTGATTCTTGGACTGGAAGAATCAACTTAAACGGTGCTAGTCGTAGACCAGAGGGGCGATGTGTTGGGAGTTGGGGGGGAAGAGGAGGAAAAAGGGGAGTAGAGGGGAGCAGGAGAGGCACAACTCAGAAAAGGGGCTGGAAACAGCATTTAGGTTCATCTAAATATAGTAAGTCATTGATGGGGTTTGTTTTCTTCCTTCATTCTGGCCTGGGAGTTTGTCATTTTCCCACTGATGAGCTGTCCAAGATTATAGGGTCAGGACAGAACTGCCAAGGCTGATTTTTCCATCGAAATCAAGCTCCTGATCAGTCATTATCAACTGGAACGGAGGTGAATTTGCGTGTAAATTTCTTTTTCAGGAGGTCTAAGCTGGAGAGTTGCAGTCATTTTCCTCATTCAGCAGAGGAGTTAAGGATTTCCTTCTATCCCCACCTACTTTACTGTTGCTTCCCAGGGGTGGTGGAAGCATTTTCTTACTGATTTTGCCCCTGACTTTCCTAAAAATGAAAAAAGAATCAGGAATGACTATTTTATTTGAGAACCAACCTGTGCAGGAAGATGGCAATAGGTGGAAAGCCCAAAACGTTCTAACTCCCTCATTGTTTTGAGTCTGTTTATCAATTTCCAGAGCCGACAAGTTTTCGGTTCAGTAGATTGAGCAAGGTTTCCCTTGAACAATCTTTGTCTATAACAGGGCTGGCAACGTTTCTGAGCAGAGGAGTCAAACAAAAGGAAATATTTTGAACAGATCCCAAATAGCCAGTGATATAATTTAACGACATATTAACACAACTCTCTTCATTGTGAATCTAAATGCCTCGCCCTCTCCTTCCTCCCTCACAATTTCCCCTTGCCACCCCCAACTCAAGAACCAGTTTGGTTTGCAGAAAAGCCTGATATATCTCCTGAGCCATAGGTGACAGACCTCTACTCTAGAATCTGAATGCAATGTATTCCAAAAAAGCAACAGGGTCACTAGAGACAAGGTTACTCTGTGTCCTTAAATGTAATTATTGAGTTCAGGGGCATCAGCTGAAAGTTAGCTAAATTGTTGTGTAACTATGGGAAATACCCTGGCCTTCTTTGTGTCTCAGTTTCACCTCCTCCAACAAAAGGATGATATTCTACTTCAGAAGAAAATAGTGAGATTAAATAACACGAGTCAATAAAGCATGTCTGATATCAAGGACTATGTAAGTTAAAAAGCCAAAAACCTATATATGAAAAACATACAGTCTGTTCCCCAGAATTTGTTTCAAAGCCCATAAATCTGAGAATCCTTTTTCTGGGATTGGCACTCCAGAATTCTGGCAAAATTTTGACCAAAATTGCAAACGTGTCCAAATTGTGTTTATTTCACAAAGCATAAGAAGATCCTGCAGGGTGATTTCTGTTTCCAGGGAAAATGCCTTAATTGACTCTTTTAGGGATTTTCTGCCAACAAATAACTGGAGGAAATCACCTGCAGATGTCTGGCTGCTGGCACAGGTGAGCTTTAGGACAGTCACATCAATTGCCATGTGTCTGAAGCGTAAAGAAATGAAATTGGGCAGCCGTTCTTAAAAGAAGCATTCTGAACCCTCGTCTTTTCTACTGCTTTTTGGAAATGCTTTCTGGGAATTTTGCTGTTGGATGAACTTTGAGTATCACTGGATCCAGGCAGATGCTTGCGGCTCCGAGGTAGTGATGGGGAAGCTGACTGGAGTGGAAAGTGAGGGAAAATTGTGGGGAAAAAAAGTGAGGAAAAATATGTCTGCTGTGTGACCTCGGGCAAGTCAATTAACTTCTTTGGGCCTTAGTTACCTTATCTGTAAAATGGGGATTAAGACTGAGCCCTAGTGGGACAGGGACTGTGTCCAACTTGATTAGCTTTTATCTATCCCAGTCCTTAGAACAGTGCCTGGCACATAGTAAGTGCTTAACAAATAAAATTAAAAAAATAATAATTCTGCAAGTCCATTGATACTTTTAATCTTAGGCAACTGGATTCTAGTGGGCCCTGATCTGGTTTTATTAAAACTAATTGAGCAGCACGGCCTAATGGAAAGTGTGAGTGAGAAAATTCAGCCTGCTGTGTGACTTTGGGTAAATTGATAACCTCTCTGTTCCTCCATTCTCTCAGCTGTAAAATGGGATTAAGATAACTACTCACTTTCCCTCTTAGATGGTAAGGCCCAGGTGGGGCAGGAGCCTTGTCTGATCTGCTTATCTTGTGTGAACCCCAGTGCATAGCCCAATGCTCTGCACAAATAATTACCATCATTATCAATCATTCTTATAAATCTCTTGTAGGTCATTGCTTCCCCCTAGTGTGTTTTGTGATTGTGGTGCATTACTAGCAATATGCTCATGCCTTATGGGGTCAACACCTCTTCAGCCAGTCAAGTGGTCATTTCTCCTGTCGTCCATCCATGCTATCCTGTGTCATCACTAGCAACTCCCACCGTGGACAGAAAGGGGAAAGGGCAAAAGAGAGAACGCGCTCTTCTGCCATCCCCCCAACCTTTCCTTGACCTCAGTAGCAATGATCAAAACCTTATTTTAAGTTCTTCTCCTCCGAGAGGCCTTCCCTTACTAGGGCTTCATTTCCTCTTTTCCCACTTCTTCTGTGTCACCTTCGCACTTGGATTGCACCCTTTACTCACCCCTCCCTCAGCCCCACAGCACTTATGTGCATATCATTAATTTGTTTATATTCATATCTGTGTCCCTTCTGGACTGTAAGCTCACAGTAGACAGAGAACATGCCTACCACCTCTGTTATGTTGTACTCTCCGAAGCACAGGAAGAGCTCAATAAACACAACTGATTGATTGGTTGATTGATTCCATACAGTGTGTCTGGCTAGTTGAAGTGATTGACCGCTAGCTTTTTATAGATGCTTGGAGCCCTGAGACGAGGCCTTATTTTCGCTGCTGGTCTCACTGCAAAATTTTTTATGTCTGTCTTCCTCAGTACAGAATGAGCTCTTTGTGGGCAGGTAATGTGTCTTTATCATTCAATCAATGAAATATACTAAGAGCTTGGAAGAGTACAATTCAACAGCGTTGGTATTGAACATGATCCCGGCTCACAAGGAGCTTACAGTCTACAGGGAGAGACAGACATCAAAGTAGGTTAGGGACATGGGAAATAGTAGAGTATAAGGATATTTACATAAGTGCTGTGAAGCTGAGGTGAGTATCAAAGTCCTTAAGGGCTACACGGCCAAGTTCATAGTTGACGCAGAGGAGAGGGCAGGAAAGTTAAATAAAGGGCTGAGTCTGGGGAGTTCTCTTGAAGGAGGTCTCTTGAGATGCAGTGTTATCTACTGGTTAGAGCACAAGCCTGGGAGTCAGAAGGACCTGGATTCTAAATTCGGTTCTGTCACTTGTCTGGTGTGTGACCTTGGACAAGTCACTTAACTTCTCTAGGCCTCAGTTACCTCATCTGTAAAATGGAGACTAAGACTGTGAGCCCCGTGTAGGACAGAGACTTTTTCTCACCTGATTAGCCTGTATCTACCCTAGTGCTTAGTACAGTACCTGGCACATACTAAAAGCTTAACATACACCATAAAAAATAAGATTTTAGGAGGGTTTTGAAGGTGGGAAAAGCAGTGGACTGTCCGATACAAAAGAGGGAGGGAGTTTCAGGCCCAAGGGAGAACTTGGGAAAGTGGTCAGTGGCCAGATAGATGAGATTGAGGTACCATGAATAGATTGATGTAAGAGGAGCAGAGGGTTTGAATTGGGTTGCAGTAAGAGATGAGCTAGGTTAAGCAAGGGGAAGCAGCGTAACTCAGTGGAAAGAGCCCAGGCTTTGGAGTCAGAGGTCATTGGTTCAAATCCTGGCTCCGTCACTTGGCAGCTGTGTGACTTTGGTCAAGTCACTTAACTTCTCTGTGCCTCAGTTACCTCATCTGTAAAATGAAGATTAAGACTGTGAGCCCAACATGGGACAACTTGATCACTTCGTAAACTCCCCAGTGCTTAGAACATTGCTTTGCACATAATAAGCGCTTAATAAATGCCATCATTATTAGTAGTAGTTTTAGTAAGAAGAGGGCTGATTGAGTGTCTTAAAGTTGATGGTAAGAAGTTTCTTTTTGATGCAGAGGTGGAAGGGCAACTTTTGGAGTTTCTTGAGGAGATTTTTGGAAAAATGATCTGGGCAGCAGACTGAAGAATGGGCTGGAGAAGGGGGTTGGGGGTAGGAGGGGAGATAGGAGGCAGGAAGGTCAGTGAGGAGACTGATGCAGTAGTCAAGGCAGGAAATGATAAGCGTTTGGATTAGTATGGTAGCCATTTGGATGGAGAGGAAAAGGCAGATTCCGGAGACGTAAAACTGATAGGATTTTGTGACAGGATGAATGTGTGGGTTGAATGAGAAAAATGAATTGAGGATAATGCCAAGATTCTGCTGTACTTTCTCGAGGGTTAGGAGAGTGCACTATACTCAGTGACTGCTCAATAAATACTACTACAACTGCTGCTACTACTACTATTAATGCCGACACTAATACTATAACGAAATGATCCAGAAGTGCCATTTGGGTGACTAGGTGAAAATCTTCATTCTTACTCCTCAAACTAATAATCATTATGCTATTCATTAAGCACTGTCTTTGTGCTAAAGCACTGTGTTAAGTGCTGTGAATCAGATCAGACACTTCCCTGTCCCTCTTGGGGCTCACAATCAAAGGAGCGCTGGGATCCGATCCTCATTTTGCAGATGAGGAAACTGAGGCACAGAGCAGTTATGCGACTTGCCCAAGGTCATCCAGCAGGCCAGTGTCAGAGTGTCAGAGCTGAGTTTGGAAATCTGGTCTCCTGAAACCCAGTCCCATGCTCTTTCTTTTAGACCATGCTGTCTTCCAAAAAAATCATCTCCCTAGCAAATGTTCTCCCCAGTCCTTTTTCTCATCCAGGCTGCTTTAGTGTAAACAGTGTAGTACAGTGAAGAACTAAGAATCTAAGAATGTGTTTTTTGGAGAGCAGCATGTTGAAATGCCTTTTCTTATGGTGATTGCCAAAAGTGCAAAGTGCAAGCAAATTAGGCCAAAGATGTTGAGAAACTTAGCATTTTTAAGCAAGTTAAATGTCCAGGACTTCAATGAAATCAGGATGTTGCTTAAATTTGGCTGGAACATGGATCCAGATAAAACCGTTTCTGGGTTCTTTTTTCCTTTCCTGATTAGACAGTGACATTAAGGACTGAATTTTTTTCAATCTTTTTCCTCATCATTTTCCTAATTTCAAATTCCTGTGTTTCCATCCCTGGCCTTACCCATTTGTCCCTGTATCTCCTTACAGGGCCTGGGTGCCGAGTAGCTGTTGATGATGATATCAGTGACCTACATCGATCTCCAAGTGTATGAATGAGTCTCTAGGAAAGAATCCAGAAAATAAGAGAATGGGAGAAGCAAGTGCAGTACCCAGGAAGCAGGAAAGAGAGCCGTAACTGAGTTTTCATCTTTCATTGCCAGCTCAACGTAAGTCAGTTAATCGATAGTATTTTTTTGGCATCTACTGTGAGAAGAGCACTCTACTAAATGAATAAGGGGGGGTTCAGCAGAGTTAGAAAGACCCTGGTCTCTGCCCTCAGGAGGCTTACGTTCTAGCAACAACATGAGGTTCACAACTCAAAAGAGAGATGGAGAGAAAAGTTTTTGCAAAGTTGAGCTTTTGCTTCAGATCTGATGACAGATTTATTTACTTATTTATTCATGATAATGGCAAATAAAACCCTTCTCAATTGCACAATCTTTATACTCAGAAATTCCCCCAGAATCTCCATCGCTCCATTGGCAAGTGTTTCCATAAGAAGAAAAGTTTATGAAACATGTTTAAATATTTATGGAATGATAAAAATGAGGCATTAATTGGCAAACAACTTAATTAAAATGCCTTCTCAAGTAATTAGCAGCCAATACTTCCCTCTCTGTTTTGCATGCCATTTGTCTTGTTCTGTTTGCTCAAGTCTGCCTGTCAGTCAAACTTTGCTTCAGGTAATTTTTTAGCTCTGTGGGGAAAATCTTCAAAAATTACATCTGAATTTAAAATATTTTGATTATCATTTTTATCCAACAAATTCTCTTTTTCACTCCATCCTGTATATGTCCCCGTAAAGCACCACCTGGGGAATTGAAGGCCTGAAGATGAAATTCAGCATCAAGGCATTACGGAGTTTCCAAAAACACTCTCCAGAGAACAAACTGAATCAATCTAGAATCAACAAACAGTGCAGTTAATTAATGAGAACACCATAAGGGAGCTTTTTTAAACAATGTTGACTGCTGCTGCCTCAGGACCAATACTACCAGAAGTTATTGCTGGTTTGAAAGGAGGGATTCTTTCATTCCCCCAAGGCACCTTTTTCTTCCATTAGCTATTTACCACAACTTTTCCTTTTATTTGCACCCCAGGGGGAAGTCTCCTTATTTGCTAAATTACTTTTTAAGTGAAACTCCTTCATGCCAGTAGCCTGAGGTACAGCATTGAAGATGCCTTTGAGTAAATGATGACAGATACAAACCGTATATGGAGGAGGGAAAAAACCAACAAATTTAGGTAGATAGTTCCCAAAACGTGAATTTCAAGGTGGCAAATGCAACATGAACAAATCTCCTGTTTTCTGGCTAAAGTGGGGCTTTGTCGGAGAGGAGCTGATTCTCTGGCTCCAGGAATTAGCTTGAGGTAAACTGGAGGAAATCTAAGATATAGTGTCATTCAACAGATACCGTGAAATCCAAATCCAAGCGAGGCAGGTGGGACAAAATGCTGTTTTCTCATTCTTCATATAATGATCGGCCACATTATTTTGGTTCAAAAAGAGACTGTCCATATTGCTCCCCAACCTTGCGTGCCCTCCCCTTTCCCTCTGGTATCTGTGGGAATGAGCACGAACTAATCACGCTCCAGTCATGAGGGAAAAGTCTATGTTTAAAGTGAGCAAGAATGTCTGAGTGGAGCAGGCTGACCACATCAACAGGAACTGTCCTGATTTGAGGATTCTCTGTGTGTTTTTCTGAAATTCCCTGGGGTGGCCAACAAAAATCCAGAGTGGTAATGGCTTCAGCAGGACTAGGGTCTCACCTATGCATAGCTCTTTCTTCGAAAAATAAGATGATAGAAAGACTCAGATTCTTGTTTCCCACTTGGATTTGAGTCACTTTTCCACTCATGATAATCTCTGGTGTATCAGTAGGAGGCTAGGTTGAAGACGATGGTACTGATCAAGCTCTTAATATGTGTACTCAGGAGTAAATACTCTTATTTTACTTTTACTCTTTAATACTCTTAGAAGTAAAAACAAGATTTGATACAGTCCCCAACCCGCCAGGACTCCCAGCCTAAGAGGAGAACAGGAATTTTATGCCCATTTTACAGAAGAGGAACCTGAGGCCCAGAGATGTTAAGTGATTTGCCCAAAGTCACACAGCAGGCAGGTAGAGGAGGTGGGACTGAAACCCAGGTCTCCAGATTTGTGTCTTTTCCTCTAGGGTGCAGTCTGGAAGTTAATGAGGAAGGAAACTATAATTTGAATTCAACTCTATCATCATGAATATTTTTTCGATTGTAATTTTAAATTTAATCCAATAAAATAGTTTTCAAAGAGCTTTCTGACTTGCTGGGTTTTTTTTCTGTTTTGTTCCTTTTTTTTTGAGTATTGAGCACACCCTCAATTTCTCCCAAATAAATGAACCCTGCTATTTTAGTGGGATTCATTAACTCAGTAGTTGTAGTAATGGAATTTATTGACAGCCTACTGACTGCAATGCCCTCTCCTAAACAGTTGGAAAGCACTGCAGAGTTTGTGTAATGGAGAAAGGCAGCTTTGGAAACAGATATTGCTATAGGAGACTTTTAGGCCCCTGCAGTCCTAGAATTACAAAAAGGAAAGAAATTTCTTTGAGGAATGAGCAATCTCATTTCCTGAAGTTTGCTTTATTTCATTTTAAGGCAACATGCTTTAAAGCAAGAAGTGCTCCATCATCACAAAATCAGGATTCAATAAGACAATATAACTTTTGTTTATAGGACTTCTTTTTTATGGTATTTGTTAAACACTTCTTTGTGTTTTGTTTGTTTTATGATATTTGTTAAGTGCTTACTCAGTCTTTCTTAATCCCCATTTTACAGAAGAGGGAACAGAGGCATAGAGCAGCGAAGTGACTTGCCCAAGGTCACGCAGCAGGTGAATGGCAGAATTGGGACTAGAACCCAAGTCCTTCTGACTCCCAGTTCTGTGCTGTATCTGCAAAACCATGTTGGCAGAGGGAATCCAACTCTTCATCTCCACTGAAAAGCTTCCTGTAATGCCCTCATTACCCAATCGATCAGAGGTGACCTGAGCTCTCAGGACCTTAGATAGCAAATGCCAATCTTGGAAAGAAATCTGTGTGTTCTCTGTTCTGATTTCTTTCTACAATCTGCAGTTAGCATTCCCCTACCCCTTTCCCACATGGATTCACTCCCCTCTTCCCTTTCTCCCCACTTCAGAACAGAGCTGGCAAAAATACCAAAGGCTGTCCCTGAAGGCCTCTGCTATCTCTGTTGAATGATCCCCAAGGGTCACGTCTTTCACTTCCAAAGTATGTTCCCAAGCTTGTCTAGAGTTCATTCCCTAACAGAGCAGCAGCATGGACTCGGGGGAAAGAGCACAGGCCTGGAGGTCAGAGGACCCAGGTGCTAATCCCGGCTCAGAGGTAAAGAATATCCAGGAATTCTGATAATATTCTCTCCCACTTAGACCACAAGTCCCACATGGCAAATGGACTGGATTTGGCTTGATTATCTTATATCTACCCCAAGCACCGTGCTTAGTACCTAGTCTGCACACAGTAGACACTCAATATACACTGATTGACTGATAGTAAGTGTTTAATAAATACCAATCAGTCATATATATTGAATGTTTACTGTGTGCCGAGCGCTCTACTAAGTTCTTGGGAAAGTATAATATAACAGTATAACAGGCACTTTCCCAGCCCACAGCGACCTTCCAGTCTACCACCATTGTGATTATTATGAAAGAATCTCCCATTGAGAATCAAGGATAGACCATAGTCCAGTCTTAAAGATTTTGGGGTACTGAGAAAGAAATGACAACAGTGTCAGTGATTTATGCTGCCTAACTCGCACAATCTCACCTCTGCCCGTGGTGTTCCTGCTGGGTCATGGAGCGCTTAGTACAGTGTTTGACACATCAGTTAGCCCTTAACGAATGGCACAATTGTTGGGATAATGAGCAAGAAGGGATGCAAGCATGGCAGAGCGCAGGCAAAAATTTTACGATCCTAAACCCATTTATGGCCCAAGTGACCCCAACAAAGCGCTGATGTTGCATCATAGCATCATAGACTAGCAGAGCTACCTCAGTTGGTCCAAAGTGAATTCTGAGTCAGGGGTCCCAAAAAACGAAGCGTCCCCTTTGATCTTCCTGGACCTCCAGCTACTTGCTGTGTCGGCAACTCAATAAATACCCTGGGATCTATTTTGCCATTGTGTGTATCACTCCCATTAGTGTTAATGGAAGTTCTGCCTGTGCACTGAGAGGAGAATATGCCCCTTGTTTCAAGTGCCGGAATTATTTTTTACTTTGCAAGGAATACCATTAGTTATAATGAGAATTTAGGATTCGATGGAGGTGCGGGAGCTTAATGGGGAGGATTTAGTGCACTTTTACAATCTGATTATGTTAAAAATGTCTCAACTTATAGCTTTTTCAAGCAGCCATAATGGACCTTATTCAATAAGTTTGCTTAATCAGGTGTTACATGAGGAGAAATATTACTATTCCCCTAAAAGTAAAATATTATGTTTCTTTGCAATATTATGGGGTCTCCTCCTCCTCTTTCTCCTCTTCTTCCTCCTGGTTCTCCTCTTCTGCTGTCACCACCACTATCATCTTGCCATAACGGCTCTATAGAGTTTAAATTTTTTTTGGAAAAATGTTTGTTATAATAATGTGCAATTATCTGGCCTCATCTGCAAGTACAAAAAAATCACAGTAATGGTTTCAAAAATATCTTTAGAGCTCATAAATTTGACTCCATATGGAATAGAAATTTGTCATCTGACTTGGCAAATACACTCTTTATGGAATCTCTAGGAAAGACAAAAAAGAAAAAATGTCTTCTTTTCCATATTTTCCCCCTTTTCACCAAAGAAGTGTAGAGTCAACTGCATCAGTGGTGGTTTCAAAGAGGGCAGCAGATGGCCTTCACCATGAAGCCCTGGTTCTCAGACCTATGGTGTGAGTCCCGGGGGCTGGAGGGCAGACGCTTACCCCTCCCAGGTGGGTTATGGCTGAATTGTGGAATTCTCTGGCCTTGCCCACTCCGCTCCAATGTGCTGCTGAAGGAATCCCTGGGTTCCATTTTGCAGCTGACAGGCAGGGAGCGTGTCTATCAATTCTGTTGTACTGACTCCCAAGCACTTAGTACAGTGCTCTGTGTACAGTAAGCACTCAGAAAATACTTCTGATTGATTTACATACAGATTCAAATTCTGATGTGCTCGATGAACAACAGGATCTGGACGGAAATGGGACCCCCTGCAGATGCCTGGTTTGCCTGTAGCTTGGGCTGGCTCTGCCCCAGTGGAAGGGATTCTAGCTTGTGAGCTCCCCCTCCCCAACCCTTCTGCCCATCAGCCCACTGCACATGGGCCAGTTTTATCCCTGCTTTTTTACTCCTGCTTCCAGCCACTGACCTTCCTCACTTCGAAATACCCCATCCCTTGCCTCAGGGCTAGAGATGCAGAAGGAAAATGTTTCCAAAGAGGAGCTGGCTGAACTGGAGGTATATATATATATATACGTATATGTATATGTATATGTATACACCTATATGTGTGTGTGTGCGTGTGTGCGTGCATGTACGCTCTCATAGGTATGGCCAGTTTTTTCCTGGATGTTCATTTTTCAGCTGGCCTGTCCCCTGTTCCATTCTGATTTGGCACTGGACATAATGAAATCCTATGCTTTAGGTTTGGAAACATGTGCTTTCTTGTGACCCCACCTTGGGTTGTATCCTGTTACATCCACTGGTGCTGCTGTCTGTTACTGAGGTTTCACTTCAGCACAAGAAACTCACCTACTTCCCAGGTGATGGCTGATTGAGTTTCAGCTTTGGAAAATTTGCCAGGGTCAGCAAATTCTGCCTTCCAGTCCTAATCTTGTGGAGGCATTGACCCCACCCCCTCCTCCCTGCTTCTCCATGCCCCAGTTCTATCCTGAATTACTTTTGTAACATTTTGTTTTCATGATATAATACTACTAAGAATGATAAAAATAACTGTGGTATTTGTTAAGAGCATACTCTGTGTCAAACACTCTACCAACTGCTGGAGTAGATATAAGCTAGCACAGTCCCTTTCCCACATGGGACTCAGTCTAAATGGGATGGGGAACAGGTAGGAATCTCCATTTTAAAGATGAGAAAACTGAGGCACAGAGAAGTTAAGGGACTTGCCCAGGGTCACCTAGCCGGTCAGTGGTAGAATTGGGACTAGAATCTGGGTGTCCTGAGTCCCTGTCCTGGGTGCTCCCACTGAGCCACACTGCTTCCCTGCTAGATCACATTGCCTTCCCACCAGAGATCATTATTGTATACAAGAAATATAGTATAAAAGACTCATCACTTAAATATATTCAAGATTGTAATTGAGGCTGCCCAGGGACTCAACAGCTTGGGTGGCTTGGAGAGGAGTAGTAATAATGGTATTTATTGAGCACCCACTGAGAGCAGTGCACTTTCTAAGCACGTGGGAAAATACAAGAGAAGCACAAGACATTTTCCCTGTCCATAATGAGCATATCCTCTAATGGAGGAAATCATAAAGAATCTTAATGATCATTGTGATATTTGTTAAATGCTTACTACGTACGAAGTGCTGTGCAAAGCACTGATGCAGGTTCAGGCTAACCAGATCAGATACAGACACTTTTTCCCATGGGGCTCACAATCTCAAAATGTGGGAGAACGTGTATTCTATCCCCATTTTACAGATGAGGGAACTGGGGGACATAGCGGCTAAGTGGCTTGCCCTGTAATTAGAACCCATCTCTCCCAACTCCCAGTCCAGTGCTCCTTCTACTAGGTCCCATTGCCTCACGAGGCTTAAAGAGTCATGATAGATTCATCTACTCAAGACCTCAGCACCCATTTATGAGTACTCTAATTGGAATGCACAAGGATCCAAATTTGCAAACCAGAGGAGGGGTGAGCTTGGTGAAGAATGGTATCACCCATTCTTCCCCTTAGGATCAGTTTAAGGAGGCTAGGAAAGATGACTTTTTGAAATGCATGCATATGAGAAATTGTTGGATTTTCCTAAAAAGAGACTCCTGTCGTTATGTTTTTATTGTTCAGTCTTGCAGAGCACAGTACAGGGGAAACCTGATTTGAATAAGCAGAGCTTAAGGGAAAAGCCTTCTCCAGAGGCAGAAAACAAAGACAGGACTATAGCATGGAGCCCATAGGATTAACTCCAGAAATAGTGAGTTCATGGAATAAGGATCTTGGGGAAAATTTGATAAACTCTTGTAAATTCAGGTTTTACTTCAAGTGACCCATATTTGGCTTCCAGTTTCTATTCTCGTGGCCAGATTGAAGTCTATCTTGAAGAGATGTGATGACAAAGTTCTACTGTAATAACAGAGCATAGCTGCGTTACAACGAGGATACAGTTTTTCCCCAATAGCTCTCAAGTACCTATAATTAAACTCAGTTACTTCTTCACACCTATCAATCAATCATATTTTTTCTATCAATCAATCATAATTATTGAGTACTTACCGTGGTCAGAGCACTGCACTAAATGCTTGGAAGACTACAATGTAGCAATAAAACAGAGTTAGTAGAAACATTCCCTGTCCACATGGACTTACAGTCCAGAGGGGGAGACAGACATTAATATATATATAAATAAATTACAGATATGTAATAATAATAATAATGATGGTAACTGTTGAGCACTTACTATGTGCCAGGCACTGTACTAAGCGCTGGGGTGGATACAAACAAATTGGGTTGGACACAGTTGCTGTCTCACATGGGGCTCAGAGTCTCAATCCCCATTTTACAGTTGAGGGAACTGAGGTGCAGAGAAGCGAACTGACTTCCCCAAGGTCACAAGCAGACAAATGGCAGAGCTGGGATTAGAACCCACAACCTTCTGATTCCCAGGTCCTGCTTATGTGCATAAGTTCCATGGGGCTGAGGGAAGGGTGAATAAAGGGAGCGAATCAGGGCAATGCAGAAGGTAGTGAGAGAAGTGAAAATGAGGGCTTAGTCAGGGAAGGCCTCTTGGAGGAGATGTGCCTTCAATAAGGCTTTGAAGATGGGGAGAGTAACTAATTGTATGTCGGATATGAAGAGGGAGTGCATTCCAGGCCAGAGGCAGGACGTGAGTGAGAGGTCGTTGGCGAGATAGACGAGATTGAAGTACAATGAGTAGGTTAGCATTAGAGGCATTAAGAGTGCGTTCTGGGTTGTAGTTGGAGAGCAGCGAGGTGAGATAGGAGGGGGCAAAGGGATTGAGTGCTTTAAAGCCAATGGTAAGGAATTTGTTTGATACGGAGGTGGGTGGGCAACCACAGGAGGTTCTTGAGGAGTGGGTAAACAGGGACTGAACATTTTTGTAGAAAAATGATCCGGTTGGTGGGACATCCAAGTAGAGATGTCTTGAAGGTAGGAGGAAATGCAAGAGTGTAGAGAGGGAGATCTATCGGGGCTGGACATGTAGACTTGGGAATCTGCATAGAGGTGAGAGTTGATGCCACAGGAGTGAATGGGTTCCTGTAATTTATTTTAGTGTCTGTCTCCCCTGCTAGATTGCAACTCTATTGTCTTCTCTTAACTGCTTAGTACAAAAAAATTACTACTAATAATAGTATTCACTCAGCACTGGTAAGCACTCAGTAGATACTATTGACTGATTGTGGGCAGTATCCTCAGAGAGTTAATGTTGGGACTGAACATTTAGGAAGCCAAACGGAGGCAGGAGGAAGGTGACGTGATTGTGTCCAAGCTCAGTTTTCTCTAGAATTATGTTTCCAACTAGTTTTTGGCTCTGTTTTACATCATGGCTTCGGCTTGGGTTTTGTTTTGTTTTCTTGAAGAGTTCTGGGAGAAGAATACTTTCCCACTGTCAATTTGCCATTTTTGTTTAAAAAGCATTTTCGGAAACATATTTTCCATGACTGCAAAGGAACTAAAAGTGTCCAGCTGGGTTGGTTCCAGGTCTTGAGTGATGCCGCGGACGAGAACTTTAAATGAATGTTTTTGGGGTAGAATATTATTAGTTGCTGACCAATTAGTTGTTGATCAATCTTAACCATTAAGCAAAGCCCCACCCTGAGACAGGCATGATGTGGAAACCTTGTGACCTAATGTTTATTAACTTATTTATACCACCATCAGCACTTTTGTATACACATTTATTCAATTGTACATTTGATTATTTATCTTGGCTACTCTATTTGTAATTTTTTTCTTTGTCCATATCTCTGGTTGAAGTGTAAGCTCTCTGTGTGCACAGACTGCATCAATTCTTCACTTTATCCTGACCAAGTGCTTACTGAACACCAAGAGAGTGCTCAGTAAATACTAATACTCGGCAAAGTAGTTAAAACCAGCCTCCAACTGTTTGTCTAGTTTTTTACACTCCAGTAGACTGTAAGCTCCTTGTGGGCATGGATCGTTACTCTAAATTTGTCCAAGTGTCTCCCAAGCACTTAGTACAGTGCTCTGCACACAGTAGGTGCTCAATAAGTACCACTGATTGATTGATTGATTAACCCCCAGAATGTAACCAGCAGGGCAGGAATAAAAGTTAGAAAATATTTTTTTCTGTATATCTCATGCAAAGTAAAAGTCTTCTGGAAGGCTCAATCATCCGGGTTGGCTAAAGAGTATAACTCTGTTTAGTATAGTTCTGCTTCTGGTTTTCCTGCCTTTTGTAGCCCGTAGTGGTACCAAACTGAGAAATAGAAGTTGATTTAAAATCTTCTTGAGGGAGTAAGAAATAAGTGTTTGCCCATTATGGAGCAGCTCCTCTCATGGCACCAAATAGGGCCAAGTCATATCCAAATGTCTTAGAATCCAAGGAGCATTTGATGCTCTAAAAGTTCTGGAATAAGAAACTGCAGAAAAGCAAGCTTACTGAAAAGGTGGTGTTTTAAAGACCAAAGAGCAGTGGAAAGGGCACAGGCCTGGAAGCCAAAGGACCTGGGTTCTAATCTCTACTCTGCCAATTGCTTGCTGTGTGACCTTGGGCAGGTCAGTTTCCTCAACTGCAAAATGAACTGTTCTCTCCTCTACTTAGAATGTGTAGGACAGGAACTGTGCCCAATCTGATTAACTTGTAACTACTCGGTGCTTAGAACAGTGCTTGATTCATGTCTTATCTTGTCTAATGTTGTCGAGTCATCTCCGACCCGTAGCAACGCCATGGATACAGCTCTCACAGAATGCCCAAATGCCAACTGTAATCGTTCTGGTAGTGTATCCATAGAGTTTTCTTGGTAAAAGTATGGAAGTGGTTTACCACTGCCTCCTTCCGTGCAGTAAACTTGAGTATCCACCCTTGACTCTCCACCATGCCGCTGCTGCCCAGCACAGGTGGGTTTTGACTTGTAACAGATTGTCTTACACTCACTAGCCACTGCCCAAGCTAGGAATGGAATGGGTAGGCCTCTGCTTGACTCTCCTTCCCGTAGCCGAGACTGGTAAAGTACTGGAAACTCTCCAGGTGTGTCCCTGAGAGAGGGCTTGATTCACAGTAAGCCCTTAACAAATACCATAATAATGATGATGATGATATTGATACTAATAGAAAAGACAGATGCTCTGAAAAGGAATCTGCAGTGCTCATCAACATCCTGACCACAGCAGCACAAAGTGATGCCTACCAACTGATGCTCTTCCAAAGGGACCTTCAGTGCTCTTGAATAGCCCGATCCCAGTAGCTCAAAGTGATGATGATCAGTCCATCAATCAATTGTATTTAAAATTGAGCCATTTATTGTATTTATTTATTGAGCGTTTACTGTGTGCCGAACACTGTACTAAGCCCATGTCTTCCCGCCACGATGACGGATGATGGAGTCTCTCGGTGGGAATGATGGATGAGCTTCAGCTCTGAGACTTCGAGGCTGAGAAACCTGTACAAAGGAATTGCTTGAAGTGACTTTGCTTGTGCAGTAGTGGTTTCTCACTCTTTTGTTGAGCAGTCCCATGAGGATTAGGTTCTGAGGGCAGCATTTTACTGATCATGCTCCTTAAACTCCCTCCCTGTTGTGCCATACTTGTTGTCTCCCATTCCCAGGGATTCTACATTGAACCCAGAACATAGTCAGCGAGAAAAATGGGGTCCCCGGGGCTTGTCAAATCGAAACAAAGCAGTGTTGCCTAGTGGGTAGAGCACTGTCCTCGGAGTCACAGGACCTGGGTTCTAACCCTGGTTCCGCCATTTGTCTGCCCTGCATCTTTTGGCAAATCACTTCACTTTCCTGTGCCTCAGTTTCCTCATCTGCAAAATGGGGAGTAAGACTCAATTAGCTTCTTTCTAACCCAGTGCTTAGCACAGTGTCCGGCACATAGTAAGTGCTTAATAAATACCAATAAAAACAATGAGCTACAAGGCAGCATACCTGCTATTATAACAGTTGGGCAGAGCAAGCATTCGATGCCAGAGAAAACAAAAGGTATGCAGAATAAAGGTTTTAGAGTGGGCCGGGGGTGTTTTGTGCCTGTGTGTATGTACCCGGGCTCATGATCATGTGACTCTGTCTTAGGGCAAAGACTGAAATTGGACTTTGTTGTCCCAAATAGGATTTCAACTGAAATGTTTGAACCTAGGACCATCCCAAAGTCAGCCACTCAACTGTCACTCTCCCTGCCACACTCCATCAGTGGTATCTGTTGAGTGCTAACTGTGTGCAGAGCCCTGTATCGAGTGCTTGGGAGAGTACTGTATAATAGGCGGTAAACACATTCCCCAGCCAAAACCATCTTACGGTCTTGAGGAGAACACAGTCCTTAATTTAAATCAATAATCGTCCTGGGGCTTTATCAAGGGGGGGTTCTTGTCCTTTTCTGAGCCGCGTTGTGCCCGGTCTTATTTTTCCATGGCAACCAGCAGCCGGGGAGGAGAACTCTGTGGGCACCAAATGCCGCCAAACAATGAAAGAAAGAAAGAACCCCAAATCAACCCGCTCGGAGATGAACGGCTAGAACGGAGCAGGCACTGGTGAGTTGGAACCCGGTCATCCTGAGCATCTGCCCTGCTCCTCCTCGGAGAGGATATGCTAATCATCTCTTTTCATGGTCACTAACCACATAAGGACAACACCAGACGATGCCAGAGGTTGTGGTCCTGACTCACTTCTCCGGCTTTTCTGCAGAGCAAGGTCTGCCAGAGAATATTTGTCAACCGCATCTTTGGTCTCCTCTCCTGATGAAGGCAGATGTTTATCTTCTATATGCACTATCTGTCACCCCAACGGCTGCCTTCCTCTGGCAGAACTTTGGCCGGATTCTGAGGCCATCACGCGCCCTGCGGGAGAGATTACTCTGGTGATGCAAATCGGTTTATGGCTAAAAACATTTATTCTTCATTTTGATAAGCCCTGAACCAATGGAAATTTGCTCCCTCATACTTTTGCCAAGCGGAGGACCATGTTTATTTCCAGCTATATGGGTCATGAAGGATTCCCAGCTGTTCGATCGTCAGTTGTGCATTGCTGCACTCAACAACATCTGTTTCCCAAAAACAGGATCCAGCTTTGAGCGTTCAAATAGAGGTTACACCATATGCCAGCAGACCACTTAGTTTTTACCTTGGGAACCAACTTTACCCCAGTCAAGGTACCAGAGGAAGAGCTGAGTATTTAAATGTTTCCCAGCATCAGTCACAGCTTCCCAGGCTTCTCTTTTCCCACTATATATAGTAAAAATTAGTTCCAAACATATACCACAAGCTGTTCGTCTGTTTAATTATTAACTGGAAGAAAGTTTGTTTGCAAAACAGTCAAGATGTATTTTGTGATAGACTCTGATGCAGGAAGCAGTGCCATGGAATGATTTTTGCAAATGATGAAACATTGTTAATGTGCCAGCTGATATCAGCGATCGATCTCAGCCTATTCAGACCAAGAGCGTTTGCCGCCCGTTAAGATACCAAAATGTCTACAGGCGGAGCATTTGAAATGACAGCGGTGTGCTGTGAGAGAACGCTTTTACCTCAGGGTGTCGGTTTTGATGGCCACCTTAGTTCTTATATCTTGCTGTTCTATCTCAGCGATCCTTATCATCAGTGGTTTTTACTGTGTGCTGACTGAATGCAAAGCCCTTAGGGCCTGAGTAAATTTTAAGGAAAAACCACAGTGACTGATATCTTGCCTCGGTGTAGCCCTTTCCACCATTTCATTTTATTCTCGCAAGTCCCCGTGACATAGGGAGAAGCAGGTATCATTGTCCCTATTTTATAGATGAGGAAACTGAGGTATAGAGAGGTTTAATGATTTGCCCAGGGTCACACAGCAGGCTAGTGGCAGAGCTGGGACTAGATTCCAGGCCTCCTGATTCCCGGTCCCAAGGACTTTCCACAGCCTGGCTCCCTCTGTGACAGCAGATAAACTCAATGATCTACCTTTTATCAGAGTTGCATCTCTCTGTCAACTTGGATCCCGTCCCAATCCAGAAACAGAGTTCATCACCTCAGAACCTTCTTGCCTACTTACGCTTGCTGGGACAGGCCTGGGTGAAAGCAACACTTCATTTGAAATCCCAAGTTTCTTGCCCATGCATATATTTCTAGCCTTGCTGTCAATCAAGGGAAAAGGGAATTTGCAACTCGTTGGAGATTTTTCTGGATTGTCAGAAATCCATTTGTTTGAAATGCTGAAAGCCAGTTTGGGCTTCCTGAGACATTTTGTACTCAGACAAGGCTCCAGATTTTTCCAGATATAATAATAATAATAATAATAATAATAATAATTAATGATATTTGTTAAGTACTTGGTATGTACCAAACTGTACTAAACGCTGGGGTAGATACAAATAACCGGATCAGACAGAGTGCCTTTCCCACACAGGGGCTCACATCCTAATCTGCTGCCCTTATCAATCAGTCAATTCTATTTATTGAACTCTTGCTGTGTGCAGAGCACTGTACTAAATACTCAAGAGAGTACAATACACCAGAGTCGGTAGACATGTTCCCTAGACTGCTATCTACTTTTGCTTACCTAATCTGTTTTTTCTGCCCTTATCATAGTATTATGAACTAATTGGACCTTAGTCACTATTTCACTATTAGCACAGTTCCTCAGTTGAGAAACAGTATGGCATAATGGATAGAGCACGGACCTGGGAGTACGAAGGGCCTGGATTCTAATCCTGGCTCCACCATTTGTCTGCTGTGTGACTCTGGGCAGGTCACTTCACTTCTCTGTTACCTCAATTACCTCATCTGTAAAATGGGGATTTCAGCTGGGAGCCACATGTGGGACATGGACTGTGTCCAACGTGATTAGCTTGTATTTACCTCAGTGCTTAGTACAGTGCCTGGAATATAGTAAGTATTTAACAAATACCATTTTAGAAATTGAATTTATTGAACACATAGCATGAAGTCAAACAATCAATCAGTGGCATTTATTCGTTCATTCCATCATATTTATTGAGCGCTTACTATGTGCAGGGCACTGAACTAAGTACTTGCACTGTACTTACTGACTACTTGCTGTGTGCAGAGCACTATACTAAACCCTTGGGAGAGTACAGTCAAGTAAATAGGTCTGATCCCTTGGGAGAGATATAAGGGGACAGGGTTGATAGACATGATTAATCAGGGAAGACCTCTTAGAGGAGACATCATTTCAGAAGGGCCTTGAAGATTGAGAGAGCAGTGGTCTTAGGACAGTGCTAAGCGATTAGTACAGTTCTTTGCACACAGTAAGTGCTCAATAAATACGATTGAATGAATGAATGAATGTAAAGGGTGAGGGAGTTCCAGACAGAGGGGAGGGAGGCAAGAGAGATGAGATGAGGCCCAGTGAGCAGGTTGGCTTGAAGGTAGTAGTAGTAATAGTATTTACTAAGCGTTTGCTATGTGCAAAGCACTGTACTAAGCACTGAAAGAGAATACACATTTTGTAATTAGACACATGCCCTGTCCCTTGGAAGGATCACAGTCTTGAGATGAACCAAGTGGATGATCCGGGGTGAATGGGCAAATATACAAGCGATCATACTTATGGGTAGTCTCATCAGCAGCAGGGTAGTCTTCAAACAGTGCAGTGCTTTGCACATAGTAAGCCCTTAATAAATGCCATCATTATTATTATTCAAAAGGAAAGGTAACCCCTGTTATTCCTACCATAGGATTTACTAAGTGTCTACTACAGAATAGTAGTAACAATAACAATCAGTCAATCAGTCCTATTTATTGAGCATCTCATTGGGAGTGGTGCACTGTATTAGACTCTTGGGAAATCTAGAACAGAGGGACATGTTCCCTCCCACAGTAAGTTTATACTCTGTTAGGAGAGACAAACACGAAAAACACAAGGTACGATGTGCTTAGCTCTGTGTGGAGGTAGATAATAATCAATTACAGGCTGGCAGTAGTGTTAATTAGTAGTGTTCTCATCTTGATTTTTAATTTATGTCTCTGAACAGTCCTGAAGTGCTTAGCCAGGGGTGAAAAGACATATCAGGAAGGGATGTCTTTTCAGCAAATTCTTCACTCTTGTTTGATAACCTGCGGGGGCCTTCATTTACCTGTTTCACACAATTTGCCATAAGGAAAGAGAGGGCTGCTGACAAAAGTATTCACGCCTCTATTTGCATAGAGATTTCCAAAGAAACCAATTAGTTGTTACAACTACATCTTGTCTTATTAGTTTAGTTCTTAATTAAAGCTCAGCCATAGTCAAAGGGAAATGGTGAGCAAGAGAAAAGTAATCTGAAATAACAATCTACTGCTCCTATAAAAATCACAATCCCTAATTTCTAAGCCTTGAAAAGAAATCTGGGAAATGTTTTAAGAATGATTTCATAATTGAAAATGATCTACCCCAAATCAAATGAAATCACAAATGCTTAACTTTGGTGTTTCACAAAGAACAACTTAAAATTCCTGAAGTTGTTTGTCACCAGCTCTTTCTTTCCTTAGTTAGCTATGGACAAGTTGCGTAATCTAGTGGAAAGAGGTTCTAAGCCTGTCTCGGCCACTTCCTGGCTGTGTGACCTTGGCCAAGTCACTTAACTTCTCTGTGCCTCAGTTTTCTCATGCATTAAATGGACATTCAATACCTGTTGTCGCTCTTTGGCTGGAGTTCAATGTGGAACAGGTTCTATGTCCAACCTGATTATCTTGTATCTACTCCAGTGTATCGTATAGTCCTTGGTACATAGTAAGAATTTAGGAAATACCACAAGTATTATGATCAAGTATTATTGTTATGGTATCTTCTAAGCACTTTTCTGAGCCTCATGCTGTGCTAAGAGCTTCAGTAAATACAATGTAATTAGTTTGTACCCTGTCCCCAAGGAGCTATCCATCTAAATTACCTAGAACCATCAGAATGAATTACAGAGATGTAGTTTTGCCTAACGGGAAGACCATAGGGATGAGAGTCAGTGAAGTCCAGGTCTAGTCCAAGCTCTGCTGCTGGTCCCCTGTGTGACCATGGGCAAGTCTCTCAACCTCTCTGGGCTTCTGTTTCCTGTCAAATGGAGATTCGATACCAAGTCTCTCCACTTCTTAAATTGTGAGTACATTGTGAGACAGAAAATGGGTTCTATCTGATTTTCTGGGGCTCTCCTAGTGCTAAGGACTAAATTGCAACAACAACAACACTAAATTACGAATTCACCATTCCAAAATAACAATGCTGAAATCAGTTGTTGAAGGGGGTCCTTGCAGGGGGCAGCTCTCAGGCTGCTCACCTCTCCAGGCCACAGTGCCCCCTTCCTAGCTTCCACAGGCCAGGCTGACAGGCTGTTCTGGTCAATGTCGTTACAGGCCTTGGTCTTGCCGAAATTTCCAGAAATAAGGAGGCTGGTCCGGGACGTGGGGACAACACCTGCTGGTCCCAGAGCCCCAGGTGTCCCAGGTCCTCCGGCTGGCTTCCTGCAGCCTTCAGCCCGCAAGTCTTGACCTTTAAACCCAGGCAGAGCTGCCTTACCTTAGCCTTGCTGCAACTTCATCCTCATTGGTCACCACTCGCTCCTTTCCCAACCACCACTTCCTCCCTCTCCTGTGAGCACATCCAGTCAATCAATCCATCAGCGGTCTGGCCTAGCGGAAAGAGCATGGGCAGGGAGTCAGAGGACCTGGGTTCTAATCCCGACTTTGCCACTTGTCTGTTGCGTGACCTTCCTCAAGTCACTTAGCTTCTCTAGGCCTCAGTTACCTCATTTGTCAGATGGGGACTAAGACGGTGAGCCCCATGTGGGACATGGACTGTGTCCAACCTGAGTAGCTTGTATCTACCCCGGTGCTTAGTACAGTGCATGGCACATTGTAAGCGCTCAACAAATACCCTTAAAAAAAACAAAAAAATTTATTGAGTACTTACTGCGTGCAGAGCATTGTACTAAGTGCTTGGGAAAGTACAGTACAAGAGAGTTGGTAGACATGTTCCCACACACAAGGAATTTACAATCTAGAGATGGGAGACTGATTTGCAGCTTCTCTGAAGGACAGTCCTCTGTACTGATAAAATGAACTAGAAAGGAGAGATTCTGGAAGTCAGGAGATCAGGGAGCTAATCCTGGCTCTGTCACTGATCTTGGGCAAGTCAGCTTTTCTGGGCCTCAATTTCCTCACCTGTAAAATGGGGATAAGACACCCATTCTTTCTTAGATTCATTCATTCATTCATTCATTCAATCACATTTATTGAGCACTTACTGTGTGCAGAGCACTGTACTAAGTGCTTGGGAAGTACAAATCGGCAACATGTAGAGACGGTCCCTACCCAACAATGGACTCACAGTCTAGAAGGGGAAGACGGACAACAAAACAAAACAAAACAAAACAAGTAGACAGGTGTCACTACCATCAGAATAAATAGAATTATAGCTATATACACATCATTAATAAAATAAATAGAGTAATAAATATGTACAAATATACACAAGTACTTTGGGGAGGGGAAAAAGGTAGGGCGGGGGGGGCGATGGGGCGGGGAGGAGGAGGAGAGGAAAAGGCGCGGCTCAGTCTGAAAAGGCCTCCTGGAGGAGGTGACCTCTCAGTAGGGCTTTGAAGGGAGGAAGAGAGTTGATTTGGCGAATGTGTGGAGGGAGGGCATTCCAGGCCAGAGGTAGGATGTGGGCCAGGGGTCTTGTGAGCCCCTTGTGGGATGGAACTAAGTCTGATCTGGTTACCTTGTATCTGTCCCTGTACTTAGCATAGTGTTTGGCATAGAGTAAGCACTTAATAAATATCATTAAAAAATTAAAATAAGCTTCCCTTTGTAGCTGATCTCAGTGTTTCTCTGAGGTAGGATGTGATGAAGACCAGGCATTACCTATTTCAGTCCCAGTACCATATCTGGCTAAGGCAGGCACCTCCAACCAAGTTTGGCTCCCCCCAAAAACCCATTTTTTCCCTTCTTCCACATTGTATGGAGAGAAAGGGGTTAAAGATAAGGCAGGTGTTAACCTTCCTGCAGATGCAGAAGCCATTAGCACCCATGCCTTATCTTTAACACTCCTGCTAGAGAGAGGAGGCTGTTGTCTTCAGTCTGTCACTTTATTCATCAATTACATATGGCCCATTGACAGTTTGCCAATCAAGACGTGAATGGCATGATTATCTGTTAATTATACATTTTGGCTAGAAATCCCCCTTCTTTCATTTAGAGGAGCTTTCTCTCACCAGCTTGAAACAAACAGAGAGATGTAGTGTTTCATAAGGGTGGGTTGGCTATCCCTATTAAGAAACTAACATGCTTCTGTGCTTGGGTTTCTTTCTTATCAAAGCAATTGTTTTCTGTCACATAAACATAGATTAAGTGCACTTGAAGCCTTTGAGAAATAAACTTTAAGGGCATTAGACTACAAGCAATGACTCATTGGATAAGACCCGCGGATGGAGTGTCATCCAAGACTCTTGGGGAACAGAGAGTGGTTGCCTTGGTTGTCTCCATCACTCCATCAATCAGTGGTATTTATTGAGCATTTACTGGGTGCAGAGCACTGTACTAAGTGGTTGATATGGGCCATCCAATATCCCTCACTTTTCCAGCTAACAATCCTTGAGTTTATTGTTTGTGAATTGAAACCATCTTGAGCCTTCTTCTGACATCCCAAACGTTTCCCCATAAAGTCTTAGAAAAGAGATGCCCAAAAACTTTGTCCGTAGAAGAGAGTGAAGTGAAGACAGTGAAGATAGTAAAACAGCATGGTGTAGTGGATAGAGAACGGGCCTGGGAGTTAGAAGGTCAAGGGTTCTAATCCTGGCTCTGCCACTTGTCTGCTGTGTGACTTTGGGCAAGTCCCTTTGCTTCTCTGTGCCTCAGTTCCCTCATCTGTAAAATTGGGATTGACACTCTGAGCCCCACATGAGACAGGAACTGTGTCCATACCGAGTTGTTCTGATTAACTCCAGCATTTAGTAAGGTGCCCAGCACATAGCAAATGCCACAGTTATTGTTATTAAGATTTTGAGCTTCGCGTGGGACAGAGTTCCCATCTAATTCCCACTTGTATGCTTTTTCCCAGAGCTTAGTACACTGGTCAGCCCACAGTAAGTGTTTCTGTACTAAGTACTCATTTCCTAGTCTCCCATTCCCTTCTGTGATACCCTTGCACTTGGTTTGCTCCCTTTAATCACCCCTCCCTCATCCCCACAGCATTTATGTTGAGATACGTAATTTATTTATATTAATGTCTGTCACCTCCTCTGGACTGTAAGTTCGCTGTGGGCAGGAAACATCTCTACTAACTCTGTTATATTGTACTCACCCAAGCACTTAATAAATATGACTAATTGATTGATTGAATGCATACTATTACTACTAAAAGTAAAAAATCCTTGCCAGACATCAGAGGCCAATCTAGTCATCATCCACAGTTTTGTTCTCCTGAAGACTGATTTTTGAAGTTTTGAAAAGCACTTGCTCGTTCATAGCAACCAATCAATCAATACTATGTATTAGGTGCCTACTCTGTGCATAGCACTGTATTAAATGCTTTGAGGAATATGATAGAATTAGTAGAGAAAATTACCAAATTTTCATGGTATTTGTTAAGCCACTTACTTTGTGCCAGGCACTGTACTAAGTGCTGGGATAGAAACAAGACAATTGGGCTGGACACAGTCCATGTCCCATAAGGGGCTTACAATCTTAATCTCCATTTTACAGGTGAGATAACAGAAATAAAGAGAAGTTAAGTGATTTGCCCAATGTCACACAGCAGACAAGTGGGAGAACCACAATTAGAATCCAGGTCCTTCTGACTCCCAAATCTTTCTCCATTAGCCTCCCTTCAGGAAGATTCTTTATTGTTCCTTTAAAATAAATCCTTCATACTTCATACTGCAGGGTTCTCATTTGCTTAGCAGGGAAGATTTCAACCAACTCTGTCATATTGTACCCTCCCAAGTGCTTAGCACTGTGCTCTGCACACAGTAAATGCTCAATCGACCAATCAGTTAATGATATTTATTGAGCGCTTACTATGTGCAGAGCACTGTACTAAGCACTTGGGAGTGTACAAGACTTAGCAGGCATGTGCCCTACCCATAAGGAGTTTACAATCAGATACCGTTGATTGATTGACTGATTCTCCCCTCCCTGGAAATGGAGAAGGTGGTGTGGGCCCCTGAGGCAACAGGAAGTCAGATGAGGCAATCTACAGTCACACAGGCTAATTGTGATCCTCATTCACTGTTAGCACTAGTTACCGGTGCCATCTGTTACCCATACATTCTTTTCTCCTGCCATCAGACTCTACCAGGGCATGTCTGGACCCTCACTGAGCAGGGCAGGTATTGATCTAGGTATTGATTTGAATCAAGGGATTGTTCTCAAGGCACACACAGTACTCCTAGGTTTAGAAGAACGATAAGTCACGTCCAAATGCTCACGCCTTAGTTCCGGTAAATTGAACCCCCTTCTAGACTGTGAGCCGTTGTGGGCAGGGACTGCCTCTATTTGTTGCTGAATTGTACTTTCCAAGTGCTTAGTATGGTGCTCTGCATCTACTGATGCTCAATAAATATAACTGAATGAATGAACTAAACAGAAGGTTGTGCAAGGATCCCTCTGGAACCGTGTGCTCCCTAGCATTGCCTTCCCCACATCCCAGACACCGGAATTCGAGTCGATTGGCAGTACATACTGAGAGCTCGGCAGTGCCTGGAGAGCACTGTGGTATGTGCTGGGCTTTACCAGACTCTGCCCTTCTGCCAAACCCAATTTTGTTGTGGCTAGGTGGGCTGACTGAAATGCTTCACCATTTAGCCTCATGGCCTTTCGCTAATAGGAAGTGATCAACTCTGGGAATCCTCAGCCGGTGGATCCACCGGCAGTGCTACAATTGAACTAGTCCACCTCCGAGACCCTCTGAGGAGCCACCTCTGGACCAGTATGTGCCGCTCTGGTAGGGTGTGGCCTACCCTGGCTTCCCAGTGGGAATGACTTCTTCTTTGAATGGCAATTAACCTATCTAAGACCAATTAAGAAACAGCTATTGAATAGGCCTGCTGTATTATTACAACCCGCTACTCACAGAAGATGACAATGATGTTTTAATTAAATATGGGAGCAAAAGGTCTCAGACTGAAGCTTACAGCTAACCAAGCAATAGTCATTTGGTTGCTGAACAGGCAAAGAGCTTTATGGTCTCCTTGCACATAGTCGAATCTCTGCCGTTCTCAAGTTTGCTTAAGGCTAAATAGCTTTCTTCACTTGATATTGTGCAATAAGACTGTGGCTTTTAAGGGCCGCTTGGTAGGTGATTTTGCCGGCTCCGATTTTCGTGGCAAGGTTTTATTCAGCCAAATTAACTCGGTTAGTTACATAAGAGATTGAGCTCTATTACCTTATACCAATCGGCAGAGAGTCTCACATAAGGAGAAAATGCCCATCAAGGGCCAATTACACGTGAAAAACTACTGATAATTATGGGAGCTGCTTAATATGTCTGAATTATTAAGTCTGACAGCATAATCCTGCTTTCTGTGCTGTTTAGTCTGTTGCTACCAGATGCTTAATGCATAGTAAATGTGACAGTGGAATAGAAGGCTTTCGAAGTTAGCTCGTTCCCAAAATGAAGAAAACTACTTGGTGGAATGTAAGCTTAATGCACAGATGCTGAAATCTGGAGTTGGCTTCCAATAATCGGATGGCCTTCATTTAGAAAACAAACAATTCAACGTCGCTTCTACTCCCTCCTCCTCTGGGCTTAATTTCCTCCCACCAAGACGGCTGGGAAAGGCTGATCCATCACCCACTCCTATGACTGTTGTCTGGGGTTGCTAATGATCAGCCTCCTGGCCTCTCTGCCAAACCTGCTGTCTTCTCTATTTTCCCAGATCATCCCCGCCCTGAAAGCGTCTGTCAGAATCCTCAGGTTTGGGTCTCTGACTCCATGGCATTGAAGATCACAGTGAAGTTATGGGGCTGTCTTTAAGAAGCAGCAGCGTGGCCTACTGGAAAGAGTTTAGGCCTCAGAGTCAGAGGACCGGAGTTCTAATCTGCCTCTGCCACTTGCCTGCAGTGTGACCTTGGGCAAGTCACTCAACTTCTCTGTGCCTCAGTTTCCTCACCTGTAAAATGGAGACTCAATAGCCATTCTTTCTTCTTCTTAGACTGTGAGCTCCGTGTGGGGTAGGCACTGTGTCTGCTCTGATTATCTTGTATTTACCCCAGCACATAGAAAGTGCTTGGTACACAGAAAGCACTTAACAATTATTATCATTATTATTATTATTATTATTATTATTATTACTACTATACTAGAGTACAGGTGAGGCCCCCCCACCGAGGGCTTAGCACTGAACCTTTTCTCCCCGGTTATTCAGGTTAGGCATTTCCAGAGTCAAAGGAAAAAGAGAATAGTTCTTGATTACATATTTGTTCTTCAGTGACATTTGGATTGGAGTCCATGAAGTCACACCAGTCAAGAATGCAAGGGACAATTACGCATGATATACTATAGATGATTAGGAGAGTTGATTAATATTTCTGAATTATTAAGTCTGACAGAATAATCATGCTTTTTTCCCCTTGTTTCTCCTGTTGACACCAGATGTTTAATGCACAGTAAAATGTGACTGCAATAGTCTCTACTATTTATGTAGGAAGCACAAAAAGTGCATACTAACACTGTGTGGGTATGAAGACGTTATTGTGGAGTTTATAAGACTAAGCAGATGTTCTTTTTTAGGGTTTTCACTCATTTAATGTAGGTGGAATTCCCTTTGGAAGATGGGGAAGAAAGGGAATTTTCTATGACAGAGGGGAATGAGTTTCCTTTCTAAGTGGCACATTCAGTTAGTCGAGTAATATTAATTCTAGATGAGAGAGGGTCCTAAATATCTGCCAGACTTGGCTAACACCCACAAAAATTTCCATGAGTGTCTGCTTTTTGGCATTCATGGATTAGCTCATTTTTCCTAGAGTTGTACATCTATTGAGCATATATGTATGCATTACACTGTACTAAGCCCTTGGGACAGTACAGTGTGACAGAGTTGGCAATAATAATAATAATTTTTATGGTACTTGTTAAGCGCTTACTATGTGCCAGGCACTGTTCTAAGCACTGGGGTGGATACAAGCAAATCAGTTTGGACACAGTCCCTGTCTCACCTAGGGCTCACACTCTTAGATGTGATTCCTGCCCACAAGGAGCTTACTATGTGCTAAACACTGAGATAGAGACAAAATAATCTGATAGGACATAGTCCCTATCCTACATGATTGACTCATAGTGTCAGGGGATGGGAGCAATTTTTTAATCCCGATTTTACAGATGTAGAAACTGAGGCACAGCAAGACAAGTGACTCACCCAAGGTCACAGAGAAAACAAGTTTTCTGACTCCCTGTCCTGTGCTCTTTCCATTAGGCCATGGTACTTTCCCTCTTCACCTTCCTACAGGGTGGGGATAGAGCGCTTAGAAGAACCCCAAATTATTGAAAACTCCCACTGTAGTACCCCCATGTCTGTTACTGAATGGCAAATATCTCTACTGGTACTTAGGCAAGCTGGATCCAGACAGATTCACCTTGTCAGAAGAACATTCCCTAATTTGGCCATCACCTTCTAGCCAGTGTGTGTTGTGAGAACACATAGTCTAGCAGATTTGATTATCGTGTCTCCCTTCCAATGAAAATCATCAAAAATGGCATCAAGAGCCAAATCATTTCCAAAATCAAATAATCTAGGCACCCATGGTACCCAGGAAAAAACTGGAAAAAAGTTCCAAATAAGATTGTCAGCTGGGTCTTTGGAGAACAGAGCATCAGTAGGCTTTTGAGTAAGGCTGGTTCTGTTTTATGGAGGTTTCAAGGAGTTCAGTTTTTAGATGATGCACTTGAATTGCTTCAATTTTGTCAGACCAACACTACTACTACCCCTACTACTAATTTCAATAATTGTGGTATTTGTTTGTTAAGTGCTTACTCTGTACCAAGCACTGTACTGTGTGCTGGGGTAGATATAAGATAATTAGATCAGACACAGTCCCTGTCCCATCTGGGGTTCACAGTCTAAGTAGGAGGGAGAGCAGGTATTTAAGACCCATTTTACAGATGAGGAAACTGAGGCACAGAGAAGTTAAGTGACTTGCCTAAGGATAAACAGCAGGCAAGGGGCAGAGCGGGGATTAGAATCCAGTTCCTCAGACTTTCTGGCCTATGTTCATTCCCCACACTGCTTCAGTGTCCCCTGCTCCCCCAGAGCAATGTGTTCACACCTAAACCTGCAGAGTGAAATCAGGGTGCCCCCCTTTACAGTGATGATGATGATGGAATGCTGGAGAAGCATTGTTGCCTAGTGGATAGAGCACCAGCCTGGGAGTCAGAAGGACCTGGGTTCTCATCTTGGCTCTGCCATTAGTCTGCTGTGTGACCTTAGATAAGTCACTTCACTTCTTTATGCCTCATTCCCTTGTCTGTAAAATGGGGATTAACATTGCGAGCCCTATGTGGGACATGGACTGTGTCCAGCTTGATTAGCTTTCGTCTACCCTAGCACTTAGTAATGTCTGGCACATAGTAAGCACTTAACAAATGTCATTTAAAAAAAAAGCCAGATGATGATGATGGTGTCTCCCATTAGGGATGACTGGTGAGTCTCAGTCCTGAGACTTCAGGATAGAGAGAAGCTTTGCCACATAGGATTGTAGTTCTAAGGGCTTTCACAGTGCCCGCCACTCACACTCTCTCATCCCTGCCAGATGAGTAGTGATAATGCCGGTCATGTTCTCCCAGGGCATGGAGCTCATCAGCAAGTAAGTGTGTAGGAGGGGCAGACCATTGCAAAGTGGATACATAGTCTTTGCCCAACTTAGCCAACTGCAGAAAGAACTGTGTCTCAGATCTCCTCCCCATCCAGACTGTAAGCCCCTTGTGGTCAGGGAACATGTCTACCAACTCTGTTATAATGAACTCTCCCAAGTGCTTAGTGCAGTGTTCTGCTCATAGTAAATGGTTAATAAATAAGATTGGGCAGGGAATGTGTCTGTTTACTGTTGTATTGTACTCTCCCAAGCACTTAGTACAGCATTCTGTGCACAATAAGCACTCAATAAATACTATTGAATGATTGATTGATTGATTACTTCATTCTGACAGCTGGTCTCTTTCCTCTGATCCCACAGCAGGGCTCACATACCTAAAGGACTAAGCACTTGGGAGAGTGCAGTATAACAATATAACATATTTATTATTCTATTTATTATATTAATAATTTTTGTATATCTATAATTCTATTTATTTATATTGATGCTACTGATATCTGTTTACTTGCTTTGATGTCTGTCTCCCTGTTTCTAGACTGTGAGCCCATTGTTGGGTAGGGACTGTCTCTGTTGCTGAATTGTACTTTCCAAGTGATTAGTACAGTGCCCTGCACACAGTGAGGGCTCAATAAATATGATTGAATGAATTAATTAATTCATTAGAACAATGATCAGCCGACAGTGGCTTCGTCTCCATCTGGAGAGGATCTGAGGAGACCACAGTCAGGCGCTTTCCCTGAACTTCCCACTAACGTTACTGGAATGGACAGGAAAACAATAAGCAGATTGTCACCTGTGTCTTCAGCTGAGGGTCTCCAAATAGGGTAACAAATCAGAATTCCTCCCCCCTTTTAACGATATTTGTTAAGTGCTTACTATGTGCCAGGCAGTGCACTAAGCACTGGGTCAGCTACAAGCCAATCTGGTTGGACATGGGACTCACAGTCCAAATCCCCATTTCACATATGTCATAACTAAGACCAAGAGAAGCTAAGTGACTTGTGGAAAGTCACCCAGCAGACAAGTGGCAAAGCTGGGATTAGAACCCAGGTCTCTTCAACTCCCTGGCCCATGCTCTATCCACTAGGCCATGGTGTTTCTCAACTGTTCCCCTTCCCCTCCCTGCTCCCCACAGCATTGTAGGAGCCAGTTCTGGAGGCAACACTAATGAGAGACAGAATCAGTTTCACATTTTTCCCTGTAGGGAGGAAAAGGTTCTTAATTCCAAAGTCACAGGTATTGATTGTTACCTTTGAATAATCACTGTGGAATCGAGAATCAAGTTTTCCTGACTTTCCATTCTCCTGTCTCATGCTTTTTTCAAATACTGCACTATTGCTTTTTCTCATGCCTGGTGCAAGTCAATTAAAAACATCCCAATTCCCATCTTGTAGCCTCTTTGGTACTTGCGTGGCTATCTCCATCAAATGCCACTTTTATTTTCCAGAAATTTAGCGTATAAAGTAACCTGAGGGGATTCATCGAGAGCTCAGAGGGAGACTGTGGTGATTCAAAATCCTGCTTTATTGGTTGAGATTCTTTTACCAAATTAAAAGAAAAAAGTCAGTTATCCCTTTTCACGAAGCCAGCCTCTCGCCTCATGCTATATGGAAACTGTCTGCCTAATCTGTTTATTGTACAATCTGGTAATTTGGGAGAAACAGCTGTTTGGCAGACAGCTGTTTAATTTAACAAACAATTGAGGAAACTGGTCTCTTATTTGTAGTAAAAATACAAAAGAAAGTTGGATTTCAAATGATTAGGGCTCTCAGAAGTATTACCCTGTGCATGCTGGGATGAGACCGGGAGGTGGTGGGGGGGCTAGATGGGCTTCTCCCGTGGGAACGATAGAAGTGTTTTCCCAAATCCAGTGTTGAATTGGAAAGGGAAGGGAAAGACCAAATTTTTTTTTTTTTTACTTTGAAAAACATACAACACCCTTCATTATTCCTGCTACAGCTTTGAGTTGCGTTTTGCTGGAAGAACTTGGAAAACCAGCTGCTGCTCCCATAATGCAGGTAGTAGAGAAACAGTGTAGTTTAGTGGATCGAGCCCAGGCCTGGTAGTAAGAAGGACCTAGGTTTTAATCCCGGCTCTGCCACATGTCTGCTTGGGTAAATAGTCACTTCACTTATCCGGCCCTCAGTTACCTCATCTGTAAAATGGGGATTAAGAATGTGATCCCCATGTGGGACAGGGATGGTGTCCAACCTGATTAACTTGTATCTACCCCAGTGTTTAGAACAGTGCTTGGCACATAGTAAGCACTTAACAAGTACCATAATTATTACAATGCTGCCCTCATGGAAAAAAACTGTCATCTCACAGACGCACTGCACATGTGCAGCAGGTGGGTGGAAATTAGCCATAGTTGAGTGGTCATTTTGTCTAGTGCTATGTGAACTCTTTATTCATTCACACAAAGCCTCCTTTGAACAGTTCTTGAGGTTCTTGAGGAGTGGGGAGCCTTTTTCCTCTCCTCCTCCCCATCCCCCCACCCTATCTCCTTCCCCACCCCACAGCACCTGTATATACGTTTGTTCAGATTTATTACTCTATTTATTTTACTTGTACATATTTAATTTCTATTTATTTTGTTAATGATGTGTATCTAGCTTTATTTTTATTTATTCTCGTGACTTGACACCTTGTCCACATGTTTTGTTTTGTTGTCTGTCTCCCCCTTCTAGACTGTGAGCCCGTTGTTGGGTAGGAGCCGTCTCTATATGTTGCCGACTTGTACTTCCCAAGCGCTTAGTACAGTGCTCTGCACACAGTAAGCGCTCAATAAATTCGATTGAATGAATGAATGAATGAATGAATGAAAGTGGGGTTTTTTAGAAAAAACGATCTGGGCAGCAGAGTGAAGTAAGGCCTGGAGAAGGGAGAGGCAGGAGGCAGGGAGGTCAGAGAGGAGGTTGATGCACCCCGCTCCGCCAACTGTCAACTGTGTGACTTTGGGCAAGTCACTTAACTTCTCTGGGCCTCAGTTACCTCATTGTAAAATGGGGATTAAAACTGTGAGTCCCCCATGGCCCATGGGACAACCTGATCACCTTGTAACCTCCCCAGCGCTTAGAACGGTACTTTGCACATAGTAAGTGCTTAACAGATAACATCATTATTATTATTATTAAGACTAGATAAAATAAATGTTTGGATCAGAGTAATGGCTGTTTGGATGGAGAGGGAAGAGTGGATTTTAGTGATGTGAAGTTAGAAACGACATGATTTGGTGATAGATTGACTATGTATTAAGCGCTTATTACAGTGCTTTGCATACAGTAAGATCTCAACAAATACGATTGAATGAATGGATGTGGGTTGAATGAGAGAGAATGAGTCAAGGATAACACCAAAGTTACGGGCTTGTGAGACAGGGACGATAGTGGGGTTGTACACAGTGATGGGAAAGTCAGGAGAAGGACAGAGTCTAAATGGGAAGATGAGTTCTCTTTTGGACATGTTAAGTTTGAGGTGTTGGCAGGACATTCAAGTATAGACATCCTTAAGGCAAGAGGAAATGTGAGATTACAGAGAAGGAGAGAGGTCAGGGCTGGAGAATTATATTTGGGAATCATCTGCATAGAGATGGTAGTTGATGCAGTGGGAGTGAATTGGTTCTCCAAGGGAATGGGTGTAGATGGAGAATAGAAGGGGCCCCATACTGAGACCTGAGGGTCTCCCACGGTTGGAGGAATATGTCTTCAGCATAACTGTCAGAAGTGACAATTTTTTGTGAGGAATCAAAATACCAAGGGAAAACAAAAACCCTCTGGGTCTTTTTGCTCTACACTGTTAGGCCTCATAGGTGGACATCATTTTGATTCAGTCACCTGACACCATCACATAACCAAAAGATTACTGGCAGATGTTCAAAAAGAATGAAAATAGAATTCCAAAGTGTGCCAAACTGGATTTATTAATTTCATTCACACACCAAAACAGCTATATATGTTTAGTGATAAGTGCGCTGATTCTAGGGACACAACCTTTCAAGCTTCAGAGCAACAGTAATTGGATAATATTGGGATCCTGCACTGGGATGAACAGGATACAGAAAAGTTAGGGAAAGGTTCTGGAATGCCTCTGTTTGGAAATGTCCTTCTGCTTTTTGAAATCAGGCAAACCATCCCAGTACGTTGTAAATCTGATTTATAAACGAAAAGGTTTGTTTATAAATGATCTTTTATAAATGAACATGTCCCTCACTTGGGGAAGGAAATGATTATATGCCACCATCCTCAGAGGCATTTTTCAAAGCCAGGCAGACCGAGTGATGATGATGAATCAGCCTGGCTCCAATGACAGAACTTTTTGTTTTGGGAAATGTGGTGTTGTAACTTTTCCTTGTCTGAGTGTACGCGTTAATGTGCTGATCCCTGACTACTTTCTTGCTCCATGTTCTCCCTGCCCCGATGGGAACATTCATTCATTCATTCAATTGTATCTATTGAGCGCTTACTGTGTACAGAGCATGGTCCTAAGCGCTTGGGAGAGTACAATACAACAATAAGCAGACACATTCCCTGCCTACAATGAGTTTACAGCCTAGAAAACAGTTGGTATGGATATATTATGCACATGTGGCCTCACATCCCTTGGTAGCAGACCAGAACATACTGATCCAACAAACCTTACTATTTAAACAAATAACGCATCCACTTCTTCTCCCTCTACCTGGAAATGATTTCAGTGGCTGCTTCTGCACCTAACTGTAAGATACTTGTGGGCAAAGGTCATATCTACTAAGTCTTTTGTAGTCTTTCCAGGTAATTTATATGCATAGCTGTATGCATATCTGTAATCTATTTATTTATATTAATGCCTGTCTCCCCCTCTAGACTGTAAGTTTGTTGTGGGCAGGGAATGTGTCTGTTTATTGTTATATTGTACTCTGCTCTGCATGCAGTAAGTGCTCAATAAATAGGATTGAGTGAATGAATGAATGATCCTTTCCTACAGGGAACTTTCAGCCTACAGGGGAAAATAGACATTTTAAACCCCCTCCCCTATTAGTAGTAGTAGTAGCAGTCATGAGTAGTAGTTGTCCTTTTAGTAGTATTTATTGAACACCCACTTGGTGTGGTGCACTGAGCACTTGGGAAGTACAGAATAACAAAGTGTCATGTTTCATGCCCACAAGGAGCTGACACTGTTAACCAAACCCTCCCTCCTCCTCTCTTCCCTCTCTCTTTCTCCATCTGCATTGCTTTGGTTACTGATTCAGGAACTCTGACTGAATTTTAGAGAAATAGCTTCACTACTCCTTAGCTGTAAAGGGCTCCCCCCACCCCCCAAACACACACGCAGCTTGAGACACTCCAGATCTTTTCCCATCATTTCTTCAGTGTCTCGGAGGGCTCCAGTGCTTGTAACCCAGGAACTTAATCAAGTCCCCTCTAGCCTCTGTGTATGACATCTCTGCCTCTATTGGAAGAGTATATCTTTAAGAGAAAAATGATCTAGGTTAATCAAGAAATATCACAAAACAGCTGACCCTTCGTCAGCAGAACAGAGCTAGTCACACACTTGTAAACAGTTTAATCTTTCAATAATATGCTTTTTGCTTTTATAGAACCTAAAGTGACTAGTAGTTTGCTTCTTAGGGAAGACCCACTGTGGGGCCAGGAGAGAAAGTGGTTAAAATAATTGGGAGATACTTGGAAAAGCAAAAGACTTAAGCATTAACTCCTCAGTTCCAAACCTCTCTGTGGTCATGGGTTGGCCGCTGGGGTTATCATTTGGGAAAGAAGTCAGAAAGAAACATCCAACAAATATGGAAAGGAAGGTAATGAGGGAAAGGATACTGCAACGAGATAAGATGGTGAGAAAACAAAAGGAAAAGTTGTTAGGGACAAGCATTCTCATTGTTAGCCTGATCTAAAGGAGGATGATAAAGTTTGGTGCTCAATAGAAAATACTGAGATAATAAGGGTGTCACAATGATTGTAGGAAGATTAGGAAACCCAACTGAAAAGAAGAAAAGCAACAAGTACAAACCACAGTCTTCCAGAAAAATTTAATACAATAAAAATAAATGAGGACATTCCATCCAGTGCTGTAGTTCAGAGAAAACCAGAAGAAATAATGAAGATGTTGTGGGAGAAAAAATAAGAAAATAAAATAGACAGTGAGAAAGTCAACTAGAATTAGGAAACAGTTTGAAAATAAAGCAAAACTGTTCAAAGAAAATGTTATTTCTAGAATATAAAAATATATCAATATTAACATTAAGAAGTATGAAGAACTCTGTTATGCTGCTGAGTTACAAGGCGTCTTTGGAGATGTCAGAAAATATTTTTTTTTAGGAAAACATTTCCACTGAAGACGGGTGAATCTTCAATTATCATCAGTCAGTGTAGTCAGTAAATATTTTCTTCAGCAACAAAAATGTTTACAGGATTTAAGTATGTTCAAGTCAGAGCCCTTTGTGCTCAGCCATGTTGCTGCCTCTGCTCATATTAATAATAATAATGATAATACAGTATGTGCCAAGCACTGTACAAAGCACTGGGATAGGTAAAAGATAATTAGCTGGGTCACAGACCCTGTCCCACATGGGGCTCAGAGTCTAAGTAGGAAGGACAAGGTATTGAATCCTCCTTTTACAGTTGAGAAAACTGAGACACAAAGAAGTGACTTGCCCAAGGTCACATCAATCAATAAATCAAGCAATGGCATTTATTGAGCACTTACTGGATGCAAAGCAGTACACTAAGTGCTTGGGAGAGCACAATACAACAAAGTTGGTAGACACATTCCCTGCTCACAGTGAGCTAGAGAATCAAATGAGGGCAGGGAAGGGAGTCTCCTGAGGGACAGGGACCCTGTCAATTCCCATGTAAATTCTCTCTCTGTGCTTAGCACAGTGCTTTACACACAGTAAGTCCTTAATAAATATTATTACTACTTCAAAGTAACAAAGCAGGGATTAGAACCCAGGCCTGTGCTCTTTCCACTTTGTAATGCCACCATATTTTCAAGCCCCTTTCAGCATTACAAAGGGTGTTTTCATCTTGATGAAGTTTTCTTTCCAAAATCTTTTTGTCTCAATCATATGCTTCACTCTTCTCAGTTGGGAGAAATTGTAAATGTTTTCTATTCTTCCCAAAGTGCTGCCCTATCCCCTTTTTTTACCCATTATGAACATGGTGCTACTTCCCAAATATCAGCACTCATCTCTCTCTCATGGTTCCAGCTGGAAAATAAGACCTCATCATCTGTCTTTAATTTAGGCAAATTCTGACTGCCAGTCACTATCGCGGTGTTTCCTTTGCTTCCCATCCTGTTTTTATTTAGCCTGTCCTCCCTTTCTGGTTTCATTTTAAAATCTGTGGGAAGTGTATTTCAGAATTTCTTCTACACAGTCACTTCCCATTGTCATGAGAGAGATTCAAAGGCCAAAAGAGGAGGCCCTTGCCTGAAACTTTGTGTTTGCAAATGGGCTCTCTTTTTTTATGGTATTTGTTAAGTGCTTACTATACACCAGGCCCTGGGGGAGATGCAAGTTAGTTTGGTTGGAAACAGTCCATGTTCCACATGGGGCTCACAGTATAAATACCCACTTTACAGATGAGGTAACGGAGGCACAGGAAAGTGAAGTGACTTACCAAAGTCACACAGCAAACAAGAGGTGGACTCGGGATTAGGAAAACCCAGTTCCTTCTGACTCTCAGGCCCATGCTCTATCCTCTAGGCTACACTGCTCCTCACCATGCTTTCAATTATATTTTCTGCTTACCCACGTGATTGAGAGTCTCCTGACCTGAAAGTGACATGCTGAAAGCTAAATTACAATGTAGATTTCTTGAATTCAGGATGACTACATCATAGAACAGGCTTAGTACATTGAATAAATAGTTCATTCAATCCTATTCATTGAGAGTTTACAGTGTGTAGAGTACTGTAGTAAACGCTTGGGGTAGTACAACAGAGCTGGTAGTCATGTTCCCGGCCCACAGCAAGCTTACAGTCTAGAGACTGTAGATCAGTCCCAAAGGCAATCTACATGTAATAACCTCTGCAGCCTGTGAAAAGAACCAGACATGGTAATTTCTCAGTTGGGAGAAATTGTAAATGTTTTCTATTCTTCCCAGAGTGCTGCCCTTTCCCCTTTTTTACCCATTGTGAACTTGGTACTACTTCCCAAATATCAGCATTCATCTCTCCCGTAGTTCCAGCTGGAAAATAAGACCTCATCATCTTTCTTTAATTTAGGCAAATTCTGACTGCCAGTACCCCAGTAACCCACCAAAAGTTGGCTCTTAGCTTCTCCATTCCTTTCCCCACCCCTCCCTCCTTGCCTCCTATTATAAATTCATTCAAGTGTCATTCATTCATTCAATCATATTTATTGAGTGCTTACTGTGTGTAGAGCACTGTACTAAGGGCTTGGAAAGTACAATTCAGCAACAAAGACAATCCCTACCCAACAACGGGCTCACAGTCTAGAAGGGGGAGACAGACTTGAAAACAAGTAAACAGGCATCAATATCATCAATATAAATAAATAGAATTATAGCTATATACACAACACTAATAAAATAAATAGAATAATAAATATGTAGATATCTTTCTTGCTGCCTCTACTTCCTCACTTCTAGCCAAGTGACGAGATGACCAAGGTGTATAAGCTTTCATTTCCCACCCCTAATAATAATGATAATAATTACAGTGATAGTTGTGGCATCTTGTTAAGCGGGAACTATGTGGAAAGCCGCATGTTAAGTGTAGAAACATACAATCAAATCAGACGTAGTCCTTATCCCACACTGGGCTCACAGTTAAAAGGGGAAGAGAAGAGATTGTTCAAGGCCCGTTTTACAGATGAGGAAAAATTAAGGCCCAGAGAAGTTAAGGGATTTGCCCAAGGTCAAACCACAGGCATTAGGAACCTAGGTCTCCTGACTTCTAGGCCTGTGCTCTATTTGTCATTCTGCTTCACATCTCCCCTTGATTGGCAGGAGTAAAGGAGCGGGGTAGGGGGTGGGGGAATCCCATCCTGTTGAATCATCTGACCCAAAGTACTCTACGAGGCTGGATGAATAATAGCAGTGGTCAAGAGGTAATTGATCTCAAGCAATCAATCAGTCCATTACTGGTATTTATTGAGCACTTACTGTGTGCAGAGCCCACTGTTAGGTAGGGACTGTCTCTATATGTTGCCAACTTGTACTTCCCAAGCGCTTAGTACAGTGCTCTGCACACAGCAAGTGCTCAATAAATACGATTGAATGAATGAATGAATGCAGAGCACTGTACTACACACTTGGTAAAGTACAATACATAGAGATGGTAGACAGGACCCCTGCCCACAGGGAACTTCAGAAGTGACCAAATGCTCAGTATTCATACAGTAGGATCATTGGTATCATAGGTGCTTGGCCTAGCTGAGCTGAGTAACCAGGAATTTCAGACTCTCCCCCAGACTGAGCCCCCTTTTTTCCTCTCCTCCTCCCCATCCCCCCCGCCCCACCTTACCTCCTTCCCCTCCCCACAGCACCTGTATATATATATATTTGTACAGATTTATTACTCTATTTATTTTATTTGTACATTTTTACTATTCTATTTATTTTGCTAATGAATTTAGCTTTAATTCTCTTTATTCTGATGACTTGACACCTGTCCACATGCTTTGTTTTGTTGTCTATCTCCCCCTTCTAGACTGTGAACCTGCTTTTGGGTAGGGACCGTCTCTATATGTCACCAACTTGTATTTCCCAAGCGCTTAGTGCAGTGCTCTGCACACAGTAAGCACTCAATAAATACGATTGAATGAATGAATGAATGAATGAATGAATGAATCTCTGCTCCCTTTGGCCCCTATCTTTTATAAACATTAGCATCAGCAAGGGTAATTACCCTTGAGGAGCAGTTTGGCCTAATGGATAGAGCACGAGCCTTGAAATCAGAAGGACTTGGTTTCTAATTCTGACTCCACCACTCGTCTGCTGTGTGGCCTTGGGTAAGTCACTTCATTTCTCTGGGCCTCACTTACCCCATCTGCAAAATGGGGATTAAAATTGTGAGCCTCGTGTGCGACATGGACTGTGTTCGACCTGATTCTCTTATATCTACCCCAGTGCTTAGTACAGTGCCTGGCACATAGTAAGTGCTTAACAAATACCATAAAAAGGATACTTTACCTCCCTACACAGATCAGCTTTGTGAAAATTATCTTTTATTTTAATGGAACTAGGCTGATAAAATTAGTTATTATTTTCAGTAAATATGAACAATGTCCAGATCAGTTTTAGAAATAACAAAATTTAGTCAGTTTTTTTTTCTTTCTGGAACATAACCAGAACCATCTGTTCCCATATTCTTATATATTTCAGGAAGTATAGTGTTTAGGAAAGCATTATGTAGAAACTTCAAAGAACTTTTTAGAAGCATTTTTTTTTTCATTTTTATTTTGTTAGATCAATGTCCTTACAGGCAGTCCGTGAACTTGACACATTTTGATACTTGAAAACCTCACCTTAAGTCAAAACATAAACTGGTAATACAGATAAATTGAGAAGCAGCATGGCATATTGGATAGACCACGAGCCTGGGAGTCAGAAGGTCATGGGTTCTAATCTCGGCTCTGCCAGTTGTCTGCTGTGTGGCCTTGGGCAAGTTGCTTCACTTCTCTGTACCTCAGTTCCCTCATCTGTAAAATGGGGATTAAGACTATGAGCCCTATGTGGGACAGGGACTATGTCCAACACAATTTTCTTATGTCCACTCCAGCGCTTAGAACAGTGCCTGGCACATAGTAAGTGTTTAACAAATACTACAATAATAATAATTATTATCATTATTACTGGTAATATAGATATCTGCAAGGAGCGCTCAATAAATATGATTGGTTGGTGTATTTATATTGTCAGAGAGGTTCCAAGATAGGTAACCAATTTTTACTTGATTGGTAGTAAAATGGATGCATTGATCATCCCTGGGGACTTTGCTTGGTGAACAAGTAACTCCCAACTCCTTCCTGCCTCTTTTCCCCCTACTTCCCCATCCACTGGAGGATTTAAAACTGTTTCACCACTTCCCTGTGACTCCTGTGCCCGTCTCCAATTACTGTTCGTGCCTTCAGAGCTAGTGGAGTAAAAGCGGCTATCAATTAATCAATCAGGGGTATTTTATTAAGCATGTACAGTGTGCCAAGTACTGTACTAGGTACGTCAGAGCAGACTATACAGTACGGATGGTAGATATGTTCCCTGCTCACAAGTTGCTCACAATCTAGAGGGAGAGACAGACTCTCCTCGCCTTCAAAATCCCCTAAAATCACATGTCTTCCAAGAAAGTGGCCTTTTCCAATAAATCCCTCATCTCTACTTGGCCTCCTTTCTGCATCACCTATGCACTTGGACTTGGATCTTTTAATCACTTGACCTTCACCCCACCCTGAGCTCCACATCACAAATGCACATAGCCATACTTTACAGTCCCCCTCTTGACTGTAAGCGCTACAACTTACACAGAATGTTTGATCGATTGATTCCCTGTCCCCCAGCTGATAAGACTTTTATATTTGTAACTCAACAAACAGTCTTTATTCAGACCTAGAGAATGGCAGCATGGCCTAGTGGATTAACAAATGCCATTATTATTATTCAAATCCTAACTCCAGGGAGCATACAACCATTTTATTCAGTCTCAATACAGATTTTTCCCTTCATCACCACTGGTGACTGAGCAACGTTCATATCAATCAATGATATGTATTCACAATCTAATGGGAGGGGTATTCCTATTCTCGGCAAGCCAAAATGTGAGGATTTCAGCCATCCAAAAACTAGAAAATTCTCCCAAATGCAAACCCCACTTTCTCTTTTAGTTTGTCATACTCCAGGTTGGTGGCAGGGGACTGGACACAGTGACCGCTCCTTCTGGTCTTCCCTCCCCTTTCCCCTCCACAGCACTTGTGTATATGTATATATACAATTCCATTTATTTATATTGATGCCTGTTTATTTGTTTTGATGTCTGTCTCCCTGCCTCTAGACTGTAAACCCATTGTGGGCAGGGATTATCTCTATTGCTGCATTGTACTTTCCAAGCACTTATTATAGTGCTCTGCACACAGTAAACACTCAATAAATAAGATTGAATGAATGATTGAATGATCTCTCAAGCCCCTTCCAGTGTGGGAGCTTGGGATCCTGTCCCACTTCAGGGAATTCCCCTTTTCAACACCTTCCTCTTTGGAAAGAAGAGAGCCAAGCAGCCAGCTCACTCCTGACTTGCTGGGAAACCCCCGACCTTTTGTCCCCTCTAGGGAATGGCTGTGGGGTGAGGAATTTGTGTGGGGGGTACTCTTCCTCCCACCTAAGGATTCTCCCCCTGCCTCACCTCCTTCCCCCTTCAGCTAGGCCCCTGGGAGTACCCCGTTTCAGGTGAGGAGAAGAAGGGGAGGGTGGGGGTTTATTGGGGGGATGTGAGAAGCAGTATGGCTTAGTGGAAAGAGCACTGGTTTGGGAGTAAGAGGTCATGGGTTCTAATCCTGCCTCTGCCACTTGTCTGCTGTGTGACTTTGGGCAAGTCACAACTTCTCTGTGCCTCACTTACCTCATCGGTAAAATGGGGATTAAGACTGTGAGCTCCACGTGGGGCAACCTGGTAACAGGTAGCAGTGTGTGAGGTATTGGGGGGCGGGGTGGAGGGTAAAGGGGCCTTATCTGTGGGTCAGCAGAAAATTGTGTGTGTGTGGGGGGGGAATGTGGGTTTGTGGGTAGGTTGTTGGAATGTGTTGAGCGGCATAGTGTAGTGGCTAGAGCACTGGCCTAGGAGTCAGAAGGTCTTGGGTTCTAATCCCACCTCTGCCACTTGAGTGCTGTGTGATTTTAGGCAAGTCGTTTCACTTCCCTGGGCCTGTGTGACCTTAAGCAAGTCACTTCACTTCTCTGGGCCTCAGTTCCCTCATCCTTAAAATGGGGATTGAGACTGTGAGCCCCCCGTGGGCCAGGGACCGTGTATAAACCAATCTGCTTGTATCCACCGCGGCGCACCGTACAGTGCCTGGCCCATAGTGAGCGCTTAACAAAGACCCTTATTATTATGTGTTGGGTCGTGTGTGAGGAAGGGGCGGGGGTGATGCAGCCGGGTGTGTCTGTGGGGATGTGGAGACTTGAGCGGGCTGGGAAGGGGCAGCTCCCCCGCCGCCCCACTCATTCAATCCCGCGTTGCTCGGTGGAAAGAGCACGGGCTTTGGAGTCAGAAGTCATGGGTTCAAATCCCGCTCCACCAATTGTCAGCTGTGTGACTTTGGACAAGTCGCTCAACTTCTCTGTGCCTCAGTTACCTCATCTGTAAAATGGGGATTAAGACTGTGAGCCCCCCCCCATGGGACAACCTGATTACCTTGTAGAGAAGCAGCGTGGCTCAGTGGAAAGAGCCCGGGCTTGGGAGTCAGAGGTCATGGGTTCGAATCCCGACACCACTTTCATTCAGTTGTATTTATTGAACGCTTACTGTGTGCAGAGCGCTGTACTAATCGCTTGTCAGCTGCGTGACCTTGGGCAAACCACTTAACTTCTCTGTGCCTCAGTTACCTCATCTGTAAAATGGGGATCAAGACTGTGACCCCCACGTGGGACAACCTTGTTATATTGTACTCACCCAACAGTGCAGTGCTCTGCACACAGTCCCCCTAGCGCTTAGAACAGTGCTTGGCACATAGCGCTTAATAGCATCATCATTATTATTATTGTTGTATCCCCTCCATTGCTCAGAACAGTGATTCGCACATAGTAAGCGCTTAACAAATACCCATTATTATTCTAGCCTGTGAGCCCGTTGTTGGGGAGGGACCGTCTCTATCTGTTGCCGACTTGAATTTCCCAAGCGTTTAGTCCAGTGCTCTGCACACAGTACGCGCTCAATATTTTGTTTTGTTGTCCGTCTCCCCCTTCTAGACTGTGAGCCCGTTGTTGGGTAGGGACCGTCTCTATCTGTTGCCGACTTGATAATAATGACATTTATTAAGCGCTTACTATGTGCAAAGCACTGTTCTAAGCGCTGGGGAGTTTACAAGGTGATCAGGTTGTCCCACGGGGGAGCTCACAGTCTTAATCCCCATTTTACAGATGAGGTAACTGAGGCACAGAGAAGTGAAGTGACTTGCCCAAAGTCACCCAGCTGACAATTGCAGGATCCGGGGTTTGAACCCATGACCTCCGACTCCACAGCCCGTGCTCTTTCCACTGAGCCACACTGCTTCTCGATATGCACATGGTTAACAAAATAAAAAGAATAGTAAATATGTACAAGTAAAATAATCGTATGTGTTGAATGCTCACTGTGTGCAGAGCACTGCACTGTTTGGGTGAGTACAATATAACAACATAACAGAGTCGACAGACACATTTCCTGTCCACCATAAGCTTAGAGTCTAGATGGGGAAGTAGACATTGATACAAATTAATAAATTATGAGCCTGTACATAAGTGCTGTGGGGCTGAGGGAGGGGTGAATAAAGGGAGCAAATCAGGGTGACCCAAAGGAAATGGGAGAAGAAGAAATAAGGGGTTAATCAGAGAAGGCATCTTGAAAGAGATAATAATAATAATGATGGTATTTGTTAAGCACTTACTATGTGCAAAGCACTGTTCTAAGCGCTGGGGAGGTTACAAGGTGATCAGGTTGTCCCGGGGGGCTCACAGTTTTAATCCTCATTTTACAGATGAGGTAACTGAGGCCCAGAGAAGTTAAGTGAGTTGCCCAATGTCACACAGTTGACAGTAGGTGGAGTCAGGATTTGAACCCATGAACTCTGACTCCAAAGCCCGTGCTTTCAATCAATCAATCAATCAATTTTATTGAGCACTTACTGTGTGCAGAGCACTGTACTAAGCGCTTGGGAAGTACAAGTTGGCAACATATAGAGACAGTCCCTACCCCACAGTGGGCTCACAGTCTAAAAGGGGGAGACAGAGAACAAAACCAAACATACTAACAAAATAAAATAAATAGAATAGATATGTACAAGTAAAATGTGCTTCCCAAGCGCTTTAGACCAGTGCTGTGCACACAGTCAGTGCTCAATAAATACGATTGAATGACTGAATGGATGAATGAATGGTTATTGTTCTGGAGCGCTGACAGGGTGCAGAGCGCTGTGCGAAGCGCTTGGAAGGTAGAACTCGGTGCAGCGTGGCTCAGCGGAAAGAGCCCGGGCTTTGGTGTCGGAGGTCATGGGTTCGAATCCCAGTCTGCTGTGTGACCTTGGATTTCTCTTCTCTGAGCCTCAGTTACCTCATCTGTAAAAATGGGGATTAAGACTGTGAGCCCCCACGTGGGACAACTTGATCACATTGTATCATCAATCGTATTTATTGAGCGCTTACTGTGTGCAGAGCACTGTACTAGGGGCTTGGGAAGTACAAGTTGGCAACATATAGAGACGGTCCCTACCCAACAGTGGGCTCACAGTCTGAAAGGGGGAGTCAGAGAACAAAACCAAACATACTAACAAAATAAAATAAACAGAATAGATATGTACAAGTAAAATGTACTTCCCAAGCGCTTTAGACCAGTGCTGTGCACACAGTCAGCGCTCAATAAATACGACTGAATGACTGAGCGGATGAAAGAATGGTTATTGTTCTGCAGCGCTGACAGGGTGCAGAGCGCTGTGCGAAGTGCTTGGAAGGTAGAACTCTGTGCAGCGTGGCTCAGCAGAAAGAGCCCGGGCTTTGGTGGCAGAGGTCATGGGTTCGAATCCCAGGTCCTCCACAAGTCTGCTGTGTGACCTTGGACTTCACTTCTCTGAGCCTCAGTTACCTCATCTGTAAAAATGGGGATTAAGACTGTGAGCCCCCACGTGGGACAACTTGATCACATTGTATCATCAATCGTATTTATTGAGCGCTTACTGTGTGCAGAGCACTGTACTAAGCGCTTGGGAAGTCCAAGTTGGCAACATATAGAGACAGTCCCTACCCAACAGTGGGCTCACAGTCTGAAAGGGGGAGACAGAGAACAAAACCAAACATACTAACAAAATAAAATAAATAGAATAGATATGTACAAGTAAAATGTACTTCCCAAGCGCTTTAGACCAGTGCTGTGCACACAGTCAGCGCTCAATAAATACAACTGAATGACTGAGTGGATGAATGAATGGTTATTGTTCTGGAGCGCTAACAGGGTGCAGAGCGCTGTGCGAAGCGCTTGGAAGGTAGAACTCGGTGCAGCGTGGCTCAGCAGAAAGAGCCCGGGCTTTGGAGTCAGAGGTCATGGGTTCGAATTCCGGCTCCACCACAAGTCTGCTGTGTGACCTTGGACTTCACTTCTCTGAGCCTCAGTTACCTCATCTGTAAAAATGGGGATTAAGACTGTGAGCCCCCATGTGGGACAACTTGATCACATTGTATCATCAATCGTATTTATTGAGCGCTTACTGTGTGCAGAGCACTGTACTAAGCGCTTGGGAAGTCCAAGTTGGCAACATATAGAGACAGTCCCTACCCAACAGTGGGCTCACAGTCTAAAAGGGGGAGACAGAGAACAAAACCAAACATACTAACAAACTAATATAAATAGAATAGATATGTACAAGTGAAATAGAGTAATAAATATGTACACACATATATACATATATACAGGTGCTGTGGGGAAGGGAAGGAGGTAAGATGTATCCCCCCCCCCCCCCCAGGGTTTAGAACAGTGCTTTGCACATAGCGTGGCTCAATGGAAAGAGCACGGGCTTTGGAGTCAGAGGTCATGGGTTCAAATCCCGCTCCGCCAATTGTCAGCTGTGTGACTTTGGGCAAGTCGCTTAACTTCTCTGGGCCTCAGTTCCCTCAGCTGTAAAAGGGGGATGAAGACTGTGAGCCCCCCGTGGGACAACCTGATCACTCTGTAACCTTCCCAGCGCTTAGAACAGTGCTTTGCACATAGTAAGCGCTTAATAAATGCCATTATTATTACAGTCAGCGCTTAACAAATGCCATCATTATTATTATTATTATTGTGAACGAGGGCCGTGGGGCGAAAGTTGGTGGCGGTGGGCGGCCTGAGGGGAAACGGCGGGGGCGGGGGGCGGGGCGGCCTGCATATTTAGCGCGGGCCCGGCGAGTTGTTGCTCACACAGGCCGCTTCTTCGCCATCGTCAACCCCCTCGGCAAAACGGGCCTCATGTCTACTACACCGCCGCCTCCTCCTCCTCCTCCTCCTCCTCCTCCTTCTTCTCCAGGCCCGGCCCCAGGCCTCCTCCTCCTCCTCGCCCTCGCCACGGCCCTGCTGGTCCTCGCCGTCCGGCTGGGCGGCTGGCGGACAAGGTAAGGGGGGGATGGGGGAGACCCCCCCCATTCATTCATTCAATCGTATTTATTGAGCGCTTACTGTGTGCAGAGCACTCTACTAAGCGCTTGCGAAGTCCAAGTGGGCAACACGTAGAGACGGGCCCTACCCAACAGTGGGCTCACAGTCTGGAAGGGGGAGACAGGGAACCAAACATATTAACGAAATAGAATAAATATGGACAAATAAAATAAATTAATAGAGTAATAAATACGTACAAACCTATATACAGGTGCTGTGGGGAGGGGAAGGAGGTAAGCGGGTGGGGGGGAGGGGGAGGAGACACCGACAGCAAGCAGCGGGGCTCAGCGGAAAGAGCCCGGGCTTGGGAGTCGGAGGTCGTGGGTTCTAATCCCGCCCACTCCACTTAGTTGTGCGACTTTGGGCGAGTCACTTCTCTGGGCCTCCCTCATCTGTAAAATGGGGATGAAGACTGGGAGCCCCCAGTGGGACAACCTGATCACCTTGTAACCTCCCCAGCTCTTAGAACAGTGCTTTGCACATAGTAAGCGCTTAATAAATGCCATTATTATTATCATCATCATCCTGCCTACTCCACTTGTCAGCTGTGTGACATTGGGCGAGTCACTTCACTTCTCTGGGCCTCAACTCCCTCATCTGTAAAACGGCTGTGAAGACTGTGAGCCGCCCCATGGGGCAACCTAATCACCTTGGAACCTCCACAGCACTTAGAACAGTGCTTTGCACATACTAAGCACTTAAAAAATGTCATTATTATTATTATTATCCTGCCTACTCCACTTGTCAACTGTGTGACTTTGGGCGAATCACTTAACTTCCCGGGGCCCCAGCTCCCTCCTCTGCAAAATGGGGATTAAGACTATGAGCCCCCAGTGGGACAACCTGATCACCTTGTTAACCTCCCCAGTGCTTAGAACAGTGCTTTGCACATAGTACGCGCTTAATAAATGCCACTATTATTTTCCCGTCTACTCCACTCATCAGCTGTGTGACTTTGGGCGAGTCGCTTCACCTCGCTGGGCCTCAGTGACCTCATCTGGAAAATGGGGATGAAGACTGTGAGCCCCACGTGGGACAGCCTGCTTACCTGGTATTCATTAATTCAATCATATTTACTGAGCACACCTGGTATCTACCCCAGTGCTTAGAACAGAACAGGGCCGGGCACATAATAAGCGCTTAACAAATACCATCGTTTTTTTTTTTTTTTGAGAAGTGATGTCACTCAGTGGAAAGAGCCCGGGCTTGGGTGTCAGATGTTGTGGGTTCTAATTCTGACTGTGCCACTTATCAGCTGTGTGCCTTTGGGTGATTCACTTCACTTCTCTGGGCCTCAGTGACCTCATCTGGAAAATGGGGATGAAGATTGTGAGCCCCACGTGGGACAGCCTGCTTACCTGGTATCTACCCCAGCGCTTAGAACAGTGCCGGGCACATAGTAAGCGCTTAACATATACCATCATTTTTTGAGAAGTGGCGTGGCTTAGTGGAAAGAGCCCGGGTTTGGGAGTCAGGGGCCCTGGGTTCTAATCCCGGCTCTGCCACTTGTCTGCTGCTGTGTGATCTTGGGTGAGTCCCTTCACTTCTCTGGGCCTCAGTTATCTCATCTGGACAATGGGAATTAAGACTGTGAGCCCCACGTGGGACAACCTGATTACCTTGCACCTACCCCAGCGCTTAGAACAATGCTGGGCACATAATAAGCATTTAACAAATGCCGTAATTTTTTGAGAAGCAGCATGGCTTAGTGGAAGGAGCCTGGGCTTGGGAGTCAGAAGTTGTGGGTTCTAATCTCAGCTCTGCCACTTGTCAGCTGTGTGACTTTGAGCAAATCACTTCCCTACTTTGGGCCTCAGTTCCCTCATCTGGAAAATGGGGATTAAAAGTGTGAGCCCCACGTGGGACAACCTGATTTTCCGGTATCCACCCCAGCGCTTAGAACAGTGCTTGGCAAACAGTAAGTGCTTAACAAATATTATTATTATTATTATTATTATTATTACTCCAGCCCCACCCCCAGGCGGGGAAGTGTGGGCTGGTGGAAAGAGTACGGGCCTCTCAGTCTGTTGCTCTGTGACCTTCATCATAATAATTATGGCGTTTAAGTGCTTACTATGTGCCAGGCACTGTACTAAGCACTGGGGGGGATAATTAATTACGGTATTTGTTAATAATGATGGTCTTTATTAAGCGCTTACTATGTGCTAAGCACCGAGCTAAGCACTGGGGAGGTTATAAGGTGATCAAACAGGGGGCTCACAGTCTTAATCCCCATTTTACGGATGAGGGAACTGAGTCACAGAGAAGTGAAGTGACTTGCCCAAAGTCACACAACTGACAATTGGCGGAGCCGGGGTTTGAACCCATAACCTCTGACTTGAAAGCCCATGCTCTCTCCACTGAGCCACGCTGCTTCTATTTTTTGAGTGCTTACTACGTTCCAGGCGCTGTAGTAAGTGCTGGGGAGGATAATTAATTTATTATGGTATTTAGGCACTTATTATGTGCCAGACACTGTACTAAGCGCTGGGGGGGGGATAATTAATTATTTATGATATTTAAGTGCTTATGTGCCAGGCACTGTACTAAGCACTGGGGGGGAGAATTAATTCACTAATTATGGAATTTGTTAAGCATTTACTCTGTGCCAGGCACTGTACTAAGTGCTGGGGTAGATACAAGGTAATCAGGTTGTCCCATGTGGGGCTCACAGTCTTAATCACCATTTTATAGATGAGGGAACTGAGGCATAGAGAAGTTTAGTGGCTTGCCCAAGGTCACACAGCAAATAAATGGCAGAGCAGGGATTAGAACCCATGTCGTCTGACTCCCAAGCCCGTGCTCTTTCCACTAAACCACAAGCAAATTGGGTTGGACACGGTCCCTGCTCCATGTGGGGCTCACAGTCTCAACCCCCATTTTACAGATGAGGTAACTGAGGCCCAGAGACTTGCCCAAGGTCACCCAGCAGGCAAATCACTTCAATTCTCTGCGTCAGTGTCTTTATCGGTAAAGAGGTAACTGAGCATCTGTTATCCCTCCCTCTAGGCCATTGAGCCCCACTGGAGACAAAGACTGGCTCTGATCTGCGTGTCTTGTATCTTCTCTAGTGTTCAGTGCTCAGCATATATTAAAGTGTGTAAGGATTGGAGAGAGGATGAGGATTGGGGATTGAATCATCTGGTTCACCATCACTTCTTGGATTTATTCCCTGTGCCCTCTACCCACAAGTTACATCCTGTGTTCAAAACACAATTTTGGCACCTTTGGCGATATTGTTCCCAATATCCCTGGTTTGTCCTGTATTCTTCTGAGGTATAAATAGGCCCATTCAACAGTTGGGACCACTCTTCTCCCTGCCCTTCCAATGCGTGTTCCCGGAGGTCAACCGATCAATAGAAGCCATTGAGTTGCTTCCTGTACACAAAACACTGTTCTGAATGCTCGTACTAATTTCCAAGTCTGTGCACTTGGTAGGCACATACTTGAAGGCTCCACTGTACCCTGAGGAGGCGGCTTTATTGTAAATGGGAACAACTCCGTGAATTGTTTTTTTCATGGGGTGTTTGAAAAGGGTTTAGTGTGTTCTGTTTTGACGAATAGGGGAATGTTATGGAGAACATGAAATAATTATGGTATTTGTTAAGCACTTACTATGTGCCAAACACAGTGCTGGGGTAGATCAGTAAGATGCAGTTTGTGTCCCACGGGGGGCTCAAAGTCTAAGTAGGAGGGTGAAGTCATAGAGAAGTTAAATGACTTGTTCAAGATCAAACAGTAGGCAAGTGGCAGAGCTGGGATTAGAACCCAGGTCCTCGGACTCTCAGGCTCTTCTCATTAGCACAGACTGCCTCCACACTGTTCATAGAAGTGGGACAGTACTCTGCACATGGTAAGTGCTTAGTCAATCCATCAATTGCACTTATTGAGCACTTACCGTTTGCAGAGTACTGTACTAAGCGCTAAGTACAGTGTAACAGAGTTGGTAGACTTGTTTCCAGCCCACAACATGCTGACAGTCTAGAGGGAGTCAATCAAACCAATCAAATATGATTGATTGGGAGGCAGGTAATCCCGCTTCTAGACTCAGCTTTGCCTCTGTTTCCCTTGATCGTGGGCAAGTCCCTTAACCTCTCTATGCTTCAGTTTCTTCATCTGTTCAATTGACGAGATCCCTCCATGCTTTACCTCCTAGTTTGCAAGCCCTATATTGGATAGGGACTGAGTCCGATCTGATTATCGAGTATCTGCCCAGTAATAATAATAATAATAACAACGATGGCATTTAAGCGCTTACTATGTGCAAAGCACTGTACTAAGCGCTGGTTTCGCAGTTTCTTGGGAACCAGGAAGTATTAATAAATACCATAATTATTATTGTCGTCATCACAAATACAATGCATAAGGTAAATTTAGTTAAAATAGGAAGGGTATTATAGTGGCAAAAGCCTTCAATTGGAAATCTCTAAAGAAATAGAGGGGGCAGGTTTATTGAACATTATAAATGGGAAAAGAATGTATACTATTGTTTTTGCTAGTCATTTATTAACCCTTACTACTTATATATTTCAATCCTATCCTCAGCACTCATATGTGCATGGGTTATTTATTTGCATATCCAATTATTTATTAGTGATTTCATCCCAATTCATTCTTACCCTTTCCTGTTAAATCCTTAGTCTTTCTTCTGCTTCCTCTCTTTGTAAATGATTTTTGTCCATCTGTTCATCCCATTAGATGGTAAATTCCTAGAGGGCTGTGATCCTGTTGCCGAATTGCACTTTCCAAGCTCTTAGTACAGTGCTGTGCACACAGTAAGAGCTCAATAAATAAGATTGAATGAATCCCGCGCCTTGCTTCTGTTTGTCCTCTTGTACTACAAAAACGTTCAGGACATGACCTCAAAAAACTCTAGTGGTCGCCCATCCAACTCTGCATCAAGCAAAAACTCCTCACCATTGGCTTTAAAACAGTCCACCACCTTTCACCATCCTACGTCACCTCGTGTTTCTGCATCTACAACCCAGCCTGCAAACTTCACTCCTCTAGTGCTAACCTTTTCACTGTGCCTCGATCTCGAAGACAATGATTCTTCCCACCTTCAAAGCCTTATTGAGGACACATCTCCTCCAAGAGGCCTTCCTTGACTAAGCCCTTCCATTCCTTTGCTCCCATCCCCTTCTGCATCACCTTGACTTGCTCCCTTTGCTCTCCCCCCGACCCCCAGCCCCAAGGCACTTATGTACATATCTGTAATTTATTTGTATTGATGTCTGTCTCCCTCGCCTCTGGATTGCAAGTTCATTGTGGGCAAGGAATATTTCTGTTATACTGTTGTACTCTCCCAAACGCTTAGTACAGTGTTCTGTGCTCAGTAAATAGGATTGAATGAATGAATGCTCTTTCTAAGTGCTCACACTCGGTAGGCCTGCAGTAGATGATATTGAAGACTATGATCCTTTTAGATTTCTTGCACAGAGCCTATTTGCTTTCTACTAAATTCCAAAGTATTTCCACAATGGTGTTCCTGATTGGATAGACTCCAGATTTAAGTTTAAGATAGAATCCTTATTTAACTGATGAGGAAATTGAGTCTCAGAGTAGTTAAATGACTTGCAGGACCCATTGCGGAACACTATCTTACCTATTGGAGCCTGATTTGAAAAGCCAGCTCAAGAAACCCATTGCGAAGCCAAGGTTCGAGCAAGAAAAGGGTCATTTTTCTCCAGGCTTACAGCAGGAAAGTGAAGATGATGAAAATGGAAAGTTATCCAGAATTTTCAAACCAAAAATGCAGTGTGCCTCAATCTGGGTATTTCCAACTGTGGTATCTGTCAGGCACTCATTTCCTGGGTCATTGCTTTCCACTTTGCTTGGCTAGTGTAGGAGTGGATGAGAGAGCTATAGCCTTTATTCTTAAACATACCCAACTCAAACTGTCCTCCTGTGAAGTCAGCTAGCCCACTGCACCTGGAAGAAAGTTAGAGAACTTGTGTGGAGGGGATTTGAAAGTTTGGAGTTTCAGGCCTGGAGGAGGAGTTCTGTGATGAATGCAGAATTTAATTCATTAGGCCTCGCCAAATGATATAATTTGGCTTGCTGTCTGACTGCCCAGCAAAACAACTTTAAATTCAGGAGTTGGGAATTGTGGTTTTTTGTTGTTTTTTTTTTTTCAAGTGCCTAAAGTTTTCCTCTGGGAACTTCAGAAAAACATTAGAGCTTTTTTGGCATGAGATCTCTTTTTCCCTTCTAACAAAATGAAGAGATGTTACAGTCCTTAATGGATTTATTTTCATTTTGGGAAAATGTTATCAAATACATTCGCAGCACATGGATATGAAAATACTCTGCAGTAGTGAATAAAACCCTGGACTCTTTGGAAGGTACTAGTCCAAAGGTTTCAATAAGTACAGCCTTGTAGATAGGTTCCAAGCTCAGATGGGTGAGTCCCTGGTTACCAGCCTTGCCTGCACCCTCCAGAGCAAAGGTTTTTGGATTGTTGTCAGCCCGGGTGGCCCAAGCCCCCCAATAGTAATTTTGGTATCGATTAAGCATTTGCTTAATGCTTGGATAGGTACGTGATATTCGAGCCACACATGCTCCTTGCCCTACCATAGGCTCATAATCTAAGCGGTAAGAAGAGCACGTATTCATTCATTCATTCAATCGTATTTATTGAGCGCTTACTGTGTGCAGAGCACTGTACTAAGCACTTGGGAAGTACAAGTTGGCAACATATAGAGACGGGCCAACAGTGGGCTCACAGTCTAGAAGGGGGAGACAGACAACAAAACAAAACATTAACAAAATAAAATAAATAGAATAAATATGTACAAATAAACTAGAGTAATAAATACATACAAACATATATACATATATTAATACAAATAAATAAATAAATTACAGATATATATAGTTGTATATATGTGCTGTGGAGAAGGGAGGGATGGTGAATGAAGGAGCAAGTAAGAGCGGCGCAGAAGGGAGTAGGAGAAGAGGAATGGAGGGCTTAGGGAAGGCTTCTCGGAGGAGAGTGTCTCCTCCCTATTTTTCAGATGAGGCTCAGAGGGGGTAAGTGACTTTCCCAAGGTCACACAGCAGGCCATTGGCAGATCTGACTCTAAAACTAGGTCTCCTGACTCCCAATCCTGTGCAGTTTACACTAGGCCACACTGCCTGAGTTCAAACACTGAGGCTCTTATCGTCAGTTGTCTGTTGAATTTCTTATCTGTGGTGGATTTCTTTTCTAGCCCGGCAGGCCTTCTGTGGGCAGGGCCGATACTAGACATATGAAGAACTTACAGTTGGAAGTGTAGGTGAGGAGAGGTGGTGGTGGGGTATAGAGGGGAGGTAAAGGAAAGGAAAGAGAGGTCTGTCTAAATACAAGGTTGCCGTCGATACGGTTGTTTGCGGCATTCATAGGCAAGGGGGGAGTTACCTGCTGTGTAGTGCAGGTAAGTGTAGTGTTTTCTGGCTCAATTATTCAGGGTATGGTTACTCAAGGTAGTAATAGTTGTGGTAGTATTTAATAATAATAATAATGGCATTTATTAAGCACTTACTATATGCAAAGCACTGTTCTAAGCACTGGGGAGGTTACAAGGTGATCAGGTTGTCCCACAGGGGGCTCACAGTCTTAACCCCCATTTTACAGATGAGGTAACTGAGGCCCAGAGAAGTTAAGTGACTTGCCCAAAGTCACACAGCTGACAACTGGCAGAGCTGGGATTTGAACCCTTGACCTCTGACTCCAAAGCCCGTGCTCTTTCCACTGAGCCACACTGCTTCTCTAGTGAGCAACCAGTAGGGTAGACCCTGAATTAGGCACTTGAGGAGTACAAACAAAAGAAGCAGTGTATATTCCAAGCCCATAAGGAGCTTACACTTTAACAGAGGAGACAAACAAAAATATTTACTAGAGAAAGGGAGGAATTTATAGAGCAGATGGGAGGTCTCTTGAGAAACAGCTGGGAAGCGAAAGGACGAAGAAGTAGCAGTGTAGTGCTGAAGGAGTGATGGGGATTCTTTGGGAAGTTCATTTGTGATGGTTTTGATTTCACCAACAAAGTGGTTGACATGGTTCTGGTAATCCTTTTCCCCTTGCTTCCTTTAAATTCCCCTTTTATAACCTTTTCCCCTTCTTCCCCTATCCTCCTCCTAATAATAATGGTGACACTAGGGGAAAAGGAAATAAAAGGGGGATAAAGGGAGTACTCTCCCCTTAGTAAAGTGGTCTGCACTCCATAAATGTGATTGAATGGATATTATGCACTATTGTTTTATATATATATCTATATGTATATATATATATATATACATAAAATGATTGTGGTATTGGTTAAGAGCTTAATATGTGCCAAGCACTGTGCATAGGTACAATCAGATCAGGCACAGCCCCTGTCTCACCTGGGGCTCACAGTCTAAAGAGCACGATAAAAGGCATTCAATTCTCACATGACCTATGAGGAAACTGAGGCCCAAGGAAGTTATGTGACTTGCCCAAGATCACCCAGGAGGTAAGTGGTAAGGCTGGGATTAGAACCCAGTTCCCAATTCTCAGTCCTGTGCTCATTTTACACCAGGCCACCTTTGTTCTTCATTCCCAGCCTGTTGCCTTGACCCCACCCACCATCTCTCTCTTAATTTCCCTTTTCTCCCTGTTCCACTCCCTTCGCTGCCTCCCTAGGCCCTGTTGTTGCAAACCTAAATAATAATATTAATAATAGTATTTGTTAGGTGCTTACTGTGGGCAAAGCACTGTTCTAAACGCTAGGGGGATGCAAGGTAATCAGGTTGAACCACGTGGGGCTCACAATATTAATCCCCATTTTACAGATGAGGAAACTGAGGCCCAGAGAAGTTAAGTGACTTGCCCAAAGTCACACAGCAGACAATTGGTGGAGCCGGGATTTGAACCCATGACCTCTGACTCCAAAGCCCGTGCTCTTTCCACTGAGCCACGCTGCTTCTCAAATGCTTAGAAGACTGCTAAGTTCTTAGCGCAGGACTCTGAACACAGTCAGTAAATGCTATTGATTGAGCGATTTTTACAATTTTTCCCAATCACATTGCCAGGATTGTTCTTAGCTCCCCCTGCTAGTTTCCCAAAGAGGTGATGACGGATGATTCAGGCCAGTCATGGAGACTTGGAGACTGAGACCTGAGCAGAGAAACCCATTCAAGTGCTAGGTGCCACTCACATTCCATCCTCCCTGGTAGCCGTGTTTCCCTGGGGCTGCAACACATCATCAAGTGCACGCAACGGTGACCGGTTTATGGCCAGAGTGACCGCAGCTATGCCATGGCACTGTAGACCATGAGACGGTTGCCCAGGTAGTCGATCCAATAGCCACCGACGTCTTTATCGTCCAAGAGAAGCTGCGTTGCTTAGTGGAAGGAGCACGGGCTTTGGAGTCAGAGGTTCACATCCTGGCTCTGCCAATTGTCAGCTGTGTGACTTTGGGTAAGTCACTTAACTTCTCTGTGCTTCAGTTACCTTGTCTATACAATGGGGATTAAAGACTGTGAGTCCCCTGTGGGACAACCTGATGACCTTGTAACCTCCCCAGTGCTTAGAACAGTGCTTTTCACATAGTAAGCACTTAAAAATGCCATTATTATTATTAAAGTTAGCTGGCTCTTTCAAGAATCCTGCTGCCCTGTGTGCCCACCATGTGCGTTGCCCTAAGGGGTTCTACAGTCAGCAACCTCCACCCCTGCTGGCACAGCCCCAAGAGGCTGAGATTTCTGTTGCATCACCCAAGCACCTAGTACAGTGCACTGCTCTCATAGGTGATCAATAAACAATATTGCTACTTTTAGGCCCCCCCCCACCAGTGGGGGTCTTCTTGTCCCAGATGGTAGAAATGGGGCCTTAGCCAAAGAACCAAATTCTGCCTGGTGTGACCCACATCCAAGTATCCCACATCTATCGTGAGATGGAAGGATATTGCCTTTTCTCTGGCTTTTGTAGAGACCCCTGAGGGAGGGCTGGGCGGCAAGGCAAGAGGAAGCACAAGCCCCTAGGCTAAGCATCGCTGGCCAAAGCTGACTACAGAATCCATTTCCCCTCGCAAGACTCAGAGCTGGGACCATTGTTCTCTATCTGCCCCCTGGGTACCAGGAGAGCTCCGCACCCTTGGTGGGCGCTTGCCAACTTGTGGAAAGCGGCTCTCAATATAGACGTTTCAAGTACACAGAAGCCCAAACCAGATGAACCCGTGCATCATTTTCCTTTCGTATTGACATTTGGAAAGGCTGTTTAGTTTACTTTGTGGGCCATTTGGAATGGTTGCACATTATTTTTAATACTTCTGAGACCATCGTTTAAGAGCCAAGAACACTTGCGCTACTCTGTTTTTGAGTTGTGCTTTAACAATTATGCAGGCTCTAAAGGACTATTCGCCGAAGGAATGAGGATGGTAAAGCAAAATTAGTGGAATAGCAGAAAAGATGTTTGATGTTTCTACTCAAAATGAAAACAGCAGGATGGATTTTTCTGAATTGTAAACATTAACAGCAAGGACATAATGAGTTGTTTTGAGATGTTGATTTGTTTGTAGCATTGCACAATGGGGCCCACTGATTACTAAATCTTATTAACTATCTTAACCCTTTTGGAACTAGCCCTCCGACAGAGTTTGTTCTCTAAACCTGACTCAGTTCGAAAGTAACTGCTGAACTATCTATCAGTGATATTTGTTGAGCACTGACTGTGTGCAGAACAGTATACTAAGCATTTGGGAGAGTACAGCGTAATAGAGGAGGCAGACACGATCCCTACTCACAGGGAGCATAAAGGCTAGTGGGGGGGAAGAACCGTTCCTTATTTCGGTCAGTAGTATTAATCAGACACTTCCTAAGTACAGAACGCTTGGAAGAGTCCAGTACATTTGAAACAAGATCCATCCTTCAAAGGGTTTACAGTTCATCGGGGGAGCAGGCCTCAAATAGTTTATACACTAGATCAGAGGAAGAAATGCTTAAATAGCAGGGCGTGTAAATTGCGAAGTGCCACAGGTGGTTGTGTCTGGATAAGTGTTCTTTCTTTCTAAAAATGAATACAGCAGAATGAATTTTCCAAGGGCAAAAGTGGGGCGAAATGCAGCCACCCACGAGCTGTGAGGCTGGGTTACAAAAATGAGCAGCTGAATCTAATTAGAGTGTGTGTGAGTGCGCGCTTGCGCTTGTCACTGATGGTCTGGAAATTCCCTTCTGATTTCTGACCTTGATTTGTTTGCCTTCTTCAGCCTCAGTGAGTCCCCAAGACCAGTGTAAAAACCACCCAAATAGCACACTTGTAGTTGATGGGGATTGTTAAAAGTGAGTTAGTAGTTAATTGCTTCTAATAAGTTTGTTCAGACTACTCACTCCAAGATGATTGTTTTCTCCCCTACAGTGAATCATAGATGGGTCTTTATCATTATTATTGTAATTATAATAATTGTGGTATTTAAGTGCTTACTATGGGCCAAACACTGTACTAGGCACTGGCGTAGATACAGGGTAATCAGGTTGGATCCAGTCCCTATTTCATATGAGACTCCCAGTCTAAGAGTGAGGGAGAGTAGGGATTGAGTCCCCATCTTACAGGTGAGAAAACTGAGGCAATGAGAAGTTGTGATTTGCCCAAGATCACTCAGCAGGCAGGTAAAGTGTTCATTCAGTTGTATTTTTTGAGTGCTTACTGTATGCACAGAAATGTACTAAGCACTCGGGAGAGTACAATATAACAATGAACAGACACATTCCCTGCCCACAGTGAGCTTACAGTTGAGAGTGGGAGACAGGCATTAATATAAATGAATAAATTACAGTGATGGACATAAGTTCTGTGGGGCTGGGGGGAATAAATAAAAGGAATAAAGGGGATAAACAAGCACTTACATAGTAAGTGCTCAAATACAATTAAAAGGGAGCAAGTCAGGTGACGCAGAAGGGAGTGGGAGAAGAGGAAAGAGGGCTTAGTTAGGGAAGGCCTCTTGGAGGAGATGTGCCTTGAATAAGGCTTTGAAGGGAGGGGAGAGTCATTGTCAGGATTGAGGAGGGCGGGAGGATGTGGGCGAGGGGTCGACAGCTAGGTAGACCAGATCGAGGTACAGTGAGGTTAGCATTAGAGGAGTGAAGTGTATGATGGGACTTCAGCCAATCACCTTTGAGGAAGGATTTTATTAAATGCTGCCGACAGTATGACACTGAGAACTATCCTAGGCCTTTCGACTGCACGTTTATGAAGCGACATCCCCCAACCCCTCCATGCACACCCTGACAACTCTGGGAGCAAACAGACAAAAAATGCGATCACCAGGATCTTATACAACTGAGGTGCCAAAACATAAGCTTAATTAGTTAAGTTTACCCGATGGAAAGAATGGGTGGGGAAAATTAACCCGGTGCTCCCCAAATGGCATACTTGCCTGTATGAGGGTAGGGTGGGGAGAGGGAAGGAGCAAGAGAATACCTCATTCTCCACAGGGCCTGATAGAGACTAATTTAAGACATGCTCAGATTCACTCCCCTGCTCCAGGCAGAAAATCAGAAGTCCTCCAGCCTCCCTAGAAGGGCTGCCTAGAAGTCCATCATTTCCTCCCTGTGGGCCACCCAGGTGCACATATAACAACCCCTAATTCACACAACAGTCTCCCTGCAGATATCACGTGAAAGGCTCATAACCTCCTCAAAGTAGGCTACCAAGATCTTTTTTGGAATAAAGAGCAACAAGGCTCTGCTTCGTACTGCTACAGAAGGGCATAGTCAAAAATCCAGTGGGTTATGCTGTATCCTAACTTCAGGGCACGTGATTCAGGCATGTTTTCCCTCTATTTCAGCCTCAGTAAAGTCAGTTATGAAACAGCTACGTGTTATCAGGCCTTAAGAGAGGTGGGGAAATGGGCAGCAGCCAGGAGTGACTCCTTTTGGAGGGGAGGAACCAGGTGCAAAGGAGTTCGATTCTTCCCAGTTTTCCTGGCGCCTGACCCTGTGTCTTGGCCAAGGACACCTGTCCCCCAGCCCATTTTCAAAGCTTGTTTCTTGAGTATGGTGCCTGGCACATAATGAGAGCTTAACAAATTCCATTTAAAAAAAAAAAAAGGGTAAGAATTGGAGTTGCGATTAGAACCCAGATCCTTTGAATCCCAGGCCCATGCTCTATCCACCTGGTCACAGTGCTTCTCTTTTGTCTATTGTCTTCTTTGTAACACCACTCTCATTCCCTGTACCCACTCAGCACTCTAACATTTTTTTTCCCAATAAGTTAAACTGCCTCAAAGCTCCCCTAATTGTTCATTAGCATGGCACCTGAACACACACTAATGAATTTTTAGCAGCTGGAATCCTGTGGCTTTTAAATCTCCTGGGGAATGGCAGGAATTCCTCTTATCCAGTCCTCAGGCAGGGACCCAGTTTTTCCAATGATCTAAAATGCTGGGGTAAGAACTCTTGCCCACTTTCCTGGCTGGAACCCTTGTCTGGGTGAAGCTTCCGTTTCCCTCCGTATTACCAGTTTGTGTTAATCACAAGTGGGCTGGGAAATGAGGGATTTCCCTGTTCCAGCCAGAGTTTGACCCAGGAGTAGGCAGGGAGCATAATAATGATGGTAACACTTGCTGTGTCCCAAATACTGGGCTGAATGAACACTGAGGGAGATACAACCTAATCAGGTTAGACGAAGTCTATGTTCCAAGTGGGGCTACCAGTAGTTAATCCTCATTTTACAGATTAGGTAATTGAGGTATGTAGAAGTTGTGACTTGCCCCAAATCACACAGCAGGCAAGTGGTGGAGCTTAAATGCCATTATTATTAATAATGGTGGCATTTGTTAAGCACTTACTATGTGCGGTGCACTGTTCTAAGTGCTGGGGGGGATGCAAGGTGATCAGGTTGTCCCACGTGGGGCTCACAGTCTTAATCCGCATTTTACAGATGAGGTAACTGAGGCACAGAGAAGTGAAATGACTTGCCCAAAGTCACACAGCTGACAAGTGGCGCCCCCAAGTGCTTAGTACAGTGGTCTGCACACAGTAAGTGCTCAATAAATATGATTGAATGACTGAATGAAAAGTGGCGGAGTCAGGATAAGAACCCATGACCTCTGGCTCCCAAGCCTGTGCCCTTTCCACTGAGCCACGCTGCTTCTCTAGATTATTAGATTAGAACCCAGGTCCTCTGACTCATAGCCTGTGCTTTTTCCATTAGGCCATACTATATCTCATTAATTCCAAATGTCCAGTTTTCTCTGAGCTGCCTCTCTTATTCTGGGGAGCCACCTAGGGATATGTATCCTCTGAGCATTTTTCGATTAGGACTGTTTTCCAGCGCCCTCGGTTATACCCTCCCTCACTCAACCCCAGACCTAGAATAGGCTCCCAAGAATGGCTAGAATGCTGGGTTATCTCCCTCTCCCTCCCTTAAGAGAGGAGAGCCAGGTGTGACCAGGAGAGGTAAGAAGCTCTATGCAACACTGCCTCTAATGATTGTAGAATAGAGTACTGAAGCAAGAAGGTATCCCTGAGGAGAAGAAGCTTTTCCAAGCAAACTTCAAAACATTCAGCATAAGAGACCTAATGTGGTTTCCACCACCAATTGAAAAGGACAAGGATTAAGGGGAGGTCTGTTTCAACCCTTCCTTTATCTTTGATTAGGAAGCCAAAACATCCAAAATGCAGGTAGAAAAAATAAAGTTTGCTAGTAAAACTTTCTTGACACGGTTTTGCATTTTTCCCCCCATTCGTATCCTCATTTATGTCAGTTTTCCGTCTTTGAATTGGCAGCGGTGGCATGTTATGTTTGCTACATCTGTACTTTGGCTTGAGACTGTTTAGTTGGCCCCCGACTGTAACTTCGCTTCATGATAAGATCAACAGGAAAAGGTGGAGCTTGAAGGAACTAAGGATTGCTCAGACTCAGCTATAGTCGGTGGCAAAGAAAATGAGAAAGAGCAGTCTAAGAGCATAGTGATTCACTACTCTGATGCATGACATGCTTTTTTCCTGGACTCCTGTTACTGTGGAACGACATCATTCCACAGTGCAGGGTAGTTTAGCGTTCTGGATCTCGTGTTAGCAGCATGAATTTTCAAGATTACTATAGCAACTTGCAAGTCATTCCTTATGTTAGTATTTCTCAGCCTAGCAGGCTGGGTTCCAACTTGGGAAAGTGCTGGAAAAAATTCAAGATCAATTTGCAAAATTCCTTAAGGAAAATACGATGCTGCCTTATCACTTCATATTATTTATTATTATGGCATAAAGTGCTTACTATGTGTCAAGCACTGTTCTAGGCGATGGGGTGGATGCAAGTTAATCAGACACAGTCTCTGTCCCACAGGAGCTCTAGTATAAGTTGGGGAGAACAGGCATTGGATTCCCATTTTATGGCTCAGGCACAGTGAAGTGACTTGCCTAAGGTCCCACAGCAGGCAATTGGCAGAGCTAGGATTAGAACCTAGGTCCTCTGACTCCCAGGCTGGTGCTCTTTCCATAGTACAGTGCTCTGCACATAGTAAGCGCTCAATAAATACGATTGATGATTAGGCCAAATTGCTCATCAGTGGCAGGAAAGGGTATGCTGAGAGGAAGAGATGGGTATAACATAACTTTGGCAAAACTTTAATCCTACCCTGAATTTAGAAAATATTGTTAAGACCATTCATGAACCAGAGACACCTAAAGAAAGCAGATAAGAGCAGATGTGGCTTTTTTTCATTCCTTGTTCATAATTTGCGCCTAGGAGTTCACACCCTCACAAGGCTCTCTGGCACACAGGCATTTCCTATGATAAAGCAGAGTTTTAGATCTCTGTGGCTGTTTTATGGGGTACATTTTCCAACAGACGTGTTATAAATTGGGATCCATTCCAGAACACCTGAAAGAGCAATATGAAATCCCTAAACTATTGTTTAATCTCTATTAATTCAAGCATCACATCACAATATTTACATTACATTTTTTATCACAAACCCTCTAAAAAGAAACCGACTCAAATAATAAAATGCCACACCTAAAGTCAAACAAGAGGAGATTCAAGCCTCTCACTCTGAGACAACCCGGTTATCTCAGTGATGCGCCCCCTGTACTTTCAGACTAATTGATCAATCAATTGTATTTATTAAGCGCCTGTTGTGTACAGAGCACTGTACTAAGTACTTGGGAGAGTACAGTATAACAGACACATTCCCTGCCCACAATGAGCTTACAGTGTAGATGGGGAGATAGGTGCTAGTATAGATAAATTACAGATATGTATATAAATTCTGTGGGGTTGATGGGGGAGTGAATAAAGGGAGAAAATCAGGTCAACGCAGAAGGGACTGGGAAGAAAGAAAATGAGGGCTTTGTCGGGGAAGGCCTCTAAGAGGAGAAGTGCCTTCCATAAATCTTTGAAGTTGGGGAGCGTAATTGTCTCTTGATTAGGTTGATTAGCTTGGATCTACCCCAGGACTTAGTAAAATGCCTGACACATAGTAAGAACTTAAATACCGTAGAAAAATATATTAAAGGAGAATAAAACAATTCAGTTTAATTCTACTTTGTACCAATTTGCCAAGTGTCGAAGTGAGATTCCCCAGTGTAGAATATTCAAGGTCACTTCTGGAACTCTGACAGATGGAAGTCACATTGGTGAACCACGGTCTTCTGGTACTTTGGCTGTTTGTAATGCTAAGGGTTGGTGCTCCAGAAATTTTTTACCTTTCCCTCTGAATTTCTTCAGAACTCTTGGGTTGATGCCATCCACTTCTGATGATAAATACTCAATAAAGCGCTCAATAAATATGATTGATGATCTCAAATCACCCATGCATTTACAACAATTTAATCTAGCTTCCTAAGGAAAACAATTTGGTATAGGTATTTGTCTAATACCTTCCTTGTTTTAAGACCAAACTAAGCATTTTTGGAGCCTCTCTTCACACTGGAATGCACCTTTTACATAAAAATAATGGCATTTATTAAGCGCTTACTATGTGCAAAGCACTGTTCTAAGCGCTGGGGAGGTCACAAAGTGATCAGGTTGTCCCACGGGGGGCTCACAGTCTTAATCCCCATCATTCACCAGGGGGCTTGTATTATACTTGACCGAAAGCCTTAACTGGGAGGGAATGAGCATTCTCTTCCCTTGTGGTTAATCCTGTTTTTGTTGAATCTTCTAAAAATCAATCCTTCCCACTCTCCATAAAATGATCCACTATGTTTTAGGCCCTCAAAATAAGCTGATAAGGCAGTTCAAGGAATCCTTTTTTGCAGGGGAAAATTGGAATTTAATAAATTCTGAAGTTTCTGAGCCAACTCAGCTATGCAAAATGCAGGAGTTATTACCTTCCTGCCCTCATTCCATCACGTTTTTCCTTATGAAATGAAAATGAAAAGGCTGATCCACGATACAGTATCTCCGGGTTTTGAGCACTTATGAATAAATGACCAGTAAATCGTGTGTTTTAATTGTGGATGCCTCTTTTCTGATAACTGTATCATCTTGTGAGGATTTCTTCCCTTGTTTTGTACATAAGCAGTGGTAACTAGGATGAAGTTTTGCAGATTAGAAGCGATGTAAGAAGTGGAAATTTTATATTTTTCCTCACCCTCCATTTGGCCTTTGGATGAAAAACGTATTCTAAATTTTTGGAAGGCAATCCACCCTGACTGGATTGCAAGGGGCAGTGGTATTGCAAACACATGGAAAATTACCACCACCTCCTCGTTTATGACATATCTGCCCCGGAGGGCTTGCAGGGCCCCAAATCTGGAGCTCAGCCCAGCCCAAGTCTACAGGGGGTCAGCAGCATTCGTCCTTTGTCCAAATGGAGATTAGATTGGATTTTTTTTTTTATTTTTATCTTTGCCTGGGGCTGAACTGGCTCTTTCATCTTGGCTCAGGCACTGGCTTCCATCTCTTGCCTGGGGACCACCAGGCCTGGGGGTGTTATGGACCCCCTTTGGAGTCCACAGGCCATGGGAGCGTAGCCAGCGCCTTAAATCGCATTCTATCCTTTGCCCCAGAGTGAGGGCGGTGTAGGTCTCCTGGCCACATCAACCCATGCCTACCACCTAGAAAAGTAGCATGGCATAGTTGTTACAGCACAGACTTGGGAGTCAGTTGGTCATGGGTTCTAATTCTGCTTCTACCACTTGTCTGCTGTGTGACCTTGCTTAAGTCACTTAACTTCTCTGGGCCTCAGTTACCTCAACTGTAAAGTGGGGATTAGATTGTGAGGCCCATGTGGGATAGGGACTGTGTCCAACCTGATTAGGTTGTATCTACCCCAGCGCTTAGAACAGTGCTTGACACATAATGAACCTTGACAAATACCATCATTATTATTATTATTGTTGCCTAGACACTTACTCGTGGCCATCATCAGCCCTCAGGTTTATACATTTATCCAGTTGTAAATTTTATGATTTCTCTGTTTATAAATAGCTTGATATTTGTCGCTCCCATTCATGTGTAAGCTCCTTGTGGGACGAAAACACATTGGGATCCCATTCCCCAGTGTCTATCAATGCAGCCTTTTTCATTTTCACTTCATCAGTAAAGATTTAATGGTACAAGGGCAGGAAGATAGTGACTCCTGCATTTCAGATATCCAAATTGGTGCTGAAACTTTAGACCTTATTAAATCCCAGTTTTGCACAATAAAAAAGGACTCCTTGGACTGCTTTTTTCACACTGTGGGCAGGGAACTTCTCTACCAACTCTGTTACATTATACTCTCCCAAGCACTTAGTACAGTGCCTGTGCAAGCAGTAGGTGCTCAATAAATACGATTATCAGCAACCTAAAACAGAGTGGATCATTTTATGTGGATTGGGGAGGATTGACTGTAGAAAATTATCTAAAATCTACCCCACATACTCTCCTGGCGTTCAGCTTCTCCAGGCTCCTAGCACTCACTTCCATTAGACAAGTTGCCACTTGGGTGTTAGAGTCTGGAGGGCGGGTGAAACTTTGAAGGCTGGCAAAAACCTGGATTAATACAACTCTAAAGCCTGTTGGCAGGGGGTAAAAAGAGGTATGCTATTCAGTGGCTAGGACCAGTTCAATTCCGCCAAATCTCCATGACTCTGGTCTGGGTGTGGCCAGGGCTTCGGATGACTGACTTTTCAGTGGCAGTGACATGGAGCCTTTGCAGCTGGACTAGGCATCAGCTCTCTGCCTCTGCTTGGCTGGTGATGGTGAGGTAAATCGGGTCTAGACTGCATCTCCAAAAGTGACTCTCTTGGTGGGCAGGGAATTGTTATATTGCACTCTCCCAAGTGCTTAATAGTGCTCTGCACACTGTAAGTGCTCAGTAAGTACAGTTGAATGAATGAATGGCTCAATGATGGATAGACTGGAGTTGGGGCCAAGTGTTGATTTGAGGATACAGTTTGTACTTACAGACGCGGTGCTGGGGCTGGTACCTGCTGTCTGTATCTCTGGCCAGAAAAGAGTCCGAAGGGAGGCCATAGAGACCAAGGTGATCATTGAGAAACAGCGTGGCTTAGTGGAAAGAGCACAGGCTTCGGAGTCAGAGGTGGTGGGTTCTAATCCCCTGCTGTGTGACCTTGGGTAAGTCACTTAACTTTTCTGTGCCTCAGTTACCTCATCTGTAAGATGGTGATTAGAAGTGTGAGCCTCATGTTGGACAACTTGTTTACCCTGTATCCACCCCAGTGCTTAGAACAGTGCTTGGCACATAGTAAGTGCTTAACAAATACCATTATTATTATTATTATTGTAGCATTTATAAAGCACTTCCTACGTGCAGAGCACTGGGATGCAGACAAGATGACCAGATAAATTAACCAGTGGGGTTAATTTTTTGTGTCATAACCAGAGTGCAGGTTCAGTTGAAAATGGTCCAAGTGACTGTTCTGGGAAAGGCATGGACAGGGAGTAGAAAAGCTGCTTGCAGAATAAGAGGTGCTGATATCGTTCTATCACACATTTTTATAACCAAAGTGCTTTTTTTATAACTTTGCCCTTTTTTCCAAAAGGAAGTGTTTCAAACTGGATTTTTATTTCATTTCTGAAATAAATGATCTGGATTAATTAAATCTATAATTGTTCTGATGGAAAAAAGTTAATAAAAATTTTCATAAGTATAGGTTCACCTGAAATCAACTCATTTTCCTAGCTGTGCAAGGACCATAACTTCATCCACTAAGCTAAATTGCCTTGCAGCTTACTTGAAATTACAGAGAAAATATATATATATATATATATTTTAGCAGGAGGGCTAGAGATTGATGCTAGCATCTCTCCAAGCCCAATAAGAAAGTATTTTAAAATGCAGGAACAAGTATCTAAAAAATTGGATTTAAAGGATATAAATAAAATGCTTCATTCTATTTTTTCATCTTTCTTGACTTCTTAAAAACCTAGTTAGTTTTCAGCCCCAATTAAAAACCAAGACAACAGTTAGTGAGAACCTGCCCATCTCCTCCAATGGAGGAAAGAGATTCTCTTGGTACGATGTTTACCTTGACCTCAGACCCTTGGAACGAAATCCTGAGGGAGATGCCAGCCACACCGACCCACCGGAGCTCAGTGAGCGGTTTTGTGAGTTCACCCACCACCTCTCAGGGTCGTCTCCCTTGGATGGCCCCACTGGGGCAACTTGGGCTGGATTGGCTCTTGGGTTCCCAAGGGGAAAAGTGGGAAGATGGCCAGGCTTGGACTTTTCCCAGTGTGCTGGGGTGGCCCTGGGGAATTAGTTTGTGGGTTTCTTCTCCTCCTCTGTACTGGTAACTCCCCCATGGGCAGTGCTGGGCCCCTGAAGTCCTGGAGTACCATGAGCTGAATGGGGGCCTTGACAACCCCAAAAGGACCTAAAGCTGGGATGGCTCACTGGGGTGGGTTTGGTTTTTGTGGCCAAGTCCTTGGCCCTTCCCCCAGATAATCAGTATTACTATTATTATGGTATTTGTTAAGCACTTACTTTGTGCCAGGCACTGTACCAAGTGCTGGGGTGGATACAAGCAAATCAGATTGGACATAGTCCCTGTCCCACGTGGGGCTCACAGTCTTAATCCCCATTTTATAGGTGAGTTAACTGAGGCACAGTGAAGTAAGTGACTTGCCCAAGGCCACACAGCAGATAAATAGTGGAACAGGAATTAGAACCCATGACCCTCTGACTCCCAGGTCCTCTATCCACTGCACCATACTGCTCCCCCAGTCCCGAAGTCTGTGTACTCCCCTATGTTCAGGAAAATGAGAGGAGTAATCAGTCCTTCCACTCAGCAAAAACTGGCAGAGGGGAGCCTTTTCTTCCTCCTTTTTTTAATGATGTTAGTCAAGTTCTCATTACATGTCAAGCACTGTTCTAAGTGCTGGAGTAGATATAAGATAATCAGGTTAGACTCAGTCCCTGTCCCACTAAGACTCACAGTCTAAGTAAGAGGGAGGAAGAGTTAATCCTCATTTTACAGATGAGGTAACTGAGGCATAGAGAAGTTAAGTGATTTGCTCAAGGTCACGCAGTGGACAATCCTGACTGGATTGCTGCATCAGCCTCCTTTCTGACCTCCCATCCTCCTATCTCTCCCCACTTGTCTATACTTCACTCTGCTGCCCAGATTATTTTTGTACAAAAATGCTCTGGGCTTGTCACTCCCCTCCTCAAAAGTCTCCAGTGGTTGCCTATCAACCTTCAAATCAAGCATATCAATCAAGCAAAAACTCCTCACTCTCGGCTTCAAGGCTCTCCATCACCTCGCCCCCTCCTACCTCACCTCCCTTCTCCCCTTCTACAGCCCAGCCCACACCCTCCGCTCCTCTGCCGCTAACCTCCTCACTGTTCCTCATTCTCACCAGTCCTGCTGTCGACCCCTGACCCATGTCCTACCTCTGGCCTGGAATGCCCTCCCTCCACACATCTACCAAACTAGCTCTCTTCCTCCCTTGAAAGCCCTACAGAGAGCTCACCTCCTCTAGGAGGCTTTCCCAGACTGAGCTCCCCTTTTTTCTCTCCTCCTCCTCCCCTCCTCATCGCCCCCCCGCCCTGTCCCCTTCTCCTTCCCCACAGCACTTGTGTATATTTGTACATATTTATTACTCTATTTTATCTGTACATATTTATTACTCTACTTTATTAATGATGTATATATAGCTATAATTCTGTTTATTCTGATGGTATTGACGCCTGTCTACTTGTTTTGTTCTGTTGTCTGTCTCCCCTTCTAGACTGTGAGCCCGTTGTTGGGTAGGGACCGTTTCTATATGTTGACGATTTGTACTTCCCAAGCGCTTAGTACAGTGCTCTGCACACAGTAATGCTCAATAAATACGATTGAATGAATGAATGAAGCACAGAGACGTGACATCACTTGTTCAGAGTCTCACAGTAAACGAGTGGCGGAGCCAGGATTAGAACCCAGGTCATCCGGACTCCCAGGCCCACCCTCTATCCATTAGGCCACACTGCTTCTCCTTTCTTCTCTCATCGTATCTCATTCCTTCTGGTCCTTGGCACGATGACCTTCAAAAACGGAATGTAGTCAGATATCTTATTTTGGAAGGCTAATCAGGCTGCCTTGGGGAAAAGCACAGTTTCTTGTAAATTTAGTTGAATCTTGGAATTGAGGTCACTAACTCTACATTCATCCAAAAGAACGCATTTGGATTGTGTTATCTTTCTGCCCTGGGCTCCCTGGAGAGCTCCCAGGGTGGGGTTTTCCATGGTGAATGAACTCTGTCAGGAAATGAAGGGAGGGGCATCACTTTAAGGGGAAGATCATAAACTCGTGCCATCCACTCATGAGGCCAGATACATGCTGGGACACGTAGGTTCTCCAGTTGTTGGAGTTGGAGGTGCTGACTTTTTTCATAATGGGTAGATAATGTTCCAGAGCTGCTTGAAAGTTGATACCAGGGCCAAGAGTTTACTATTCTGGAAAGATTTAACCTTTTATTGAAGATATTTCTGTAATCAAAGCTTATTAAAACCAGATTCCCTTATCCTGCTAGAAAATAATACATTAAAATATAGTTAGAGTGAGGTAAGAAAGTGAACCCTTGCCCACATCTTTGGCTTCTGATGTAAGTCAGGAAGTGGGCTGATTGGGAAATCAGTCAGTAGATTCAGCAGCTCTGGAATACAGTCAAAATTTTCATCTGTTCCTCTCTGGTTTGGTTTTCATGGGAATCTGTCTACAAGATTCGGCATATATGTTTCCTGCTGGGTGATGGGGAGACAATAGGAGCTGTAAAAGCTGTTAGTCTCCCTCATTTAGAGTGTAAGCTCCTTGTGGGCAGGCATCCTGTTGCTTCCTTTTGTTGTACTTTCTAAAGGCTTAATCAGTGCATCCTACGCAGTGGGTGCTCAGAAAAAAATCATTAGTACTATTACTGTTATTGCTGATGATGCAGTGAGGCAAACTAGGAGCCTTAATTGGTTTAATGGTTTGGAAACTCTGGGAGAATTGTGCATTTGTAGATAACCCATATCATGAGAAGAAACGAGGCTTAGTGGAAAGAGCTCAGGCCTGAGAGTCAGGACCTGGGTTCTAATCCTGTAATCCCAGCTCTGCTCGTTGTCTGCTGTGGAACTTTGGGCAAGTAACTTAACTTCTTTGTGCCTCAGTTTCCTCAACTGTTTAATAGGATTAAAAATCTGTTCTCCCTCCTACTTAGACCGTGAATCCCATGTGGGACAGGGACTCTGTTCAACCGGATGAACTAGTATGTATCCCAGCGCTAAGAGCTGGGCTTGACACATAGTAAGCGGATAGCAAATACCATAAAAAACCCCAGCCTCGGCTTACTGTTAGATTTTAAGATCAATACTAAATGAACCAGAGCAAACACCATTTCCGTAGAGTTTGAGAACAGTGTCATGTCTAAGTTGGCCATTTGTCTGGTTTCCAGTTGATCCAGTATAATTTATGTCTGGTATTTTTATTCTAAGCACCAAGCCTTCCCAGGTTCAACTCCTGTTGCCAAGTCCCATGGCACAGAAAGGGTGCCCATGTGGATATGCACTTGGGAATGGGATCACCCATCTACTCCAGAACTTAGAACAGTGTTTGGCACATAGTAAGTGCTTCATAAATACCATAATAATTATTACTACTACAAAGGTTCCAGAGCAAGATGGGGTCTGGAGACCTACCGTAAGGTGGTTTGGTAATAGAAGCACCAAATAGATACATAGTTATTTTTGAGTCTTTCCCTGACTAAGCCCTCCCATTTCCTCTTATCCCACTCTCTTCTGCATCGCCCAGACTTGCTCCCTTTATTCTTTCCCGACGTATCTGTAATTTATATTGATATCTGTCTCCCCCTATAGACTATAAGTTTGTTGTGGGCAAGGAATGTGTCTGTTGATGTACTCTCCCAAACGCTTAGTACAGGGCTCCGCAAACAGTAAGTGCTCAATACATAGTATTGAATGAATGAAATATGACACCAGAGGCCTTTTAAGTCTGGTATTTTTATTCTAAGCACCTCAGCCTTCCCTGGATTCAACTCCGGTTTCCAAGTTATATGGCACAGAAGGGGATCGCAGGGGTTCTGGAGCAAGACAGGGTCTGGAGACATTCCCCCTGCTCTGTAGATTTTCTGTCAGAGGTTCGAATGTCATGACATCACATTGCCTAACCTGCGTACCACCACACTGAGCATTACGTGGGTCTGTTACTTCTGCGGTGGCGAAGGGATGTCTGAAGTGTGTAAGCACCTCAAGTGCCACCCTAGTTGCATCCACTTCAGTGTTTTGGGCTGTTAACACATTGGACTAATTCCCTGAAGATAATTCAAGTCAGGGGTGGAAGATTAATAATGGTGGCATTTGTTAAGCACTTACTATGTGCAAAGCACTGTTCTAAGCACTGGGGAGGATACAAGGTGATCAGGTTGTCCCACTTGGGGCTCACAATCTGAATCCCCATTTTATAGATGAGGTAACTGAGGCACGGAGAAGTTAAGTGGCTTGCCCAAGGTCACACAGCTGACAAGTGGCAGAGCTGGGATTCGAACCCATGACCTCTGACTCTCAAGCCCGCGCTCTTTCCACTGAGCCATGCTGCTTCAGAGAAGAGCCAACAGGCTGGCAATGAGCAACTAGAAAAAAAAATCAAATGGAAGAAGGAGGCACTGTTTTCCCTTTAAAGATACAACTATGAAGCTTTGTCCTGATTTACTTACAGAATCTTTGACTCTGGGCCTCTTTGAGTTGTAGAAGGTAAAGGAAATTGTGGGACAACGGGAATTCATTAGGCTGTTGAGGATGTCTCTACTTTTAACAACTCTAAAGTGTAACGTGCAAGTGGTTGCCTATGCCTTTACTATAGTTACTGCTGTGCTCGACAAAGCAAGCATTACATAGTGAAAAAGCAAGAGTTACATTCGGCTTAAATAATACCCGCAACCTGGTAGAAGTTCATGGTACTCCTCATGCCCATTATGGGCTGCTTTTTCTAATTTCATTTTTGGGTTTTGACTTTGGGATTCAAAATGGCATTTTTAAAAATGATCACAGAAATACAATATTTGTATTTCCTTATATTTCTAAACAGTCATATAATTTCCCTCATATAGACAGCGTGTGTATGTGTGTATACATATATATATACACACACACACACACATATATATGTGTGTACATTTCAATCTAGTTCTACCCTTTTTGCTTGTCAGTGTGTTGTACCATATGGCACAGAGCAGCATGCCAAAAGATAAAAATATTCCTAGAACATATGATATCATCAGTCACTTCAAAAGGGGTGAAGTCTCCTGACCAAAGCAGTTGCGACTTTTATACATTAACATTCTTACATT